>NC_083328.1:32455784-32772284 GCF_963455315.2 Globicephala melas | reverse complement strand
AGGAGCGTGGACATGGCAAGGACCACTGATGCTTATGTTGGAGCACTAATTATTTTTGTTGTTAATTTTTTATTATAGTATAGTTGATTGGAGCACTATTTTTAAATTAATTTTTATTGGAGTATGGTTGCTTTACAATGTTGTGTTAGCCTCCACTGCACAACAAAATGAATCAGCCATACGCATACAGATATCCCCTCCCTTTTGGACTTCCCTCCCATTTAGGTTACCATAGTGCATTAGGCAGAGTTCCCTGTGCTATAAGGAGCACTAACTGTTATCAGTAGCTTATCATGGGCTGGATTCTGCTGTAAGCACTTTACATAGATTATTAGATCTTCACAGCAAATTTAGGATTTAGGTACTACTATTATCCCCATTTTACAGATGAGGCAACTAAGCCGTGGGTAGCTGAAATACCAGGCTCAAGTTTGCAGAACTAGCATGAAACGGATACCAGTTTCTTGTGACCCCAGGAATCTGCCCTCCTGCCCTTTTCCGTCTTACAGGAATATCAAAATGTCTTCTTGTATGGTACATCATCTCTGCATGCCACTTTGGGGTCTTGTCACTGTGTGTGTACTGTCAACAGTAAGCACTTCCTGCGTCTGTCCTTTAAAAGTGCACGTAGCAAGGATGCACTGCTTCCTGGGGCATCTTCTGGCTTTTCCATGCTGTCCGTTGGTGCGACCCACTGCTTCCTTCCTCATTCCACATCGGCAGTTTGTGGCTCCTGGCTGAGCTTTGGAAGTGAAACCTGAAGTTTCATCTCAACCCAGGTGATAAAACCAGGGCAGAACGAATAAAGCGGGGACACTGATGTTGGCAGCTGGGACCCAGACTTGGGTTTTATTGAATATCAGCAGGTCCTTATGTCACTGCAGGCTTAGCTCTTCTTGGATTTCCTTATGCATTTGAAATTAGTAGGAACAAGGGCAGGGGAGAGGGAGCTGGGCTGTTTTGCTTTCATATGATGGAAACGAATGCCTGCATGTTGTACCTTTTGGACAGGTAGGATGATTATAATAACAAAAAGGGAATATGATGCTGGGATCAGAAAGCAAAAATATTTTGAAAGAGTCAGAAAGACTGTTCCCACCACAAAACCATACCTATTTTCCCCAAGCAACTGGGATTGCCTAAATCGTCAACTCCTACTTAGAAACACAAACTCTAGTTGTTCTAACTTTTTCCTGCAAAATGGCTTAGGAAAATCCAAGGTCAGTGTGGCCCCCCGTAGAAATAGCTCAAAGTAAGACTTATTTGTGTATTCTTTTTGGGAACAC
This sequence comes from Globicephala melas, assembly GCF_963455315.2. NCBI lineage: Eukaryota > Metazoa > Chordata > Mammalia > Artiodactyla > Delphinidae > Globicephala > Globicephala melas. The sequence continues at coordinate 32,770,998 of NC_083328.1, read as the reverse complement.
ACACACATAAAGATGGAATGGTCCACCCTGCATGACCTCTTTGGGGTTGTTTCCAGCCATCTTGCACCCTTTTTCTTCTTCTCTTTAAATCTTCTTCTCTAAATTTAACATGTAGATTCACTGACTGTATTATCTCCGAGGGTTGATCTTCAAGGGATTACATGAACGAGGCTTCTATTATATACCCTGGCTGATGAATACTGAAAATATCTCACAGCTGTCTGGAAACCTCTTAATCCAGCATGCAAAATGGTGCTGCGGCTAACCGTGGAAACCCAGCCTGTCCATGCCACGTAGGTTTTCAGTCCACTAAGGCAGAGCCAGGGAGGGGAGGTGGCATGTTGGCAGAGAGTAATTCTCTGATCCAGTCACTGCTGCACAGACCAAAATACTGCATGTTAGATCTGGGATTTTTTTTCTTGTGGTTACTTTCATGGAGATGGTTCCTGAATCGAGCTTTCTGGGTGTACATGTCTGTATCCATATCTGCATTATTACCTTCTTTAGTTCTTCCATGCTAATAGTGTCCACGCTCTGATGGAAGCTTCCACTCGTATTCTTGCTCTTCAGATCTTAAATTCCTGGAAAACACATGTTCATCTATTTTACTACTTTGGGGGCTATTGCATGCCATAGGTTTATTGACTGTTTATTCTACAAATATTTACTAATTAGTCATATGTGCCAGGCCAAGATTATGCATAAGCGGTACATCGATATATAAGAGAGAAAGAGCCCTTGCTTTCCTTTTTAATGTTTGTAGTAACGTAGCTTGTAAAAATGTTAAAAAGTTAGAAACAACTTGAACTGTCATTAGAATGAGAATGTAAAAATGACAGATGGTAAAGTAACTAATGGAATTACTGTAGAGCAGTGAAAAATAAACCAGTAGATAAATCTCAAATTTTAATGTTGAAGAAACCCACAAGTAGCAAAAGAGCATGTTACCATTTATGTGAAATTGAAAAACATGAAAAATGGTGTGAAACAAATTAATATATTTCTTAGGAGTTATAGGATATATATGTATATACGTGCATATATGCATATATGTGAGGGGTAACTAGGGGGCTTCTAATCTATTGATGGTATCTTATTTATTAAACTGGGTATAGGAAACAAGTGTTAGTTGTATTATAATACTGCTTGTGTGTCTTAAATATTTTATATTAATTTTTTATAAATAAAAATGTATATACTCACTCCAAATTCACACAATCTTAAGGAATTCATGGATTATTTTTCTCTGCTGAACTTGGGTGGGATAGTGGAAAGGTTGATGGGATTAATTAAAGTAATGGAAAAGGGATCTGAAAGGAAAAGAAAGCTGGGGCTGTTTCTAGAGCTTTTGCCTTAGACACATCTCTACTCAACATGCGCCTCTTAATTAGCTCTAGCAGTTGGGGAAGAGTTGTTAACTTTGGTGCAAGTTCTAGTTGATGTGAGTTGCTCTCTTTAGACGTAGTTTTTAGGAAAGAATAGCTCGTTCCATGCCCTTGAGGGCTGGTAGGAAAACTCGGGTCTTGTATTGATAATTACCTAAGAAGGTCATGTTCCTTCTCCCTCCGTCCTTTATAGGTCTTGCTTACCCTCCAAACCTACCTCTCGAGTGAAGTTTTCCAATACCATTCATTTTCCTCCATGAATCCTTGTTTTCCAGGATCTTTGTACTTTATATCATCCTAAACCACAAAAAGGTAGAGCAAGAAAAAGCCTGGATGGAGGTGATACGACCTGGTTTACTTCATTTTATAGGCAAGGAAACTAAGACCTAGAGAGGATGAATGACTTGTCTTCTGGTTCACATTTACATCTTGCACATACTTAGATAAATGTTTTAAATGTGAGTGTGATTTCTAACTTATGGCAAGATTTCAAGAATGGTGAAGATAGCTTCCATACATTTTACCTAGTTTACCAGTTGTTTAAATTTTCACTGTTTGCTTTATCCTTCCTTCTCTCTGCCTGTCTGTCTATCTATCTGTCTATTTCTCTCTCTCTCTCTCTCGCTCTATCTGCTTATCTAGCTATCTGCTTATTTAACTGTCATTTCCATCTCCATGTCTATATTTATATACATACATACTTATTTTTATTCTTAACTATCTTAGTGTAAGTTGCAGGCATGGTGCCTTGTTGTCCTTGAATACTGCAGTGTGTCACTCCTAAGAACAAGAACAGTATCTTACGTAAGCACAATACAATATCAAAATCAAGAAATTTAACACATTTAATAGTCATCTTAACTAATCCACAGTTCATTTTCTAAATTCATCAGTTGTCCCAAGAATGTTCTTGATAGCAATTTTTCATGGCCCAGAATCCAATCCGTCATGCGTTTCATTTAGTTGTCCGGTCTCTTTCAATCCAGAACAGTAGCACAGTCTTGCTCTGTCTTTCATGATGTTGACATTTTTTTTAAGTGTACGGGCTAGTGATTTTGTAAATAGCCCTCCATTGAGTTTTCCAGCTGTTTCCTCCTGCTTTGAGTCAGGATGCGCGTTTTTGCCAGAGGTATCACAGGAGTGCCCATGCCCTGATTTTCCCAGTGAACCATATCAAGAAGCATGTGATGTGGGTATGTCCCATTATTGGTGATATCTTCAATCACTTGGTTCAGATGGGGTCTCCCACATACCCCCACTGAAAAGTTTCCCATTGTCATTAACAAGTAGTTTGGAAGAAAATACTTTTAGACTTCGTAAATATCCTGTTTGCTGTCAAATCTTCCTTCACCAGCTTTTACCATTCACTGGTAACTCTTGCCGGAGTCAGTTAGGACCATGATGGCTTCAAATGGTGGTTTTGCTAACTCCATCACACTCACATTTATTAGTTGGCCTTCTGCTTCTTTTCCCTTGTATATTCATTTAATCATTTATGTCAGTGTGGAGTCATGAACTCATATTTTATTCAGTGGATTACAGTCTGTTGCTGTCATTATTTGTTTCAATGCTCATATTGCCCCCAATTTGGTCACCACGAGCCCCTTTAAACTGGCTCCTGTGTCCTTTTGATATATCCCCCCTCGTTCTTTGACGACATCCTTATTTATTGGCACCACCACACGATGTTCCAGACTCATCTTGTACCATCCCTACCCCAACTGTGGGACCAGACATTTCTCCAAGGAGCCCTTTTTCCTTTTAGTGGAGAATGGTATTTAGAAACAAAGTCCTGGGTGCTCACGTTTTCTAGGCTCTTTAAACGGACAATGTGGAGATTCAGGTAAAAACACACACAGGCCCATGAACATCTATACCTATCTATCTTTGCAAATCCATGAACTTATGTGATATCTCAAATTCTAATATTATATAATAACCCTTTCCATATTCTCAAATCTCTTCTCCAACAACAAGAACCTGGCTCCCATAGTTGCTTATTTGCTTGATTCTAGAGTGCCCAGGAGATCATTTCTGAAATGTTAACCCACGCTACTTTGAAAAACAAACCTACCAACTCGTGTTCAATATTTGTTTACAGTTATTTTATCTTCAGTATAAATGTACATAGTCAAAATGTTCTGTTCTGAAGTTACATGGATTCGTTCATTTTTCCTCTCAGTGTGCTGTATTATTCGTTCGAAATACAGATAGATTCAATTGTTTCTGCTTATATTTAATTTGAGTACCGTTTCCTTCATCTGTGTAGATTTTATTTAATTTTGATTTTTGTGTGTGTCAAACATTGCCATCATTCCAAAAGTCAAAACCATTCACAGGTTGCGCTCACAAAGTGTCACTCATCCATTCCAAATGCTTCTACTCTGTTCCCACTTAAGTGAGCATTTTCATTACTTTTTGATTTACTTTCCTGTGCTCTTTTTCCCTAAAATTAGCAGATGTACACCTTTTCTTATTTCTCCCTCTATCTTATGCAAAGGGTGGTATGCCGCATATACTTTTTTATACCTCTTTATTTTCCCTTCCAGCATGTACATTTATTAGCAAGCAAGCACAAACCAGTCACATGATCTGTGCTTTTTCAGCTCTATAAAATCTCAGCACCCTACCCTTAAGGCACTCCATCTAAAGCCTTGCATAAAAGGTCCACCTGAGGCAGATGTGACAATACTTTTTGTAGGACTAAGCATTTCTTTTAGTTTAGAATCAGAATGCACCTTGATTTCATCCTGGAAATTACATCCTGGAAATCACTCCATGTCAGTCCACAGAGATAGCTCTCATTGCTTTTTTTTACGACTCCATAATACTCCATTCTTTGAATGACCATGGATTAATGGAACCAATCTCCTATGTATACACGTGTAGGTTGTAATTGTAAACACTGCTGCAATGGATCATCTTGTCCATATGCTTGTTTGTTGTTTTGCATCTCGTTGGGGGGATACCTTCAAAATACATCCCTAGAATTGGGATGGGTGGATGAAAACAAGGTAAATGAATACATAGTTTGTTAAATATTGCCAAATTTTCCTCTATAAGGATTGCATTCCATTTGTAACATATGGGAGTGCATGTTTACCCAGAGCATTCCCAGAATGTATTACATAGGTTAAATTTTTTTTTCTTTGCCAATCTGATAACATTTATTATTCCTAGTATCTTTTGTCAATCTTACAGACTGTGAAATCATTGAGGAAAGAGATTCTATTCTTTTAGTCATGTTTGTATCCCCATTTCCTAGGACAATGTCTGGTATAGAATAGATGCTCTAATATAAGTTGGTAGGAATGTTGGGTGGCTTGTGGGAGGGCTGTTAGCTGGGTGGGTGTTTAGTTGAGTGGGAGAAAGGACAGTTAAGTGGAGGAGGTCTGTATGTCTGTTTTATTAATATATGACTTTTTTGTTATACTTCTGTGCTCATTGAGACTAAATACTGTTTTATATACCATTTTAGTTCCATTTGATCTTGCAAATAGTATTCACTCAAAATCTTTTGATTTTCTGAAGATGACAGTCAGGACTATGACCATCACCTTTGAATTTATATCTACCATAGTGCTGGGCACTTAGTACATAGTGCTTAGCACTAAGTATTTAGAAAGTAATTAGTATTCAGTTTGTCAGTCAGTCAGTCAGTTACAAGAGCAAAAAATATTATCTCCAGCTTTTCATGGAGAGTGAAGCTGCTTTATCAGTTTTTTCAGCACTGAGAATAGGCTTGATTCACTCTCTCTGGACAGACATTTATTTGCTCTGAGATCGTTTAAGGAGTATTCTACTTAAATTAGCAGGTATTTTAAGAATGGATGGGTGTTATGTAGTCTTGTAATTATTCACTGGATCATACGACCAGGGGACAAATTTTGCTTTGGAATCAATGTCTAACACCCCACCTTTGGAGGTCGTTTCATGATCAGGCAACAGAACTGGCTGGAAGGAATTCATCTAGGAGTCGACAGAGGACATACTTGTTAAATGACTCACATCCTGAAATACCTGTTTTTAACCATCTCTTTTTATTTTCTCCCACTAATGAAATGAATAGCAAATTCTTCTCACACTGATATTATAAAAAGAAAGGAATCCTAATTTTTAAGATATGTTTTCTTTTTTTCTTTTTTTTCCTTTTTGGGTTTATTATGCGTTTTGGGATCTTCAGAGAAAATGTTCGTAATGAAGCTTAGACCAGAAGACAGGATGCTGTGTCATGGGGATAAGAATGTGTAGAGACATAGCTGCCACTGAATAATGTCTTTTCCCAGGTCATTTACATCCTGGTCATGTGTTCTTGTGCAAAGGTAACATTTTCCCACCCAGATCCAAGACGCAAGCTGTCGTTATCGCCGCTGGTTGGTATTAAGGAATCATGCCTGGTGGGGTGGGGTGAAGGCAAGCTGAGTTATAAAATGCCTTCCTTTGAAGTCAAATCAATTTTTTTTTTTTTTTTTTTTTTTGCGGTACGCGGGCCTCTCACTGTTGTGGCCTCTCCCATTACGGAGCACAGGCTCCGGACGCGCAGGCTCAGCGGCCGTGGCTCACGGGCCCAGCTGCTCCGCGGCATGTGGGATCTTCCCGGACTGGGGCACGAACCCGTGTCCCCTGCATCGGCAGGCGGACTCTCAACCACTGCGCCACCAGGGAAGCCCTCAAATCAATTTTTATTCTTAATCTGTGAGCATGAGATGGGAGCAGATAACTTCTGAGTGAAATAAAGATATCTTAGGCTGTCAAGATTTACCTTATCAGTCTGAAGAGGTGGGATTCCCGTTAGCAACTGGCAGGGTTTTTTTTGTTTTTTTAAAATTTATTTATTTATTTTTGGCTGTGTTGGGTCTTCGTTGCTGTGCACGGGCTATCTCTAGTTGTGGTAAGTGGGTGGCTACTCTTCGTTGCGGTGCACAGGCTTCTCATTGCGGTTGCTTCTCTTGTTGCGGAGCATGGGCCCTGGGCTCACAGACTTCAGTAGTCGTGGCTCGCGGGCTCTAGAGCGCAGGCTCAGTAGTTGCAGCGCACGGGCCTAGCCGCTCCGCTGCATGTGGGATCTTCCCGGACCAGGGCCCGAACCCGTGTCCCCTGCATCGGCAGGTGGATTCCTAACCACTGTGCCGCCAGTGAAGCCCAGCAACTGGCAGTTTGAATAATCCGTTCGCCTGAGGAAGTGTGAAAGTAGCCTGCAGAACAAAGACTTGGAGCTCTGGCTGTATCCAGTTCCTGTTTACTCCTTTTCTTCATTCCCTACTTGAGACTCTGCCAGGTCCAACTTTAAAACATTTGCAGGCCAATAGAAGCGTATACAGGGAGTCTCAGAAGTCATTTCTTTGGGGAGGAGGTGTTTTATGGTGCAAAATGGTTGTTCTGTTGCCAAAACACCAAAGGAAATAGGGTATTTTCTAGGAACTTCACAGGGGGCCTTCACAGCGAATTCTCCATGTCAGTCTCCAAAGCAGAAGCCTTTTATTGGCACTGTTTGGCCGCTGTGGAAGAATCCACCTTTCCCAGGTTAATTTCTCCTTTAAAAAGAAAGCCAAAGTAGACAGTTCTGTGAACAAATTGAATAAACCTTTGAGTTTGGGCTATAGCACTAGAGTATGTTTTCTCCCCTAAGACAAAGCCAAAGGAAGAGAGCCTGTGCTATTTCTTGGATATCTTTGGGCAGATTATTACTTCTGGGCAGGGAGAAGATGACAAGGCCTGTGCAGTTTTGGCTCACTTGAAAATGCTTTAGGAAACACCGTTGTGTATTCTCTGCCCGTTCTCCTGGAATGTGTAGAATCACCCCTTGGAAGCTGGCCAGCCCCGCCTCTTCCTCATCCAGATGGAAACCCGGAGGCTCATCTCACAGGACTGTTGATGGACCCAAGGTCACTCGGCTTTGATTGGTGGCGGAGCCGGAATGGTACCCAGAGGTCTCCAGCATCTCAACACAAAGGGCATCCATTAAGAACAGAGTCCTCCCTACCTCTTCTCCCTCCTGTCCTGCAAATAAACCGTGGGAACGCACTGCCCCTGACTGGCCGTGTCCAGGGAGAGATTACTACACAGATGCCTTTCTGTGGTTTGGGGGACCAGCAGGTGGGCCTGGGCTGAGGAATCCCCTTCCTGCCACCCTGCCTCCCCCAGCACCCACCCCGCTTGCATTAATATGACTCTATCTCCCTATTTGAGCTCAGTGATCTCACTTCTATGGGGGTCCATCCCATGACTCCTCTGAGCAGACCAAGCCCCGTCCATAATGAATCTCCTTCTATGGTGATCTCTCTCCCCGCAGGTATCCTGGTTGCAGTTTTATATTGATTTCTGCGATTCTTTGAGTGGTTTGTCTCTCCCACTAGACTCCGAGTTCCATAAGATCAGTAGCTTTGCTCTCTATATTCTCTCCCGTGTCCATGGCATCTAGCCTGGCACTTAGTGGGCAGATGTATCCACTTCCTAGGGCTGCTCTAACAAAGTACCTATATACTGGGTGAGTAAAACAACAGGAATTTCCTCTCTCACACTTCTGGTGGCCGGAAGTCTGAAATTAAGGTGTCGGCGAGGCCGCACTCCCTCTGAAGGCTCTTGGGGACGATCACCCCTTGCCTGTTCCAGCCTCTGGGGGTTGCCAGAAATCCCTGATATTCCTTGGCTTGTAGGCACATCACTCCAGTCTCTGCCTCTGTTGTCACAGAGCATCCTCCCTGTGTTTCTTCACATTATCTTCCCTCTGTGCATGTCTCCGTGTCTAAATCCCCCTCTTCTTGTAAGGACACCGGTCCTTGGATGAGGGCTCAGCCTCATGGTTTTATGACTCCTGCATTAGTTTCCTTGGGCTGCAATAAGAATGATCACATACTTGGGGACTTAAAACTATAGACTTTCTCTTCTCACAGTTCTAGAGGCCGTAAGTCTGAAATCAAACTGTTGGCAGAGCCACGCACCTTCCAAAGGCTGTGAGGAAGAATCCTTCCTTGCCTCTTCTAGACTCTAGTGGTTGTTGGGGATCTTTGACATCCCTTGCCTGGTAAATGCATCTCTCCAATGTCTGCCTGCACCTTCACATGGCCTCTCCACTCTGTGTCCTCTCTTTTCCTGTAAGGACATCAGTCATTGGATTAGGGCTCACCCTAATTCAGTATGACCTCATCTTAACTTGATTACATTTGTAAAAATCCCATTTCCAAATAAGGTCACATTCTGAGGTTCTGGGGGCGGGACGTGAATTTTGAGGGGATACTATTCAACCCAGCATGGTAGGCGATCACACATTTGTTGAATAAATGATAGGGCCCTGGCCTCTGGCAAGTCTCAGCTGAGGAGAACTGCGTGGTCACGTCTGAGCAGAGGCGAGTCTGACATCCACTCCAGTGGAGTTTCGGGGGGGGTCAAGGTCTGTGTTGACAGAAATGAAAAACCTCACCAGAGCACCTCACCCCCTCTTAAAAGACTCCTCAAGATTGCTTTGCTGTCCGTCTTCCCTCTGCAGTATGTTTTTAATGTCTATTTAAATGCAAATTTTGACTTTCTGTCTGTAATCATATAAAATGTTTGGTACTAAATTTTTTTTTTTTTTTTTTTTTTTTTGCATGGTACTAAATTTTTAATCAGGAATGTAATCTTATAGAGAGGTGGTAAGGGAGTGGTAGGCCCCACGTAACAGAACGAAACATCCCAGGCCTGATTCCTAGCGCACGGAGCTCCGACCTCTCTGCTTCCCATTGAGTTGGAAAACCCCTGTCTAGCTCTGCAGGCTGCTTTCGAAAAGATGTGTCATGCTTCCAGGCGTGCCCTGTGTATTGTCCCTAATCCTAGTGCTTGATTGTCCTTTAACGCTGCAGAAGGCCATCAGGTACTGTCTTCCTGTGTCCTCTGGTCTCCTCTGAGTCCCAACAGACCGTGGGTGTGGAAAGAGGGACTCTACCCTGTTCTAGTCTAAGATGATGGCTCATTTGTCAAGATGAGGCTGGAGGCTCGGCCACCAGAGCCTCTATTGTTTGGGACGGTGGCTGCCGGCAGCAGATGTCTGTCAGCCCCTCAGTTCCCTGCAGCCTTTGAGCTCCATCTGCCCCGAACTGAAGCACAGCTGCCAGCTTATTCCCGTCTGCCCTAGCCTGTTCACCTCTAAGGAAGCCTGAGGCTCCACGCACCTCGGCCTGCTTGGGAGAGGGCTCCCCAGACCCGGCAACCCTTGGTGCCACCGTCCTTCTCGACAGCTCCCTGGGCATCTTTCTGTATTTTCCCGATGGTGTGTTTAAAGTAGCCCTAATCATGTTTGTTGAGAAAGGTCGGAACTGCAGTTCGTCACTTTGGTCTTATTGTCCCCACTCGTCATGTCAAGGGTATCAGACTGCACACAGCTCTCTCCCAGGTGGGCCATCTGATGGTGTGGGTGTGTGTACACACTCTCCCATTTCTGACTAGGCTATTCAGCTGCCTCAGGGCCTTTGCAATGGCTGTTCCCTAGTCCTGGAATGCTCTTCACCATGGGTCAGCTGGCTGCTCATCCTTCAGACCTCAGCGCAGATGTCACCCCTTCCAGGAGGCCGCCCTTCCACTCCCCGATTAAAGTATACAGCCCCCGTATCATATGTGATCTGAACATCCTCTTTATTTCCCTCCTTGCCATTATCCCAATGTATAATCATCAGATTTATAAAATCTCTTGAATGGTTCTTTAGGAAGCTTACTCCTCCTAGCGTATGCAGAAGCGTTCAGGGTGGGGAGTGGGTGTGCCGAAGTGGCAGTAAGGGGGCAAGGTTGGAGTCTGTAGCTTTGATCCTACTGAGAGAAGACTGGCCCTGGAAACAGAAAGTAGCAGCTGAGAAAGAAATAATTAGATACATGTGAGCACTTTTACCACAGTAGATGAGAAGAGCTGGTGATTGCATGTTAGGACTGTGGAAGAGGGAGCGCGATGCCTGGTCTCCCCAACTGGATATGTGAGTGGATGGGGGACATTTGTGCTGAACATAAAGAATAGGTTGGAGTGGGGAGATGATGAGCTCATTATGGAAATGTTGGGTTTCACACTCCTGTAAGAGACCCAGCTGAGGTTTAGATATAGGTGTCTGATTGAGAGTTCATCAGAGGGGTGAGGGTGCTTGAAGCCATGGGAATGGAAGGTGCTTCCCTGGAACAGAGGCAGAAAGAAAAGATAAGGTCCAAGAATTAGGGTTGCTGCACATCCCAGGGAACTGGGCTGTTCCTGCCATATGCCTGTTGCTTCAGCATCATTTCCAGTAGCGCCCCTTTCATTGTCAGTCTGTCCCAGTTTGGAAAGTAAATTATGTGATTACCCTACCCAGAGCAAAAGGCTGGGGAAATTCAGAGTTTCTAGGAGGGCAGAGAAAGAACCCACTAAAAAAACAGCATGAGCAGAGGTGTAGGAGGAAAACCAGAGGCGTGTTATATTGTGTAATGGATGTCAAGGGGATAGAATTTACAAGAGGAGAAGCAGTAATTCATGTCAGATATTTCACAGAGGTAGAGTCATGTAAGGATTTGGACACACCGTTGGATTTAGCTACAAGAAAAGTATGGGTGATGTTGTCATGATGAGGACAGGCAGATGCCAGATGGTGGTGGGCTTGAGAAGTGAGTGGAAAGTGAGAAAGTGGAGACAGTCAGTCTCACTAAGCCTTGCTGTGAAGGAAGGGAGAAACTTCAGATGAGCAGGCAGACGTAGGCATGAGATCAAGAGGAGGTCATTAGATGGAGATATTTGGGTGTCTCAGTACTGGGAAAAGGCCAGCAGGGGTCTGAGGGTGACTGCTTCAGGAGGGAGAGTGTTTATCTGGGGCTCGTAAGGGACAGAGAGGATGTGCGAGAAGGGACACCTTCCCCCGTGTGATAGAAGAAAGTTTGGGTACGAGGAAGTCCATAGTCTTTAGAGCAGGGATTTGGAGAGCGTTCGTCTCCGTTGGCGTTTATTATCTCTTTTGCAGTAGGAGGCCTCTGACAGTTCGGGGAGACCAAAGACATGAGGAGAGCAGGCAGTGCTTTAAATAGCCATATGGAAAATGGGGGAGGAAATGCACTCATTCAGAAGAGTTTTCTTGGGTGCCTTCTGTGCTCTAAGCCCTGGGAATCCAAGTGTGACTACAACGGTCAAGTTGGTCCTTTCTTCTCCTTGGGAAGGGGCTGGTAGCCGTGGTGCAGGCAGTGCTGGGCACAGAGGAGGCTGTGGACCCCACGCTCAGAATGATGTGGGTCCACGTGGTGCGTGGTTTTCTTTATTCTCATAAAGAACAGCTCAGTAGCTTTGGTCTAGACCCAGAGGAAACCAACAGCTGGATGGTCTAGAAATGGAAGCACAGAAGGGCATGTGAGTTGAAGTTCTAGGGGGAAAATAAATCGTGGTTAAAGTTATGGACCATTAAATCAAATCTGGATGTGCAATAAAGTGCCCATTTAGGCCGTTTCTCCCTTTCTTTTTTCTTTATTCCTTCGGACAAGCATTGCTATAGTGAATGTCCTTGAACACATCTCTTTGGGGGGTTAGACAGGTATTTCTCTGAAATACATCCTAAGGAGAGGAGCGTGGGGTTCGAAGGAGAACACATAATACATTTCAATAAATTTTGCCAAATTGCCTGTCACAAGTGTTTCACCACTCTACACTCCCACCGACAGCACCCGGAAGAGCCTCTCTGACGGCACCCTTGCCAACACTAGATGGTATCAATCTTTTTAACTTGAACTAGTTCAGTGAGGAAACAAGAGGCCCTCACATTCTTGTGTGCATTTCAGTGATGGCTTGTCATTGCAGGCCTTCTTTTGTGGGCTTGCAGGGAGACTTATGGTCACAGTGATGATCAACGACATATTTTAGAGGACACATAAGAGAGAAGAGGCGGTACCTGCAAGGTTGGGGTGGGGGGCATGAGGGAAGTTATTGGAGGAAATAGGATGGGAGACAAGAGGACCGATATAGTCAGATGGAGGGGTTAGATTCTAGAGACGTGTCAGGAGTGACGCATGGGGAGCTTGGTGATCCCTCGGGGAAGCAGGAGAGAGAGGTCAGAGCTGGTGGAGGTTGGCAGCTTGGTGGTTTGAGTGACTGTGCTGAACTCTTTTCCCAGGAGGGATGATGCAGAAGGAGATGCAGGTTTGGGGGCGGCAGGGTGTAATGAGCTCTTTTCCAGCATCTGGGCTCCACCTGTTGGATGTCAAATTCTATCCATTGATATCTCCTAGGGCTAGAACTCTCCAAACGTTTTCTATAAAGAGCCAGGTAATAATTTAGGCTTGTGAGCCGTAGGGGTCTTCATTTCCTTTCAGCCCTGCCATAGTAGCGTGAAAGCAGCCAGGGATGATAAATGAATGATAGGCCTGGATGTGTTTTAATAAAACTTTATTTATGGCCACTAAAATGTGAACTTCATATAATTTCCATGGCATAAAATATTATTCTTCTCTTGATTTTTCCCCCAACCATTTAGAATTGCAAAAACCCTTCTTAGTCTGTGGTTTGTACAAAAACAAGCAGTCCGCTGGTGGCCCGGGAGCTATAGTTTGCCAACCCCTGTCCTAAAGCGTAGCACAGTGCCTGCAACATGATAAACACCCATTTCATGTCGTGGGAGAAAGGAAGGGAGGGGCGTAATTCGTCTTTGCACTTTCTTCTTCCTGCAGCGAGGGAAAGGAGCTGCATCGGAGAGTAAAATGAACAGTAGATTTGGTGTCCGCAATGAGCCTTCGCTAATGGATGGCGTGACCTTGAGCCTCAGCTATCTCATCTGTGTAATGGGGAGAAGCCGGGCTTCATTGAAGGGGTTGAAACCAGCTCACAGTCCCAAGCACATTGACAAGGGCAAGTTATTCCCTGAAGCAGGAGTCAGGGCGCAAGTGACCCGGAAAAGTCTAAACCCTGACAAGCCAGTATGTAGGTAGTGGCCAGCTCTGGCTCAGCTGCAGAGGCAGCGCATTCCCAAGAACGGGCAGGAGTGTTGGACAGCCGGTGCCCACAAAGTGTGCGGAGGCTGCCCAGTGACTTGCTGACACGAGCTGGCTGATTCTTGTGCTTTCTCCAAAAGAAGCCTACGGTATGAGTTTCACTCCCCACAATCCTGGTTAATATCCCAAGAAGATCCGGCTTTATTATTTTTAAATTGAGGATTTTAATGCAGCCTGGATGAAGTAGGTATCAAACCTGAGTGATGTTACGGCCACAGTTAAACTAAAGCTGGATCTCTTAAACTTGGCATCCTCTACCTCTCCCCCTCCTCTGCCAGACACCCTTACACAAGATGCCATGTGGTGTGGGGGACACAGAGGCACAACGTGTGTCTTTTCTTTCTGTCCTGAGGCCATCTGTGCAGTGATGTAGTTTTCTTTTCCCATCTTGCTCCCTTTACTTGGTAGGGACAAGATCGGTGCACTGAATATACTACACACCCCCTAGAAAAACAGCACAGTAGACAAGATAAGTTAAGCGGTTACAACCAAAGATTTTTAAACCAATTGTCAAGAAATTACTCTGGGGGTTGGGGGATCTATGTTGTTTTTGTTGTTGTTGATGTTGCTGTCTCGTTTTTAAGCAGAATGGATCCTCTGCTGCATGGGGGTTTTAGGGGAAAAGACAGTTTCTCCTTCTCTGTGGTACATTTACCGCTGCTATCACTCTCCTGCTCCGAAACGTTTCTGTTTCATCGCCATTCATCTTTGCTGATTGGGTTTGCTTTTCTTCTTCTAGGATGCTGCTAAATTTGCTTGTAAAGTTTTGTTTATTCATTGGCGCTCAGTTGAGCGGCGCTGGATCATTAATCTCACTATTCAAGGCTAACCATGCTTTATGCTGAAATTGCCTTTTATGGAACAGATTTCAAGGTTTTGCAAGAGTTGAGTGCTACCTCATTTTTGACATTTCAGCAATGAATCCTGTTTGAAATGTGATTTCAATCCAATCATCATCTTATTTGTGGAGAAAGATAAATATAATATACAAATATTGCAGCCAAACTGCATTCCTCCTGTACCTCCAGCATATTCCACGATTCAGCTAGCTTTTGCCAGGGCGGCCCCGAGCAATGTCATTCCTACTGTACTTCTGTCTTGCATTTTTCTCCCTGTGTGTATTTCCCTCCCAGAAGGCTTAAACGTTGTTTCCTTTATATCTCACATGAGTTGTACAGGGCTTCTCAAGAGCGTACATTGAGGAGGAAATGGAGCTCCCGCGATTACTCCTGCACTTTGTTGTACAATCTTTAGGATTTTACAATAAAGGACTTTAGAGGTCACCTAATTCATCTAGTTATGCAGTCACAGAATTTTGTCTTTAAAGGAACAAATAAAGAATTTAATCTCCCAGGCCTCTTTGGAAACGTGTGAACAAGTTTTTAAGTGCCTCTGTCTCGTAGTGTTTGGATGTGGCGTTTTAATTAAAGATTGAGGCAGCAAGCTTTGCTGTTTCTTATGATCTGATATAGCCTGCAGTTCCTACCTAACCCCGTGGAGCGCTCATTCAGCCCGTGTCCTGGCATGCTTGTTTTCTAACTGAAGAGTGCGCATCCCTGAGAACTAGCCTGTGGGCAGCCACCCTTAATAAACTCACACCGGACGTGGCACCATTTCTGCATAAGTTATAGGCATATCCAAGTTGGTCTTACTCACCCTCTTTCCTGCGTGCTGTCCGTAACTGCTCCCCCTCTCTCCTTGTAGAAGCCTGCCCTTCCAAGGCTTCTCAAACTCACATTTACTGTAAAGTGTTAATGGACGGATAACACTCAACCTCACTTGGGTATTCACATGGGAAAATGCTAATGATGTGGATAAGATCAAACCAGTAGATCAAACCAGTGAAGCTTGCGGAGGCCTGGCTTCTCTGTTTGTATAATGGAGATTATCAGTGTTGCCTGATGGATAGGGACCTGGGTCTGGGTTCACACCCTGACTCTGCCACTTACCCGCTGAGTTCATTCTGTTACTTAACCTCTTTTTGCCTCAGTTGTCCCATCTTAAAAATGGGGATAATAATAAGCCTATCTCATAACGCTGTTGTGAAAACTCAGCGAGTTAATGATCGTAAACCTCTTAGTACAGAGGCTGGAGCATCACAAGTTCTCAAACAGTTGTTAGCAACAAGCCAAAGAAATGATCCCCTTGCTGTAAAATGTCAAATTCTATTACCAGGTGGCTGAAATGCTAGTTTTGGGAATAGTATGTCCATGAGATCATCGTGCGGTACAGCCTCCCGTAACTGCCCTTGGGAATTCCATTTTGGGACACGTTTTTCCACTTCATCTGTCTGGCATGTTCTCGTGATCATATGATCATAGGTCAGACTTACGGGCAGCTTCATTGGGGCAGAACACTTTGGCCGGACAAACCAACACCCATAGGAGTAACTCCTACACTCTACAACCTTTGAGATTATTTCCTACTGTCAGTTCTTATCCATTTCTTGTTGTGTATCAGCATGAGTGAGTCCAAGTCCTTCTCCATTCATTCAGCTGATAATTATTGAATATCTGCTTAGTCCCAATGATGTCGATGCAGCAAACACAATGCCTGCACTTATACAGCTTATGACCTAGTGGGAGGGACAGAAAAGCAACCGCAAATAAATGGACACATACACAAAGCAATCACAAGATGTGAAATGTGTGTGAAAGAAAACCAAGGCATCACAAAGAGAAACACAAGAAGTTCTTTCAATATCTGTAGTTCCTAAAACAGTGTCTGACACCTAGTAGATACTCAGTAATTATTTGTTAAATAAATGTTTGTGGGAGATGGGATATTTTGGGTAGGGAACTCCACAAAGTTCTCTGAGGAGCTATTTGAATGGAAAATGAAAGAGCTATTCATGAGAAGAGAGAGGGAGGAAGGGTAGTGTTGACGGTGAGAGAGGCAAAGAGCTGAAAAGAGCTTGGCTTGTGTGAGGAACTGCAGATTAAAGAATCTGTATGGTCGAAGGGTACAGAGAACAGGGTTAGGGTTGTGGGAGATGCCCAAAGATGAGGCTCGAGAAGTACCCAGAGGCCATGTAGTGGGGCTCACAGCGAGGTTTGGGAGAGGCACTCAGCCTTTATCTGCACTGCAAAGGGAAGTGATGGAAGGCTTGGTACAGTCAAGTGACCACCCCAAACCTGAGCCTTTTAGGTCCAGTGACCCTGAAGGATGAACACTTGGTCTTGAGAGTAAAGGGATTTTATAAGGCCAACTATGACTTTCAGTTACAGCCTTGATCACATCACTAACCTCCCATGAGGTTCCATATTCCTAGTTTCCAGTGGGAAAAAAGAAGTTAAGAGACACAGCTTCCCTGTCCTATTGTGGCACCCACCCACATGCCTGTGGTGGGTCTCATTTGCATGATGCTGCCATCGTGCAACTTGACTTATATTTACAAATCTTGCTCGTAGGGGAAGACCCATCTCAGAAGTAAGAGGACTTGATCAGGAAAAACCTTTTAAAGAGAGAGGTCTAAAACATAAAGCCATTCACATCAACTTAAACTCAAGATATTCAAGGTGATAAATCTGCTTACAGGCTCAGAAAACAATCACCAGCTCAAGGTTATTGGAAACGAAGAAAAGATCAGGCCTCGCTCAGCTGCTATCTGATTATTTTATTATTAAGCTCTCTGCACTCTGTATTCTAAACTCCCTGAAAGTAAGGTGTGTTTGTTGCTTGAGTGTAGAGTGGGCACCTGTCAGTTTTGCAGCCCAGAATGCATTCCCTCTACTTCTGTTAGGGCCCAGCTTCCTTCAGGGACCTCCCGCCCATCACATTTGGCTCTTATGACTTTTGGCTCAGCTCCCACTATGTCAGTCTCCAGGGAGGGAGCATGTGACTTACACCTGCCAATCAAAGCAGCGTGAACCCCAGTCATCACGATTGTTGGAAGCTGAACACACGTACCCACTGGAACCAGTACCATGAAGTCTGTGGGATCTTAAAATTTTACTTGAACTTGGGAGGATATAGGGCCGAAGCTGCTTGCAGCCATCTTGGCACCATGCGGAATCTAAGCGTGAAACCCACATTCCTGGAGATGGAATCATGAGAGAGAGAAAAAAACAAGACCCAAAGATATCATTTAAAAGGTCCCTGAAGCCAGCCAAGCCTGAATTCCTCTACACCTTGAGCTATTCAGCTACCTGAACTAGTAAATTTTCCCTTTGTGTTTTTTTTTTCCTCTTAAACCAGCTTGGCTTTGCAGTTTTTGCAACTGGGAGAGTTTTAACTTCTGTGGAGTCTCATTATTACTTTCAGATCACCATGGGGGACTCTTAGGATGTGCACACCACAGGGACCTGGATGAAGGGTTGCCGTTTTCATTCTCTTCTGTTCCTGGAAGCACTGGCAGGGAAAAGGAGAGAGTAATGTAAGAATAGAGACAAACGCACACAGGACTCTGCAGAGAGGGTGCGTGTGTCGTCAGCGCAGACTGGCTGTCGCCGCATGGCCTTTGCTTGTTGTTTAAAAGACTTTTCAATCATTAACCAACACCGTATTTTTTTCCTTGATAGTGTTCAAGAAAATAAGATCATTAAATACATCATTATGAAAGCAGGCACCTGGCTTTTGAAATATTAGATTTCTTACTTCCATCCCCTCTGTGGCTCGATTCCCACAACTTTAAAATGAAGGCCCACTTAGTCCAATTACTCTTCTAAGAACCTGTGATGTTTTGATCTTGAATTCCTCCCTCCAGGCTATGGTGTGAGGGTAGTGTATTACCAAGCACCTAAAACTGAATGACAGAAGTAAACACGAGATAGGTTTTTCTCTGTGCCCATCAATGATGGCCACCCTGCTCAGACATTCAGCTCAGGTTACAGCTGCCAAACAAATGACCGTGGGTCAGAATGCACAGGGACGCTACGGCATGAGGCTGCACCCGGGAGAAATCAGCCTGTGGACCAGTAAGGCTTGTAATAAAAATTGATGCTGCATCCTCCAGCTTTGGGGTCCTGGGATTGTAGCTCTTCAGGTGACTTACAAGGACTGCCGTCTGAGTCACCATCTCAACGTTTCTGGCAGAAATGCAACAGTGCTGGGGAAACGTGGCAGGTGGCTGATCCGTCACCCATTTGGAAGGCCAGGCAAAGTGTGTTTGGGATGAACTGCTTTAGGTCTTTCCGTCTTCTCACGGCTGAGAAGTGAGAGATGCGTGGGAACAGCCCAAGCTGAGAGCACTGTCTCCTCTGTTATCCTTTAGGTGGACGCTAATCTATTAATTAGAACGTTTGCCGTAATCATGAGCACTTTATGCCTGTGTGCATTAGTGTTTCTATTTATGCTCATGCATTAGATATATTTGCATATCCATAAACCCAAGTCTTTCCACTTAGCTCTTAGAGGTGCCCTTCTAATTATTTGCCGGCTCAGAAGTGGAAAGTCAAAATCTGCCCCCCTCACCCCAAATTCTGAACTTGAGTGAAGTTGTACTAATAACATTGACCTGAGGGACAGTGCAGGGACCTAGTGTTTTACTTTGAGAAAAGTATTTATTATTACATCTGTTAATTTTTGAAAAAAATGTATTGAGTGATTCAAATATACCAGGCACTGTGTTAGTTTCTGGGTCTAAAACAGAAAACAAAATAGAGAATGTCTCTGCCCTCATGGAACATTTAATTTACTGGGTTACTGAAATAAATAAATATGTAAGAAACAGGTGGTTATGATTTAAATTGTGATTTAAATGCAATTAAAATAAACTATGGATTAACATTAGTTGATGTGACAGTAAGTGGCTGGGTGGGTTTTTAAGCTTGGGGGTTAAAGATGGCTTTTACAAAGAGATAACTTTTAAGCTGAAATTTACACAACAAAGGAGCAGCACGTGTAAATATCAGGGGGAAGCATTTCAAGCTGAAGGAAGAATTAGCACAAAGGCTGTAGGGTGGGAAGGAGCTTACTGGAACCAAGACGGAGCAGGTGCCCTGGCTTTGCATGGAGGGAGAGCAGGGTGTGAGACGTACTTGGAGAGATGAGTGGGTAATAGATCTCATAGACAAGGGTTTGTCAACCTTGGCACTATTGCTATTTGAGCCTGGTTAGTTCTTTGATGTAGGGCCCTTCTGTGCACCGCAGGATGTATAGCAGCATCCTTGGCCCCCACCCACTAGATGCCAGGACACTGCACTCCTCCAGCTGTGACAAGCACAAGTGTTCCCATACGTTGCCATACGTCCCCTCCGGCACGGCAAGGCCTCCCTCGGTTGAGAGCCGCTGAAGCTGGATTTGCTAGCCTCCCAGAAGTTTATATTTTTTTCTGAGTTCCTTGGGAAGGCAGTGAACATTTTAAACAGGAGAGTATCATGATTTGATTTACATTTTAAAAAGATCACTAGGTCTATTATGAACCAATGGATGGTAGGAGGGCAAAAGCGGAAGAAAAAAATAATCATCGCCCCAGAGAGAGGTTATAATGCTGAGATGAGAGGTGATAGCCATGGAAACAAATTATGTTTTGGGTAAAGTCGGCAGAACTTATTTATGAACTGGGTGGACCGGATGGGCAGGGAGAGAAGGAGAAGATGAAAGAGAATTCCTAGATTTTTTTTGGAATAACAAATAAGATACCTTTCCTGTCTTCAAGGCGCTCACACTGTAGGGAGGGAAAACAAGTATATATATATATATATATATATATATATATATACGGTGCTTATTACGATGTGCTCTAATAAATGCATGTACAAAATGTGGCAACACTGAGGAGTGAATAATTCTTTCAGGGCAAGCCATGGCAGGTTGCTCAGAGGCTGTAAAACTTTTGAAGAATAAGTAGGATTTTTCAAAGTGGAGAAGAAGCTGTAGGAGGTAACCCTTCTTCAATATTCCATACTGTTGTCCGGAAAATTATGCCCAGAGTGACTCTGTCCTATGTCTTGAGTGGGAAGTTAGCAGAAGCATCCTCCAAACTGTTGTCTTTGAAAAAACTATTTTCTAAATTTGTGGGCCAAAGCAGCCTTTTGCTGGTGAGGCTGTGTTTAAGGTGTTTTGCAAGTGTTTTCACTTAAAAGAAGACAGAGTCTTATTTTGTTTTTATTGAACTTCAAAAGAAGCATGTGCTGTAAGAAGTAGAGTTACACAGTATTTCTAGGTAATTGTTTTCTGGATCATAGAGTATCTTAAGTACATCAAATCCTATAGTTTAATAATAGTAATATGGTTTCACTAAGAAACTAGAGGTAACAAATTTTAGATTGTTCATTTGAACCTCAGGAGCAATAATTATTGTTTTCATTTGTGTAAATACAAAGATATAAAGTTAAAGCTAAGTTTTATCATATTCTAAGGAGTCTTAAAGGTCAAAATATCTAGTCCTTATGTAATACGGTAATATCCCCCTTGCTCTCGGTGTTGTGGAAACTTTCCCTGAGGACTCATAGACTGCCCCCCTCCACCGCATTAATGAGATGCAGACAGTGACTCAGAGTAGATGGCGTTCCATAAATACTTGGGGGTACTCCAGATTGGGACCTTGAAAAACTAGATGGTATGTTAAATTCCCTCCTTCCTTTGCAGGGATTAAAAAACGTCTCTCAAATTGACAAGAAAATTGGATAATAAATCGTTTACAGTTTAGTAAACCATATGCGCAATTGAAGTAACACGTCACGGGTGTATTTTTATCAGATGAAACACCAGATGAGGGGTAAACCATTCTCCCCACCCTCTTCTGCCATGGAGGAACAGTGGACTGAAGTCTTTCATGATTGCTTGTTTCAAGATGCTCACGAAATCAGGCATGCAACTCATGTCTTTTGTCTTTAAGGGATGTTGACCAGTAAACCAAGCAGGGACCCTGGAGTCAATTGAGTACTCTGCCTCTCCTATACTTTCTTTGAAATGCATGTTTGGGAAGTTTTAGCAATAAATATAGTTTGCAGCCGGATGCTACTTGCTTTTTGACTGCTGGAGTTGGTATGAATTTGAGCCTACCATATGTAGCTACAGAAAATGTCACATTATTTTATTTTCCTAAAAAAATGTAAATGGTTCTGAGGATCCAATCGCCAGAGTTTTGAGGAATTCAATCGCAGCTGTTTATGGGGGGTGGGGATGGACACTGTTGCTGTCCATATATTATGTCAGCATTCATTGGTGGAGCTTATGAAAGCTTGGAATATAGGGAAGGACCATTAGTCTGTGTGGCCTCATGGGCGTTATTGGGAGGCTTATTATTAAACCTGCCCAGTTCGTTTGAAAAGGGACTGCTCTTTTAATTCTGTGCCACCCCTGGAACAAGAGATCTTTGTTGATGCTTGGATACTCACCTCCACATATCCAAACCCTTGAGGGCCCACCAGAAGCCCCACACCCTTCTTAGTTCCCTTTTAATCTAGAGAATCTCCCCATTCTCAAAATCTCTGCTTCTGCCAACCTCCCGTCACTTATTTCTTTCCGTCTTTTCCTACTTTCTCACCATCCCACATGGCCTCTGCTCACTGTTTCTTTGGACACACATTACCGTCCTCTTTCCTGGGTTTTGGTTTTGGGGAAGGAAATGGCTGCGTTTTACCTAACTGATCATGTTATGTTAGTGGTCCAGGTGTTTCATCGGCAAGGTGACCAGTTAACTTTGTCTTAAGTGGAACACTGTTGAGAGAAAAAGGGGGCTCGTTTTCATAACTATGCCAGAAAGCTGGTTTACCTGGAAGTGTCCTTGGTAATCTGGGAATTATGATCACCTTACGTAGGGAAGGAAGAAATGAAGTAGGAGGGTTAACCTGCTATGTTGCCAATTAGAATATTGAGAAACGACTTCATTTTGGAAACTGTTTACAAGATGATTATAAATGTCACTCCCTGTTAGCAGCGTGTATAACGTCATGAGATGCAGACAAGCGTGATGTTGCTCGTCAGATGCTCTCAACAGTGCACTTGTGTTCACAGACTTGTGTTTCCACCCCAATCTTGAAAATACGGGATTCTGAGTTCAAATTGGGCTCAGATACTGACTCTCCATTTGACCTTGAGCAATCTGCTTAATTTCATAGCATTTGTTTGCTCATCTGAAAACAAAAGGGATAATGCTGATCCAAACATATTGTGAAGATTAATTAGTTTCTGAAGTGCTGAGATCAACAGATGAAAGGCTTTGAGTGGAAATTATCTTTTTTAAAGGAATTATCGATGTGGGTGAATAAAAGAACTTTCTGAACTGAATTATAGGCACTTGGCTGCAGGAGGGAGTAGGGGAAGAAAGAATATTACTTCTCTCAAAGAACCCCAAATTCACCCTCAAAATAGCAGTGGGAAAAATTGCTTTTTTGTGATTCTGAAAGGATGAGAAATTATGCAAAGGAAAAGAGCGAGAAGAATAGGACAAAAGACACAGTTAAGACACATTTCAAAGTAACTCTCCTGGATAAACAACTAGGTACCAAAAAAAAAAAAAAAAAAAAAAAGCTCTGCCAATCCTCTGTGATTAGGTCATTAGCCAAATGCTTGTAAACCAAAATGGCTCAGCCAAGATCCCCCAAAGAGGCCTAATGGCCCATATGTCATTAGTGGGATGATCAGGTTAGGAATGAGCAACTATCCATTTAAAAATCTCACAGCTATTTATCATCGCAAGATTACAAGCACTTATGAGTGTGTTCCTATTTAAAACCAGTTTTGCTCTTGTTACACTTGGTCTTTTCTCAAATAAATATTTTTATTGCCCCTGGTGTATGGATAGAAAAATGAGTCTCAGAGAATTAAATGACCAGTCAATAGCCATTTGGTTGGTTAAGTGGTACAGGCAATATTCTGGCCAAGGGCTTCTGACTCAAAAGATTCTGATCATTCCACTATAACAGAAAAGTCTGCTAAGGATGCAGTGATATCCAGACAGCATATGGAAATGAATTATTTCCTAAGGATCACAGAAGAGTTGGAATGAAGACAAGATATTTTTGTCAAAGGAAATCAAATATTCTGAGTATTAAACTAATGCAGTTTTATCATAGAAATGATGGGAAATACCAACAGAATAGAATTTAAAAATCCAAAGTCCGCTATGTCAAAAGCAAACGCTAAGTTATAGTTCTTCTTTCTCTTTTGTCCATGCATTTTTATAATATAGTTATAGTCATGTTATTCCAGATTCTTTTAAAGTATAGCTTTAATGGCTCCATGACTTTCTACTTATGGCCATTGCATGATTATCTTGGTCTTTCCCTTACATTTTAGAGATTTAGTGTTCTGTATAAATAAATAAATAAAAAATTCCTAGATGTGAAAAGAAATGGAAAAGTATAACCCACGATCGTGAGAAAAAAATAGTTAATACTGACATGACCATGATGTTGGAATTAGCAGACAAGGACTTTAAAACAGTTATTATAACTTTGAAGAGGAATTTAAAGGAATGCATAGTCATACAAAAATGAAATTTTTTGAATTAAAAATAAATTATTTGAAATGAACGTTTTACTAGGTGGGTTTAAGAGCAGAACGGAAGCAGCAGTACAATAGATTGGTGAACATAATAAAGATTACTATAAATTATTCAATCTGGGGAACAGAGAAATATGATTAAATTATTAACAGACCAGTGACCTGTGGGACAGTATCTAGTGGTATAGCCTATAGGTAATTAGAGTCCCAGAAAGAAGAAAGGCAAATGATGGTGTAAATAATTGTTGAAATTTCCCCAAATTTGGTGAAATACTTCAAAGTTAACAAATTCAAGAAGCTCAGGAAACCTCAAGCAGGGTAAATATGAAGAAAACTACACCTAGTGTGATTTTAGTATCCATATCATAGTCACAGTGATAAAGGCAAAAGATTTTTTAAAATGTTGAGAACAGTCAGGAAAAAAAAAGAAATACATTACGTATAGGGAGCATCACAATACTAATAATGGTCAACTTCTCATCAGAAACACTTGAGGCAAGAAGACGATAGGATGAACCTTTAAATGATTAAGAAAGAAATCTGCTGACCCGGAATTCTAAATTCATCAAAAATAACCTTCACAAAAGAAGGTGATATAAAGGCATTTTTAGACAAAACCAGAGGTTTCATCACCATGAGACCTGAACTACAAGAAATACGTAAGGAGGATCTTCAGGCTGAAAGGAAATGACCCCATGTGAACTTATATTTAAAGACAGGAATGAAAAACATTGGACATGATAATGTATGTGGATAAATATAAAAGGCTATAATATTTCTGTTGTTATTTTTGAAAATACATATAACTGTTTAAAGGAAGAATGATATCACTGTTTTGGCGGGGTTATGACATATGTAGACACAAAGGATGAGCATGTTAAATCTATATCGTTGAAATCTTTTTACACTTTATAAGAAGTAGTATAGTTTTAATGCTAAGTAGACTATGCTGTGTTAAGGATACATATTTAGTCCCCAGAGCAACTACTAAAAATAATACAAAGATGTATAATTTAAAAGGTAGTGGAGAGGGACTTCCTTGGTGGCGCAGTGGTTAAGAATCTGCCTGCCAGTGCAGGGGACACGGGTTCGATCCCTGGTCTGGGAAGATCCCACATGCCGCAGAGCAACTAAGCCCATGAGCCACAACCACTGAGCCTGTGTGCCACAACTACTGAAGCCCATGCACCTAGAGCCTGTGCTTCACAACAAGAGAGGCCACCACAATGAGAAGCCTGCACACTGCAATGAAGAGTAGCCCCCGCTCACCACAACTACAGAAAGCCCACATGTAGCAATGAAGACCCAATGCAACCAAAAATAAATAATAAACTTGATTCTTTAAAAAAAAAAGAGAACTTTGTTTTTTAAAAAAAGGTAGTAGAGAAACTAAAATGGAATAATGTATATTTTAGTTAACCCCAAAGAAAACTGAAAAGAATAGAGAAACAGCAACAAAACAATAGCAACAAAAATAAAGGATAAATAGAAATAAAGAGTAAATATAAACCTAAGTTCAACTATACCATTAACTGCACTAAATGTAAATGGACTAAACATTCAAATTAAAAGAACTACCTTCTCAGACTGTTTTTTAAAAAAGAGCCAACTATATGCTGTGTACAAGAAACCCACTTTAAATACAAAACACAAAAACACATACCATGAAATAAAAGGACAGAGAACAAAATACACAGTAAACATAGCAAGCACAGGAAAAGCTATATTAATGGCTTTTATTAATATCAAAACAGTATACTTCAAGACAAGGAGTATTACCAGACATAAAAGGGACATTTCATAATGAAAAATATCAAGTTGTCAGGGAGATGTAATAATCATAAATGTTCATGCCTCATAACAAAGCTTCAAATAAGTGAAGCAAAAATGTACAGAACAAAAATTAACAGTAAGTATAGATGATATGAACAACACTTTATACCAACTTGACCTAATGACATTTGTAGAATAGTGTACCCAATAACTGCAGAATATACATACTTTACAAGTGCATATAAAATATTCTCCCAAGATCTTAATCCATTTCAAATTTTGAAATATAATTGAGTATATTTTGTGACAATAGTGAATTAAATTAGGAGTCAGTAATAATCATATATCTAGAAAAGTCTGAAAGTTTTGGAAATTAAATAGCACACCTCCAAATGACTCTAGGATTAAAAAGATATCAGGGGGGAAATTATATTTTGAATTGAATGACAATGAAAGATAACATGTCAAAATTTAGGGATGCATTGTATATATATACCATATCTTCTTTATCCATTCATCCATTGATGGATGGACACTTAGGCGTATCTTGGCTATTGCAAGTAATGATGCAATGAACATAGGGATGCATGTATCTTTTTGAATTAGTGTTTTTTTGTTCTTCGAATAAATACCCAGAAGTGGGTAGCTGGGTCATATGTTAGTTCTGTTCTGAATTTTTTGAGGAATCCTCATACTGTTTTCCATAGTGGCTGCACCAATTTACAGTCCCATCAACAGTGAATGAGGGTTTCCTTTTCTCCACATTATTTCCAACATTTGTATTCTTTGTCTTTTCAATAATAGCTATTTTAGCAGGCGTGAGGTGATATCTCATTTGATTTTGATTTCCCTGATAATTAATGATGTCGAACATCTTTTCATGTTCCTGTTGGCCATATGTAGGTTTTCTCTGGAAAAATGTCTATTCAGATTCTCTGCCCATTTTTTAATTGGATTGTTTGTTATTGAGTTGTATGAGTTCTTTATATATTTTGAATATTAACCCCTATCAGGTATGTGATTTGCAAATATATTCTCCCATTCAGTAGGTTGCCTTTTCACTTTGATAATGGTTTCCTTTGCTGTGCAGAAGCTTTTTAGTTTGATATAGTCCCATTTGTTTATTTTTGCTTTTGTTTCCCTTGCCTTTGGTATCAGATCCACAGAAACATCCCTAAGACTGACGTCAGTGAAGTTACTGCCTATGTTTTTTCGTCTAGGAATTTTGTGGTTTCAGGTCTCAGGCTTAAAAAAGAATGAAATTCTGCCATCTGTGACAACATAGATGGACCCTGAGGGTATTATGCAAAGTGAAATAAGTCAGACAAAGAAAGACAAATGTATGTGGAATCTAAAAACAACAAAAAACTTAAAATCCACAAAATCAATGAACAAACAAAACATAAACAAATTCATAGATACAGAGAACAGATTAGTGGTCACCAGAGGGGAAGGGGGTTAGGGGGTGAGTGAAATGAGTAAAGGGTGGTCAACTCTATGGTAATGGATGGTAACTAGACTTTTGTGTTGATCACAAAATTTGTTCAGTGTAGTGAACACAGATGTTGAACTATACTACTGTTCGCCTGAAACTTATATAATGAAATACACACACACACACACACACACACACACTTTTAATTGAGCAATCCCAGTGCTATGATTTTACCTATGGATATTAAAGTTCCTTAGGATATGCAAAAAAATTATGGGATAAAGGACAGAGGGAAGGTGTAGCTATAAATGCTGTAAGTTTCTTGCTTTGAATGTCAGAGTGCTTTGCAATTAATAATCCTTTTATTTGGATTTGTAAGCCTTGTGCTACTTAGTAGAAGGCAACTGTTAGCCATAAGTTCATTATTTATTTTTAACTAAAGTATTATTGTTATTTAGCCATTTGATAGCCTTTTATTTTCTTATCACCCATTTCACATCTCATGTACAATGGAAGCCACTATTAGTGTTTCCAGAGTGATTCCATTGTTCTTAAATAGAGAGAGAGGAGAGGAGGAGCTAGTCAGGTGAGTTTTAAGTCAGGTGAATTTCCTTAAGACGTTGGTCTAAATGTCCTAAATGTCTGAAATTGATCTAACTTCATTATCTCAATTTAAATTTATTTTTTAACTTATAGAAATAATTGTAAAATGGAAAACATTAAACAGTATAAGATACTATAATTTTTTAAAAAATAGGAAATGGACGTTTCTCGATCACCTGTTATGCTTATAGGATCCATTTTATATTTATGTGATGCTGTTGTTCCTACTTTAGTGATGAGAAGAAAAACTCCTCAGAGGTTAAGATTCCACAGCTGCTCTTGGCTGAGCCAGAATAGCTAACTCTGTAGAAAAGTGCCACTGGCTCCATCAGCTATGCCTTTGCCCGGCATGGAGTGGGGGGCAAGGAGGAAAATGGGAAGGGTGAGGTGGCATGGGAGAAAACAACAGACAAAAGCATTTCCTTCTGATTCCCCTCCTGAAGAAAGGCCATTCATTCATTCATTCATTCCGCAAGTACTCTTGAGTTCATGCAGTATCCAAAGTTAAGCTGGAATTTAGAAAGGAATCAGACATTCATCCCAAACCACTGGTCACTGGGGCAGAATAAGCTTAAGGAAGGTTGCCAGGAGGGGAGCCCAAGGTTGATGAGTGAAATCTCACCCTTTGGTATCATACAGTAGGAGAAAATGAAAAGAACATGGCTATTTAGGTTAATTATTTCCCAAGCCAAACAAAAACAAACAGACTTGTTCTCTTTTTTTCTTTTCTTTCTTTAATTTTTAAAAGGAATTTCATTGGAATTCAGTCCGTACTTAACTGAACGATGGTTGAAGTTTAAATATAGGCTTTTTCTCCAAATAGCACTCCCCAAAAAGCTAAGTACTGCAACTTAGTTTTCAGTTTTTCCTTGACCTGTATGTTTATATTGCATTGCCGTCCTCTGCCTCCCCCCACCACTGTCTGCACAATACTTACATAAACACACAACACACACACACACACACACACACACACACACACACCCCTTAATTCTGCATAGATTCCATGCACTTCAATAACATGGTTTGAATAGTATGTTATATTGAAATCATTTGCAGATATATACATATTTTCAATACTGAATATTATTGCTTCTTTCTTGGGTTTCTGCCTTCCGTGCAGACTGTAACCAGTTCTTTTTGCATATCAGTTCTAGAACCTACAGTACATGTGGGAAGAGTATAGCCGTAGCCAGGTATAATTGTGATTGAAGCAGTGAGCTGAAATACAAAGGCTAATCAGAGCTTCAGTAGACATGCTTTGTGTGCAGTAATACATGGCATTTTAAAGTGTTCCACCCTTGCCTTCTCAATTTTGTCTGTTTATTTGCTTGCTTGTTGATTTATTTATTTAATTTATGGATTAGAGGCTCAGGTGTTAAAAGTCAAGTGCAGGGGTCCTGAAAAGGACCCTGAGAACATGGGTCTTTTACTCTAGTTGCTGGACAAGAAGCCTCAGCATCACCTGGGAGGTTGTTAGAAATACAAAACCTTTGTCCCTAATTCAGACCGAGTAAATCAGAATCTGCATTTTAACAAGGTACCCAGGCAATTCATAATCACAGTAAAGTCTGAGAAGTACTACATCAGTTTACTCTGTTTTAAAAAATATTTATTTATTTATTTGGCTGTGCTGGGTCTTAGTTGCGGCATGCATGATCTAATTCCCTGACCAGGGATCGAACCCGGGCCCCCTGCATTGGGAGTGTGGATGGAGCCTGAACCACTAGACCACCAGAGAAGTCCCTCAGTTTACTCTTGTTATCAAAACCAAACCTCTCACACAGGTGTCACGAATGCAAGCAGTAAGGAATGCTTTGCTTTTGCTGATCAACCTCCAGTCTTACTAGAGACATTTCTTTTTTTTTTTTTAATAAATTTATTTATTTTATTTATTTATTTTTTGGCTGCATTGTGTCTTCGTTGCTGCATGCTGGGCTTTCTCTAGTTGTGGTGAGAAAACCTAGGGGGCTACTCTTCATCGCGGTGCACAGGCTTCTCATTGCGGTGGCTTCTTTTGTTGCAGAGCATGGGCTCTAGGCACGTGGGCTTCAGTAGTTGCAGCATGCGGGCTCAGTAGTTGTGACTCATGGGCTCTTGAGCACAGGCTCAGTAGTTGTGGCACATGGGCTTAGTTGCTCCATGGCATGTGGGATCTTCCCGGACCAGGGATTGTACCTGTATCCCTGCATTGGCAGGCGGATCCTTAACCACTGTGCCACCAGGGAAGCCCCACCAGAGACATTTCTGATGAGTTGGATGGATTTCTACTTATTGGATCTCTAAGTGCACTGCAGAGGACTCTGGAAGGATGAGGAGGCATAGAGGTGTGTTCATGCTATGAACTGAATAGCCACCCACCCCACCCAATCCATATGTTGAAGCCTTATACCCCAATGTGACTGTATTTGGAGACAAGGCTTTTCGGAGGCAATTGAGATTAAGTAAGTTCATAAAGGTGGGATTCTAATCCAATAGGATTGGTGACCTTGTAAAAAGAGGAAGATTTTATAAGTAGGGAGAGAGGTTGCTCTCTCAGCCATGTGAGGACCTAACAAGAAGGCGGCCATCTGCAAGCCAGGGAGAGAGCCCTCATCAGAACACAAACCTATCCATGCTGGCACCCTGATCTTGGATGCCCAGCCTCCAGAATTCTGAGAAAATAGCTTTCTTCTGTTTAAGCCACCAAGTCTGTGGCATTTTATTGTGGCAGCCCAGGTAAACTAAGACAGTTCTGTTACAAACACTTAGTTTTCTCCTATAGCAACTTAGCTCTAGAAGAGGGTTGCTAAAGGGAGTGACCACATGGATTCCCTACTCAGCAACATTTCAGGCCAGAATGGGCTATTGGTCATTGATCCTTCTCCTTCCCTTTTTTAATGGTGACACATGGTTCCAGTTTACTTGGGAATGAAGGGTTTTCAGGGATATGGGGCTTTAGTGATAAAACTGGGAGAGGACCAGGCAAACTGGGATGGTTGGTCACTGTATCCTTTCCCCAGATTCTTTCCTGAGCTGGGGTTCTTAGCTCCCCTAAGAACTTCATACTGCCACAGAGAAGGGCAAATTCCAGCAGAATCTGAAGGCAACTTGAAGGATGACTATAAGATTAAAGCTCCTGGAATACCTAATCCTTAGATTATTCATGCTTTGGAAGGGAAAAGCCTGGCCATCTTAAGTTGGGGGTAATTAAGAATTGACAGAGGGTCCCCCAAGTAGCTTTCTTTATTCCTAGTCTCCTTATATAACCTCAACCGAATTCTATAGAAAGAGTCCTGAGACCAGGCATAACTTAACGACTAAATATTTTTGCCTGCATAACGGTGATTAAGAGGCTTTTGGTGAGTCTGGTGTTCCTTTTTCACCATAAAACTTGTTTTAAATCTTGCAATCTACTCTATACCACAGAAATACTTACCACATTTATAAATGCTATTGACTCCTCTGATGTGTCGGCTATCCAATCACACAAGAGCAAATGGCTGGGTTTTCATTGCATTTTCAAGATATTTTGAGGCTGGGCTATTCTCAGGAGAATTGGATTCGGAGAGTCAGTCATTGTAAGTTAGGTTAAGCTGCAGTAATAGATTGGCTCCCAAATCTCAGTAGCTTCGTATGACAAAGTTTTTATATGTCCAGTGTGGGTTGGGAAGGGCTCTCCTCCAAATAGTGACTCAGGGATTCAGGCTGTGGAGTCACTACCCTTTCATAGCTACATCATCTGGAATGCATCACTTCCTTTGTGCTTTGATTACAAATGAAGCTTATTGGTCAGAAC
Organism: Globicephala melas; assembly: GCF_963455315.2. Classification (NCBI taxonomy): domain Eukaryota; kingdom Metazoa; phylum Chordata; class Mammalia; order Artiodactyla; family Delphinidae; genus Globicephala; species Globicephala melas. Next base: position 32,739,677 of record NC_083328.1, on the reverse strand, counting down.
TTCTAACACGGCCCCACCAAACACAGGAGGTCTGGAGCTAAAGTTTCCTGCAGCCAGAAGGGGAAGGAAAAACAGACATTGATGTGGGTAGTGGTATCTAACATTAGGCTCAAAGAGGTGGGCCCTCTAAATGGCAGACTGTCACCCCCAGAAGAGCAAGTCATTAATTTGGGATCTGGCCCCTTTGCACATGAGCTACTGTTATAGTTGCTCCAGTAGTTACAGGGATTTATTTATTTAATAATGATTAATGAAACTCATATAAAATATCAGGAAGGCCAGCTGACTATATTATAAAATGTAATGGTTTAACTCACTTTCCACAGACTAAAATTGAAAGTGCACAAGGATGATGTACCATACGTGCCCAAGGTTGTACATACATTGGGTGCACACATTCTTTGTGCAGGAAAGTGAAATCCCAGGCGAACCAAGGATTCAACATTACCTGGAAGAACACGCTCCCTCTCCTTGACAGGTGATGCCTCCTGTGTGTCGCATAGAATACACAGAGCTCAGCAATGAATGCATCCTCGACTTTTCCAAATGTGGTGACACTGAAGACCGTGTATTTTGCAAGATGGTACCACTCAATCTCAGGCTTGTTAGGATGAGCAGTCGTCCAATAGAATGATCAGTTCTCATAGCATTTCTCTGAGGACCTAAGATTGTCTTCACCGAGGCAACGGCCATTCATTCTATGCAGTCTCCCATCTCCTGGAGATTTGCGGTCTTTCCCTGCCATTGCTCCTTCTTATATCCAACTGTGGCGGCCTCTACCTCCACAGAAGATGAGACATGTTCAGAAGCTGTGTACGCAGTGGAACACTTTGCCAAAAGAACATAAAATTTAGACAAATGTGGAAGTCATTAATGCAGTGCTATTATTTGCTTAACATCAAAATGGGAAAAAAGAATTATTTCCTACAGGAGGGAAATACGTAATACTTTTAGGGTTATTTGGTCGTTTGGAGGTCAGTTCCTTCTCTTTTTTCCATCTGCTGAACTATTTTTGGAAATTAAGGGGTTTTTTTTAAAGCACATTATTGATACTTGGCACCTCCACAGTAGTAGAAATTTGAAAAGCTCAGCCTGTTCCCATTCTAAGCCAAGTCGTGGATGGGTCAGAAAATGATGCTGTAGATTGAAAATTCCGGGACAAACCTCATTCTGGGAGTGCATTATTGGAAAGGGTGTTTGAAAGCCCATGTTTTTCTGTGAGGTCAGGAGCCATTCGGAGCCAGAAAACTTGAACGGACCAACTGATGTTGGAGTGGAGAATAGAACCATGACTCAAAATGAACAGCTGTATGTTTATATAATGGCTGATCCACCTACTGGCTGTGTGACCATGGGCAAAACAGAACCTCACCTTCTCATCTTTGAAATAAGGGGCTAGAATGCCTGCCCAACTTGCTGACATCAGTGGGTTGCTGAGGTCCAAATAAGGTAAACTGTTTTGAGAGAGGTTTGGAAAATGATGAGTGTTCGACAAATACATGGTTTTATGATTGGGCATCAGTGATAGGGAATGATTAAGATCAATATGTGAGCAAAGTGGTCAGGGGCTATCCATTTACTCAGCAAATAGTACCTATATGTCTGTATCTGTATCTATATATCTGTATCTATGTATCTGTATCTAGCTGTATGTCTGTAGACCTATAGCTCTATGTCTCTATCCTTATCTGTCTCTATACCTGTATTTCTATATCTGTATGTTCATCTATGTCCATAGCTATACTACTCTATACCCATGCCTTTATCTGTATGTCTATAATCTAAGTCTCTATATCTCTACGATGGTATGTTTATATCTATACCTATACTTACACATTTATCTTTATATTTATGTATATCTATGCCTATACCTACAGAGAGAGAGAGGGAGGGAGAGGGGGCAAGCAAGTAGGGGCAACGGAGACAGCACGATATTCCCTCCTAAGAAATGGGTGTACAGCTGTAAATGGGCCATCACAGTTTTGACTTACAGCTCTCAGGAGGGACTTGCATTAAACGTATACTGAATGAATTACAATTGTTGTAAGCGCTATGAAGGAAAAATACCAGATGAAAATAAGACTCTCATCCCAGCAGGGGCCATCAGGGGACACACAAGAAATAGAATAAGTCATAGATCCTCATGCAGTGTAGGTGGTCCCTATATGTGAACACCAGCTTTTGTGAATAGATCCCTAAAAGAAAAACACTTTATTCCAGAAAGCACTGTCATTTAACACAAAGTGGAGCCCTTCACAGATGTCTCTTAAGGAATAAGGAGGGTACTTTTAATTACGTAGTGGGCTGTATCTAACTTACTATGTTTCTAATATCCTGGACCTAGTTGTTAGTATTTTTTAATGCATTTCCATCAAGGTAAGCTCTGGCTCTTAACTCAGCAGGTGCTCCTGGCTCACCTTTTTTCCAGACCAGGCCTTTTTCTCTCCCATCCCATTATGGCAGGCAGATCCTTCCACCTTTCAGAGTTTTTGAAGTGGAATGAATACGGTTTGAGTCCACACGTGAAAGTTTCCATGTAGTGTACACTATGCTTGGACCTCAGAGCCAGTTTCTCTCTCTTTCCTTCCTCTCAGATATTTACAAGCACACCCTTTGTTGTGGCTTTAGCAAGTCCCCACGACAAAAGGACAAGGTGCTGGGGAGACTGGTGAACTCAGGAAAATGGCATTGCTTTGTGTTTGCATTTTAATTTGATTCACTCCTAAACGTGACCCACCCTCCTGTTATTCTGTGTCATCACACCCTGTATCTTTCCTTTGTAGCTCTTGTCACAATTAATCATTATGTGCATTTTTATGTTATTGTTTTCTTTTGGTATCATTTCTCCTCCACTATCTGCAGGCGCCCCGAAGGTAGGAACCTTTTCCGTCTTATTCACTGATGCACATCACTGCCAGGTACACATTTGGCACTCCATAAATATCTGTGGTTTGAATGCATGAATGAATTCACAGGTATCTTGTCATGCATCGCTTCCAATATTAACGTTTTATAGCATATATAAATCTTAGAAAACACGTTGAAACTAGAAAACCTGAAATTGATTTTCTGCTTAAAAGTTAAGATGCGTATGAGTGCTATGTAAAAGCGTGCAACTGTGCACTTTCAGTATATATGTTTTACCTCAATAAGAAGTTGCTTCTTTAAGCTAAGTCACACACCTTAAAATATCCTGTGAAATATTAAAAATTATAAAAAGGAAATAATTTGAATGAACAAAATAACTTGATCCCCACATGATTGTTTTCGAGGAGGGAGGCAGTGATTTCAGCTAGAGTTTATCCAGCTACAAACCACTGTCTTAAACCAGCAAGAGCTTTACATTCTTTCAAAGCTGAGGTAGAATCAAAATCCACAAGTGACCCTTCACTTCCCGTAGCTGTTTGGTACGTGGCTCGGTTTCTGGAGATCTGCGATAATGATTTTGTCCTTGAGAGTCTCGTGGCTGTGCTCTTAGAGAGTTTGGGTTTAAAACCTTAGGATTTGATTCTGCTCAGAAAAACAAGGTATGAGCAGCTGTGAAGCAGCTGAAATCAGCCATTGCCAGAGGCTGGCTGCTGTACCCGCATTTCCATTCTGATGTGCCCTCTGCCAGGGGAGGGCAAGGATAGAAGCCCCGCTTGTGGGAAAATGCCTTTGTTCCAGATCCATCTCCCATTCCTAGGGTTAGTTTGGGGATCGCAAAATTGGCAACTTTATTTTTTCTTTCGTGCAGTTTAGATTTTTAAGCATTGTACAGCTCTGTGTGTGTGTGGGTGTGTGTGTGTTGGTGCGTATAGACGTGCTTTTGCAGGTATAAGAAAATAAATCATCCGAAGCCAGCCTTCCCCTTGCTGTGTTTCGATGAAACTTCGACCCAAGGTTTTATCTCTTTGAGGCCCTTGTGCAAGAACTGCCATGAAGACCAGGGCATGTGGAAGCACAAGGATGCTCTGGGAGGCACGTTGGACCATATGTGTCTATTCAAATGGAATTTTTATTACCTTATAGTGCCGTTTGTTAGGAAGTGCCATGGGGAACCAGTGGGGGCTGTGTAGGCAGGAGAAACAGATTATGGGAGTGATCTCTGTGATTATGTGTTCTGCCACGTTCTGCCACAGTCTGCAGAAGTGATCCTAGCTTCTCTGAGCCTCGGTTTTCTCATCTCGTAATTGGGAATAAAAGGGCTCATTTACTGAGTGTTTATGGGCTGGCTAAGGACTTACGTGTTATCTGAACAATCTCTTCCAAATAACCCCAGAATGTAGTCATTGCCCTTATTGTCATTCCTATTTTGATAGAAGAGGAAACCATGGTTCATACTGTCATCAGGGATGCTACCAGTGGCCCCTGCTCTTCAGAGACACCAGTTCTCTGACACCAACTGTGTGTCCTGAATGCCAGTTCAGTTCTGACAGCAACTACCTGGAGTTAGCACAGACCCCACAGGTTATGGGCAGATTCCTTCACAAGACTGATCTCACTTCACATGCCAGCCACAAGTTTTGGATGTCCTCAATGCACCCACACTTCTGCCCCATCACCCCACTTCGGGTTCAATAATTTGCTAAAAACAACTCACAGAACTAGGGGAAGTGCTGTCCTTTTATTACAAATGTTTTATTATAAATGACACAAATAAACAGTCAGGTGGAGGGTACATAGGGCAAGGACTGAGAGGGTGCCAGGGGCAGAAGTTTCTGTCTTCATGGAGTCTAGTTGCATTACTCTCCTGGTACATCAAAATGTTCACCAATCAGGAAACACCCCTGAGCCTCAGTTTCCAGAGTTTTTATTGGGGTTTCTTTATATAGCCATGATTGATTAAATCATTGGCCAAGTAACTGAATTTCGCCTGCAGCCACAATCCCCTCCCTGAAGGTTGGGTTGACCCAGAGTGCCAACCCTCTCATCATGAGATTGGTTTTTCTGGAGACCCAAGTGGAGCTACAGCTCCCCAAGTAGACCCACAGCTCCTCATTCTTCTTCTTCAATGTGCTCCAACCTGACTCCCAACAGCCAACCTGCATCTCTTTGCCCAATGGCTTTCTCTTGCCAGAGGTAGCCTTGCTCCCCAGGCAGCAAACTGGAAGTAACAGGGATTCATGCACCCTGGAGACACCTATTCTAATAGAGAGGCAAGGCAATTTGTACCAGTTTCACATGGTGAATGAATGGAGGAATGAGGACTGAATCCAGAGAGTCAGAATTCACTGCACTTTGCCCAACCTGCTATACTGGCTTCTTGGTTTAGTTATACCTGCTCCAACAACAAATCAGGAATTCTGCCAGAAGGAAAAGAGATAGTAGGTCATGATAGCCCCCAAGAATACCAACTTTGCTGTCTTATGTTCAAAAATTACTATTAGCAATGAAAATAATTCTGAGGTCCAAGCAAAGTTGCCCTTCCTTCCAGAGAGCCGTGTGTCCAGAGGTGACCCTCAGAATGGAGCCACCTTGCACAACTGGCTTGGTCATTGTGGTGATGTATACATTCATTACTTCTGTTTTGTGTGTTCCCAGTGACCACATGCCTTTGTTATTAATTATTCATCTATCTTCCAATATAATTTTAGATCTGGTGATAATTTCTGATTTTTCTCTATTTATAGAAAACTTTGAACTTCATAAATATTAAAATGCCCTATTATCTACATGCAGACTGCTTTCTCTATGGCCATAGAAATTATGCAATTATTACCAGAACCATTAATTAAATTTGAAAATAGATAAATAATGGATAGGGATGCTATTTATGAGTTAAAAATGAGAAACTGAAAATTATCCTCCATTCTGTCACCTTTAATGAGTCTAGCCTCCTGCATGCTCTCAGCTTTTATTATTGAAAGTTTTTGTGTTACTTGGCATAAAATAAGCAATTGATTGTAAGGGATAAGTCTTGAATGGTGATCGATTTTCAGATGGAGTGATTAAAATCTTAATAACACAGTCAAAAAGTGGTCTTGTCACAGTGGTCAAATAGTAGGCAGTTTCCATATTCTACGAGTTAAAAACTTGTAGAATACGAGAGGGAGAGAGGGTAAGTCCCCAAGAAAAGAAAGAGCATGTATATTGGGAACTAGCATGGGAAGCTTTCATAAACTTTTATGGTAACATAATGCATTTGTGGATTTCTTCTGGTCAGCCTCCTGGGCTTCATTCTTCCATGTCTGCCTTTAAAAAGATGCTTTGTGGTTATCTCTGGTTGATGAAGGACATCCTTTATTTAGTGCATAATGCTCATGACCCCCCATGTGCAATTAAATCAACACCCTATAAAAATTGTCTTTCTACTCTGTTTATTAGATCTGAGTTCTCAAATGGAAACTTTCACCGATGTCTTTGAAACTTTTAATTTTTTTTTACTTTGACCAGTAATAAGAAATGCATTCACATTGCAATCCAGCACTCACCTACAATAACGGAATAAATGTTTCACCCGCACTTGTATATGTTCTCATTTATTTCTCTTTAGAAGAAAGTGCTGGTCATAAACAATACTCCTGACGTTATGACTGCTAGTGGACATGCAAATCTCTGATTTAGTTGCCTCAGAACCACCTAGTGATCTGATTCATTGAGCAGAAGCCTGAACACGGGAACCCAGCATACTTACACTTCCATCTTCCCGCATTTCCTGAGTTACTGGAGGGTGGGGTTGACATTGGTTGAGTCTCTCTTTGGGCGGTTTGCACAGTGCTATCACAAATGGACTTTTGAAAAATTGCTAATTTTGAAAGAAAAGTCATCATTGAATACCCTTGCCTCAGATACTTCAAAATCATTGAGAAATTTAAAAATTTGAGAAAAAAATGATCTAAAATTTTTGAGAAAAAATTATTGAGAAAAATGACAATGAACCACATGGTTAAGAATTTGTTGTCACTCAAAAATTGACCTTTGATTTTCCTGTAGGAAAAAAAAAATTGCTAAGCACAGTAGCAGTTGGTAAAAAGAACATGGGGCATTCTTGGTCAAGCTGTCATTAGTTTAGAAATGGTAATTTGCATGCCAAAAATTGACCTATTAATTACCCATGAAATTTATCTTTAAGTAAAAAGTGTTCGGGAAATTAGATGCCTCGTGAGCGCCTGCTGTGTTCCAGGCTCTGCGCTAGTTGTGGGGCTTACCGTGGCTAACGTGGCAAATGAGGTTGCGATCACCCCTGGGCTTCTGTGCTTATGGCGGGGAGACAGATATTAACAAGTCAACACCTAAATAAAGATCATTTCTGGGCGTGACAGGTGCCAAAAAGAAAATGAAGTACTGTGTACATTCTATAAGGGAAGAGATGTCACTTGATTCAAACTTGCATCCCACCCAAACGACTGGCACAGCATCGTGCAAATAATACCTAACCACGGGGAGTGCTTTGTGCGCCTCCAACATTGTGCTAGGCCCTATAAATGTAAGAATTCTCTCTTCAGAACCGCTCTATAGGGCAGGGTTCGCAACCAGGATTGAGTTTGTTCTCTGGGGACATTTAGCGATGTCTGGCTAGAGACATATTTGGTTGTCACAAAATGGTAGGGGTTCGCGGGTGCTACTGGCAGCTGGTGGGCATAGGTGAGGAGTGCTGCCAAACATCCTACGATGCACGGGGCATCCCCACAGTGAAGACAGATCTGGCCCCAAATGTCAGTACTGTGGAGCTTGAGAATCCCTGCTACGAAGGTTCGTCCTCTTGTTGCCCCCATCTTATAAAAGCACAAAAGAAGACCCGGGTGGCTTATGTGACATGCCCAAGCCCAGATAGCCAGGATGTGGTACCCCAAGGCTTTGAACTCAGAGCCTGGCTCCAGAGCTCAAACATGTAACCCCTACAGTTGCAGAACATGGGTGAGATACGCGAATGAAGAAACGTGAATGACTGTTCTGACAACTAATGCAGGGGCTTCAGAGTCTCTCCCGGTTTGAAAAATGGGAAACGTGTTCGAAGATGAGTGCCAGCAAAGATGGGCTCACCTGGGAAACCTTGGTTTCATCAGGAACTTGAGATTTGTTGCTTCCCTGTGCTCGTCACAATATCCCATTCTTAACACCTGCCAGCGTTGTCATCCTAAACTCCCGCTGCTATTTTAGAGACGGGCCACAACAGGTGTGCCAAATAGTGGGCCATTAGCGAGCGGTAATTCACCAGCATGAATATTTATCATCTCGTAATGAGACAACCAAAGCGGTGTCTACTTTTTAGAACAATGTGCAGCAGCATCCTCAGAACCAAGTTGTTTGAGTTTCTCATTTATGCAAAGGAAGAACAGCTCCTCTGTAATTTTCCATTAGGTGGATTTATTTTCTCATCCTTCTCCACATCAAAACACAGCCCTGGCAAGCCCTTGATTTTATCGAGCCAGGAAGCTCACCCAACAGTGTATAGAGCTCAAGGCCCTGATTATCAAAATATCCATTCTCAGACTGTTCTTGAAACCAGTCGCTGCTCTTTGGGGAAGTGCCCAGCCTGATGGAGAGGGGGACTTTTTTCTTCTCACTGTTAATTCCTTCCTTCCTTTCTCCCTCCTTACTTGTTTTGTTCCTTCTCTCCTTCTCCTTTTTTTTTTTTTTTCCGGAAAGAAATGACACGACAAATGAGGAAGAGAGGAGAAAACAGAACAGATGAGAGGGCATCGTACAAAGACCTCTTGGGAGAGAGTGTTGGCCCATGTTATGTACTAAGAACCCTAAACTAAAAACCGTGCTTTTAAAGGAAAAATCAAATGAAAGAAGCATGCTGTGTGGGGACTTCCCTGGCCGTCCAGTGGTTAAGACTCCACACTTCCACCGCAAGGGGGTGCGGGTTCGATCCGTGGTCAGGTAACTACGATCCCACATGCCACATGGCGCAGCCCCAAAATTTTTTTTTTAATTAAAAAATTAATAATAATAACCTGCTATGTGGAAACCCTCAGCATTCCTCAGTGCCTTGTCCTGCTGCAGCAGTTTAATGCCCACTGTTGTCATCATTATGAAGTTTACTTATAATACACAGGAAATAAACAGGTACAGTGCCGGTAATAACTGATTTTGGAACCAAATTAGTTTCCCCAATTTTTAAGCATTGCCATTATCAAGGAAGTAATGATGGAATTCCAATAAGTGGGGTGCCATTTGTCTTGGGGTGTCATTGCTGACCCTGCCTTCCTTTGCATATTCTGTGATGATCATTTACACGATTGTCCCTCACCTTAAATTTCTGAAAATCATTCTTCTTCTGACTCCAAAGTCATTGTTGAATCTTCTCTTCTCTTTCTCTTTCTGCCTGGCCTCTCTACTGATTCTATCTTTATACTTAATCAAATAAGAGTTTCAGCTGGCCAAACATAAATCCGTTCATTTGACTACTCGATAAAGAGAACCGGTTTTCAGTCTGCTTCCTTGCTACTTTCTTTAGTTTGATGATAGACACATAGAAAACAGAACTTGTAAGATGTAATGTGTGTTTTCCCCTTTAGAAAGTTGTATTACTAATAGCTAATTCTTAGAAGATGTTCAGAAAATATTTGACAAATGAATGAATGAATGAATGAATGGTCAAGGTTAAATAAGGACCACAGGTCAAAGCCTAAAACAGATTACACTGGACCCAAAGGGCTTCCTTTGATCTTGTAATAAGAGTAAACCAATTTCTAGGTCATAAGGATAACTAACATTGGTTGAGGACTTACTGGTTATGCATCATGCCCTTAACCTCGTGAGGGAAGCACTTCCATTTTTCTCCATTTTATGGACGGGTAATGGAGGCTTGGGGAGACAATTCAGCATGCCCTGGCTTGGCTAGTGAGTGGCTGAGTCTGGATATAAACCTAGGCAATCTGTCTTGTAATCACCTTACTCAACCATTCTCATTATAGTAATAGAGAAAGAAGAGTATCTCTTAAGGAGACTTCTAGGACTGAGGAAACCTATTAGCAGCTGCTTATTTGGGGAAGGTATCTGCAAATCTGGGGGCAATAAAGTAGGGTGAGAAATGGGAGCTCATTCCTATGTGATAACACACGGGAGGGGATTGGAATTCACATCTTCACATCGTCTGTAGTTTGAGATAGTTGGTTGTCTCTGAAAGATTGATAAGCTTTCCCTTGTTGGAGTTTTGTCCTTGAGTATTATCTGAAAACCAGGAAGGATCTCTATGTGGAAAAGCCATTGCACTGCAATTTCTGGGGACCTGAAGGAAAGTAATTTTGGAGCAAGAGTATGAGCCTGGACACTTCCTCTCCCAAAACCAAAGACCGTTTGCAGAACTTTCACTGTGACCATTTCTCCCCAATCCGGGCAGTGTTCCTCCCGTCCTCAGGGTTATCTTTGCAATGACCCTAGTCAGCTCCCTTCAGCCCAAGGCAATTTTTTCTTAAATTTTCTAAACTTTGTTTTAAACCTTCAATTTTCTGAACTCTAACACAAATGTTGAGTTCTTTCTCAAGACCCAATGTCCCCTCCTTCTTGAAGCACTCCGTGATTTTCTTACACCTCCCAGGCATGTGCTTTTTTTTGTGTGTGTGTGTTACGCGGGCCTCTCACTGTTGTGGCCTCTCCCGTTGCGGAGCACAGGCTCCGGACGCGCAGGCTCAGCGGCCATGGCTCACGGGCCCAACCGCTCCGTGGCATGTGGGATCTTCCCGGACCGGGGCACGAACCCGTGTCCCTTGCATCGGCAGGCGGACTCTCAACCACTGCGCCACTAGGGAAGCCCCAGTCATGTGCTTTGCTATTGTAAGTTATCACTACTCTTTGCCTCCTTGTGTACAGCGTCCCTGTTGACATGTAAGTTCCCTCTGTGTGAGCTCCTTAGAGCCTGAAACTCATCCTGTGTTCATCCTTGCTTCTCTATCACCTACCTGTGCCTCTGCATATTCGCCACTCAATAAATATTGAAGGGATAGAGGGGCAAAGAAGGAGCTTGGGAAGAAATGAAGAAGGCAAAGAAGGAAAAGTTCATTCAAGTCCATTTCTACCAAGTTTCTGGAACCAGAGTCCTGAACAAGGAAGCCACTGGGGGCTCTGGAGCTAAGGTGGGCCCCATGCCAACATCATTTCAGAAAACATTCAGATTGATGCTCTCCTGCCTGCGTTGGGCGCGCGTACACCTGTACATCTGGGGTAGCTACAGGTATCGCATCATTCTCATCCTTCATAGATGACATGACGTTTCCCAGCATTGTATTCTCTTTTGCACACAGTGCACATACACCGATTTTTGTCTTGTGAAGCCTTTAAAGCACTTATTATCTCAGATTATGAAGACAAACTGTGCCAGGGATAGGCATGATCTCAAACTGAGTTAATTGAAGGTGGAGGTCAGTTCAGCTTTCTTGGATCATCAATCAGTTAAAAAAAAAAAAAGTTTGCTTGTTTAATGCACAAAGAGAATCAAAGTAAAGATGCAGGTTTTCTCCCCCACCGTCCCCTCCGGGGCTGTCAGGTAGATGTTAGATTTCACTGAGCTGTTAAAAATCTTAATGGATCCCACTGAGCTGTTTCAGGTTGTTTGTGACAATCACTTAATTTCCTTGTTTTGCAGCTACAGTGATTTTAATCTTCATTTCAGATTAATCACATAAAGCCTCATTGTCCTTTTCTCCCATTGGCATGTCTGTTTCAGCTCTGAGTAATCGATGAACAGGAGCTTCGTTTCCTTTCTCTTCAGCAATTTAACAAAAACGTATCTTCAGCAAAATTATACATGCAGTAATTTCTCATATATGTTAAAAATGCATAGTAGCAAAGATGGGAAATACAGCAAAGTTTGTAATAGTGATTGCCTCTGGGTGATTTGATGATGAGGAGATTTTTTTTCCTACTTCTTTATACATTTTTATGCTTTCAACATTTTCTGTGATGAGCATGTACTATTTTTACAGTAAGAATAAGTAAATTAAAGAATTAGTGTTTCCAAATCAAGGATGAACAAAGGAAATGCAGTCTTTTGATGAGATGTTAGGCTGCAAAAAATTTCAACATTAAAGAAGGGTTAAAAAAAAAACTACATCAGGATAAAAGAGTGAGGTTGGAAAATTAGCTTGCAACTTGAAGGATGGTCCTTATTATAGATAATGCCGCCGACAGCCCAGGTTCATCACATCTTTCATTTTTAGTGTACTGGAGTTTGCTCATAGGAAAGTTCCCACCCTGAGCTGCTAATTATTTCATCGCCGTTCACTTGCACAATTGACAGCCTTTGAACCAATATTACTGCACGGACCAGAGAAATGATTCTCCGAGAGAGAGAGGCAATTGAAAAGGCGAAGATTGGGGGAAATGAAGAAGATGTGTTTGGCGGTCTCTGAGTGCTTTATGCAAGGGATGAAGCTGAGATAGGGCAGGGAGTAAATAGAATCGTCATTTAAAAAGGCTAGACCTGCATCCAAGGGCACTCACTTTAAGCCCGAAGCATAGAGGGTTGGTGGATGCTTTCTTCCAGTGGTCTCTTATTGTAAGATGAATGTCTTCTGTCTTTGTATTTTGACTGTACTGTTCCTTAATGGCTAATTGCTAGGCAATAGAAAACATAATTTACACTTCAATTTGTAAGTCAATCAAATGAAAGCTGGGTGTCAGCAGACTTGGAGAGAAATGAATATTGGGATAAACAGGAGAAGCCCAGAGGCGTGTGGATGCAATTTTAGGAATCCCCGGCCACCCCACGGCATTGGTTCCCACTGCATCCTCTTCAGGGGGGAGACAGAGGGCATCTCACATCTCTGCTCGTCCATCTCCAGCTGTTCTCTGTGGGACAAGGAGCCTAGAGTCCTCTGTGGACTGTTGATTTGAAAAAAAGAAATTCTGACAAACTGTGGTGAACGAGAAAAATGTATTACGTGAATACGAAAATGTTTGCACATCTGATGACTGCACGGTTTTATTCAAAGAAGTTCTCCTTTTAAGGAGGTTATGAATTTTTTTTAATTTTTTTTTTTTAATTTTTTTGCCGTACGCGGGCCTCTCACTGTCGTGGCCTCTCCCGTTGCGGAGCACAGGCTCCGAACGTGCAGGCTCAGCGGCCATGGCTCACGGGCCCAGCCGCTCCACGGCATGTGGGATCTTCCTGGACCGGGGCACGAACCCGCGTCCCCTGCATCGGCAGGCGGACTCTCAACCGCTGCGCCACCAGGGAAGCCCGAGGTTATGAATTTTGAATCAGAGTTTTGTTGTCAGGGGAATGCTTCTTAGAAGGAAGGAAATGTACTTTTAAACAAGATTTTCAGCAAACTTTGACACATTCATTATGGTCATGAGCACGGAGGTGGCTCAAATATATTTTGCATAACGAGGGAATAATATTGCATTCGGTGAGCTCCTGCCTCCCAGCATCCCCAGGAATGTCACTGGTACACAAGGAAACGTGGGTGCTTGAGATAAAAAAATCGATCAGGGCAAACTTATCAAACCACTAATCATCACAAATTCTCCATATATCTTTTCAATATATAGGTTTATCTCAGCCCTGGCTTACCTCTATGCCAGAGTTTTACACTGTAAACCAAGCCAGACTGTGGCACATGTTAACCGACCTCTCCCCATATCACAAACCCCATCCAATAGACCAGCACTCACATGCCATCCTCCTAGTGTTGGGGACCTAGATCTCTCCTTTTAGCTCATTTTCCCTCTCTCAGGTCACTGATATTTACTTCCCATCTGTCTCTCCTCTCCCTACCCAATTTTCTCTGATAATAACATAAATATTTGTCTCATGTATCTGACCAACACTCTACCTTCCAAGAGCGGCAGAGATGCTGTTTAAAACGTCTGATCATAAATCCTGGCTTTATCCCTGTAAGAGGTGAGGCTTCTTGCCACCGCAGGGATGTGTGGGGGAGATAAAGGCCAGAAATGAGACACAGGGAAAGGGCAGGTGCTGATGCAGGAGGTGAACTGGAGGAGGCTGGCCTGTCCAGTAAGACCAGCCATGGAGCGAAAGGTCAGCTGAGACACAGCTCCACGGCAGTAGGAAGGCCGTAGGTCCAGAGGGAAATCAGAAAGGGGGGCCAAGTAAGGAGCCACGATCAGCGATCCACACTTAATCTTAGTAATACCAAGAGAGTTGGGATCACAGGTCTGAAGGAACGGGAAACAGGTGTGTGTCTGGGCAGAGTGTCTGTGTAAGAGGTACCTCCGTGAGGAGAACAGTGTATGCTCTCCCCACCTTGGGCAGGTGTGTTTTAGAGGTAAAGTATCAAAGGTGTTGAAAGGTTGCATCTCATTCCACCCAGTGTTTGCATATCCGTTATTACATTCCAGTGGTGCTCAAGAGGGGGGAATCATACCTAGGGGACACAGAACAATGTACGGAGACATTTCTAGTGTCACAGCTGGGGGAGGGATGCAACTGGTACCCAGTGGGTGGAGGCCAGGGATGCTGCTAAACATCCCACAGTGCACAGGAGGGCCTCTTATCACAAAATATTTCCAGCTTCAAATGTAACCAGTGCCCAGGTTGAAAAACCCTGGTATATCGCAAGGGGTGTGTGTGTGTATGTATGGAAGCAGAGGAGATTATAACTCTGTACAAAGGTTTATCTACAGAGCTGTTTATTGTAGCAATGTTTATGGTATTAAAAAAATTAAACAACCTACATGTTCAACAATAGCTGTGGGAGAAACAAATTACATTTCCTTTTCTTATATGATGAAATGACCACAAGCCATTACAAATCATGCCTCGGGACAATGTTTAATGAGATGCAAAAATGTTCCTGGGACATTATTAAATGGAAACAAACAAACAAGTAACACAATACTATTTGCAGTGTGATCTAATTTCTGTTTTAAAAAAGCTATTTATAGATATTTATGGTTATCTGCATCTATCTCAAGATTTGAAATAGAATATGAAAAAGAAGCTTCTGCAATATTAAGTATCATCCCTTAGGTATTGAAATTATGGATGAGTCTAATAGTTTTCCTACATGTTATTAAATATCTTCGCAATCCTCCACAATGAACAGACATAACTTTTATAGTGGGAGTGAAATGACATAATTATCTGAAAATACCATTTTTTAAAACGTGAAGCTGAAATTTGAGTAGATAGCTAAGCCAGGGCTTTCTGTCCAAGGTCTCTTTTTAGGGTGGCAAGTCAGACAAGAACATATTTCCAAATGCAGAGAGGGAGGCAGGTCGGGTCAGGGAGCAGAGAGTCTGGAGGAGGTAGCATTCGTCTCTCACTTGAAGCATCAGTTGCTGAGCTGGAAGAGGAATACTCCAAAATCATCGTTTTCTCATTTCAATGCTCTTGATCATTGAATGCCCTCCCCTGAATGTTTCAGTTACGTTGAGAATCCGGTATAGTTTAAAATTTGCTTTCAATCCCGCTGGCCCAATCTCCCAGGACTTCCTCAGGCCGGCTTGGGTTGCAGGGGTGTGTGTGTGTGTGTGTGTGTGTGTGTGTGTGTGTGTGTGTGTGTGTGTGTGTGTGTGTGTGTGTGTGTGTGTGTGTGTGTGTGTGTGTGTGTGTGTGTGTGTTGGGTGTGTGTGTGTGTGTGTGTGTGTGTGTGTGTGTTGGGTGTCTGGAGCCAAGAGAGAAATTGTCACTCACAACTTCAACTCCCCATGGAAGACATACAATCTAATGCATGCAGTTCTCTTCATTATTATTTTTGTTGTTGTTAAGAAAATCCTTTTGTTTTCAAAACAGTGTGATGCATTCTGTAGCCATGTCGGTTGGTGGCTTTGTACAGAATTGGATCTATAGGTACCAGGAAGTGGAGGGGGGGGTGCGGGGAGAGAGAGCATGAACCTGAGCAAAGATTATTTCCATTTGAGAAAGAATTTCAAATTCTCTTCCTTCTTCAGGGATAAAGCAGTTACTCACCATTACACTTTAGACTTTTTAAATTGAGGTAGAATTTGCATAACATAAAATCAACCGTTTTAAAGGATACAGTTCAGTGACACTTATACAGTCACCTTCCGAAAGGAAACTCCCTACTCACTCAGTAGTCGCTCCCCGTTCCTCCCTGACCCCCCTCAGCCCCTGGCGACCCCTGGGTATACTTCACACACTTCCTGTTGCCGACTTTTAGAAACTTGTTGGCTTAAGTGGTATTTTAGTTTGTACTGTGGCTAGTTGTTCTCTCCCTCTCTTTCTCTGAGAAAGGGACATACCAGAAGGCAAGACAGATACACAAGGAAATGGAAGGATGGAGAGAAAGAGAGAGGGGGCAGAGGGGGAGATAGATGGGCAGAGAGAGGCAGGGAGGAAGAGAGAGAGAGAGAGATGAGAGAATGGAGACTGAGAGAGGAAGAGAGAGGGAAAAGGCAAGGGGGCAGGAGAGAGGGATGGAAGGTAGGAGGGATGGAAGGAGAGAGAAGGAAGGGGATCAGGAGAGGGAGGGGGAGGGTTTAGGAGGTTGAGAAGCCGGGTGTGAATGAAAAGCATGCTGCTGCCCTCTCAGTTAACAAAGGATGTTGCAGCCGTCCAGCCACTACAGCGCCCCAGAGGGTGAGCCCAGAGGGAACTCAGGTTGGAGACAAACACCTCAACACCCCTAAGCCCTCAGGCCCTGCAGCCACCCCCCCCGCCCCCAAACAGTGCACCTGAGGGAATTCAGGATGGAGAAAAGCAGGATACTACTGACCCTACATAGCTAAGGTGTGTGTCAAAGGAATGATTCCAATGAGCCCAGACTCTCGCATCTTCCCATACATAGAAAAGCGCTAGATTCATTAACTTGAGATGTCTGGATTTCTTTCATCAACAGTGAACTTTTGAGGTTCCAACCACCTGGTCTTTGCTGCAAAACTGCTCTATATCCCGGCCCCTCCCTCACCTCTTCGGAGCAGGCCCTCAGAGCTCTCTGAGAGGCTGGCTTTCAGGCTTAATCCTCAGTTTTGTCCACCAAAGAAAACATCATTCTCAACTTTCAGGTTGCGCGTTGTTTTTGAGTCGACACCGGCTGGGCTTTGAAGGAGAGAAACCTCCGTCCATATGCACCCATTGAGTCTGAGAATCCATTTGAAAGAGCTGTTCTGAAATTCCAAATGTTCCTGATCACCTCAAAGGGGTAACAAAGGAGAATAGAATAGGCCTGGGAAGACCTTTGCTCGGACTCTGGGGTCGGCCAATGACGGGCTCTACCTCTGGGATCTGCGCCTCATGAGCGTTTGGGGGTCCCGTTGCGATCTCCCCAGTCCTTCCGTTGATATCCTGACACCAGCTCTCCATGATGAGTTTGGCTTTTCAGTTTTTTTCTCACTTAATAATTGAGCTTCTATGATTCCAGCGCAGACAGTGGGGTGAACTTCAGATAGTCTAGTTATTATAGATTAGCCCTGCTGATATTGCAAGCTTGGAAAGAGTTGATATGCTGTAGAATGACATGGCAACCTGATAACAATGGGGGAAGACACTTTTCTATAAATCTTTTTCAGTATAGTATTTCCATATTAAATCTTGTAAAGTGAATGTCTGGCTGCATTGAAGAATGGACCGTCACTGGTAGAATATGCTTTAGCCCTCCTGGCAGGCTGCCTGAGGACCCCAGGTGATCAAAGCCAACCAGAGTATTTCTTCATTATCACCATCATCTTACACTTACATTATTCTCTTTGTCATTGAGAACTCTAGACTCCAGTCTATAGGAAATGTTTCACAGTTAGTTGAAATACGGACAGCAGTACCGGGGAGTAGCTCTGAACACCCAACGCAGCCTCGTTCGGAATATTTCACGTGATTCAAGTTGTGAGATGGAGGCTAACAGCCTACTGGTCAGGAGAAGCCAGGGGCCGAATAGAGAGGCTCATGTACAGACAGGGAGTTCATTAATCTACATTGAATGGTCTCAAATTCACCTTCACAACTTCGTGCAAATGATGAAAAATGTTCAGGAGGCAGCTGCCGAGGAAAGTATTTTTTTTTTTTGCTAGTGATTTTCTTACTGGGATGATGTAAGGATTGAAGGCACAGACCCTGAAGCCAAGTGGCCTGAGTGCAGTGGGGGTAGTACAGGTAATTGATGGGGCTCTTCTGAGGATTTCAGGAGGTAATGTAAGAACATGCTCAGAACCATGATTGACGCATAATTAGTAGCCAATAAATTTGCTGTTATCATTATTTTATTATTATTGTTATCTGGAAGCTCATGTCCTGAAATCTTCAATGAAAACAAGGTTTACTGAGCTACGTATGTAAATATATGTGGGCGTATATAGTTCCTTGAAATAATAATTTCTTATTCGGTATAATATAGGCATATTCTATGATTAAATAAGTTACTTATGCTCTCTGTGACTCAGTTTTCTCATCTGTAAAGTGGGAGCAATTCTGGTACATTATAGGTTTGTTATGATAATTGCAGGAGTTAATGTATGTCAAGTGCTTACCACATACTTCACCATAAATTTGCTACCATCACCACCATCATCACCATCATCTTCATTGTTATTGTTACTGTTACCTGGAAGCTGCTCAGGTCCTGAAAGCTACAAGGAGAAGAATATTCACTGAGCTACAGAAATTAAAAAATCTGTATGTATACATAGTTCCTTGATATAATCCTTTTTATTCTATAGAATACAGGATGTTCTATCTTTAAGTCAGTTTGATAATCCAAAATCCGAATTAATTCAGCAGACAAATTAGGCTGCAATTGCTTATCTTCCCCGAGATTTATTAGCTTTAGCAAAATATCCTGCAGGAAGCAGTAAAGGCTGTTCTTAGATCACAGCACATTAGGAACGTGATTTGGTTTATGGACACGGCACACACACAGCCTTGTCTGGGACGCACACATTCGGTGAGGCGCCCCTGCTCTGTGCAGTTTACCTGGAATAGAGGGACACATGTTCCTCCTGCTGTTTTGGCAAGCAAGCTTATGTTGGCGGGGGGAGTGGATTAAGGACCTTTTTCAATTATTAGTTACGAAATGTCATAGCAACCTCTGGATTGCCGACTATATTTGATACTGGGCTTTAATTATCATTAGGGAAATCCCAAATGTTTAAAATGAGTCTTTGGAGAAAGCTTCAGTGGAATGTGGGAAAGAAAGTCATGATGAAGTTGCAGAACTTTGGGGTCAGTCTTTCACACAGCCCTGGGATCCTGGTCTGGCCCCTGCTGACTTGGGGCTCCATGGTGGCCCCTAGAGGCTATCCTCTTCCATTGCTGAATAATAAGGTGGTTGGAAAGTCATTTCTCATATTTCCTCAGTATATGCTTCTCTGTAGATTCCACCTGTAGGTCCTGGTATTTTCTCAAGAGCATACAGACAATTCTTCGTTCATTCATCCATGTGCATGCATTCTTGGATTTGTTCATCGTTCAATAAGTGTTATTTCAGTGCCTCCTGTGTGCTAGTTAAGTTTCTCAGCACTGTGCTGTGTATTGAGACGTGCCAAAAAGAGTGGGACTTGACCTCTACTCTTTGGGGGCTCAAACTCTGTAGGAGAGATAGATGATGTCAACAGGCAGTTACCACATGCTTTGATGTACAAATGTCACAAATCAAAATTTGTACAAAGGAAGGAGGGATTAACGGTGTCAAAGGGAGAGAGCTTTGGGGATGCTTATGGAAAAGGTGATGCCGGAGGAGAGCTTTGCAGAAGGAAAAGGAAGATCTCCAGGCAAACCAAGTGTGAAGGACAGGGAAGGAGGGAAGACATGAGAGTCAGGAGCAATAGCGCATGCGAAGGAACAGAGACAGGAAACAGAGGGCCTGTTGGGAGTTGCAAGTTTTGTTGACTTGTGGAGAGTAAGGCCAAGGGTAAGAGGAAACCAGACAGGTAGAAGGAAGGTCACAGGGGAAGTTGGGATTTCACCCGGTAAGTGATAGAGAATCACTGAGACCTTGTAAACAGAGTTCAGTTTGCATTTTAGAAAGTTCGCTGACTCTGCTGGTGGGTGATGTGTTAGACAGAAGGAGGAGTCAAGGCTGGGATGCTGGTTAGGAAGCTACCGCGGTGGCCTTGTGGGGGAAGGAGGCTGTTTGAACTAAGTCAAGGGTGATGGTTTTTGTGGCGAGAAGCAGATGTTCTTGAATAAAGTTGGAAGGAAGAATAGAGGGTTCTGTGGATATGGACGCAGTGCAGAGAATCCAGAATGATACCTGATTTTAGCGTGGGGAGCCGGGGGGTACTAGGTCAACTGACAGAGGAAATACGGAAAGGTAAGCCTCCCATGGCTTGTGCAAAGCCGTGGAGGAAGCAGCAAAAGAGTATTTTTGGTGACCTGTAATGAGGGTCCAGGCCAGGATTTAAGTCCAGGGAACACCACGCAGTGCCTTTCAGCAGGCAGACTGGGTCTCACACTAAGCCTCGTGTGAATTGGCAGGGGTCAGAGAAATCTGCAAACAGGTGTCAGCGATGCTGGAGGGTTAGAGGCAGGTTCTGAAGGGAGGTGAGTAGGAGGGTGAGGCCAGAGAGTAAAAAGGGGCTGTAAGACGGAGTGAGGTGTTGGGAGGGCATTACAAGGACTTGGGCATTTAGTCTGAATGTGATGGGAAGCCGACCCTCATTGAGATGTGAGTCTCTGGTCCTCCCTTTACCAGTTTTCTCATCTGTAAATTGGAGTTAATACTAGTAAATTACAGAGTTGTGAGGATATGAGGAGTTAATGTATGGGAGTGCTTAGCAATGTGCCTGATGCCTAGTATTCAACAAGGTTTTCATCGTCACCATCGTCATTGTCATTGTCATCATCACCACTATTACCTGGAGGCTCATGTCCTAAAAAAATCGTCAAGGAGAACAATATTTACTGAGGAGTGACTTAATCTCCCTTGTGTCCTGAGAGCCCTCTGGGCTTTGTTTCAAGAAGAGAGAAGAGGTCAAAGACAGAAGCAGGGCGCCCGGTTGGGAGCCACTGCAGTGGTTCAGGTGGGATGTGATGGTGGCTTGGCCCCCAGTGGGGCAGTGGAGCCTGCCGGTGTGTGTAGATGCAGCGATGGGAGTGGCTGGCAGAATAGATGAGGGGTCAGAGGCAAAGCTGAGTCAAGACTGAGAAGTTGGAAAGTTTTGCTTCTATTTGCCTTTAGCATTACGCTTTGTAAAAGTGAAGTCTCTGTTTCAGTTATTCCTTCCAACAGACGCTGCTCGATGGCGCCCACCTCCCAATCTCCCTCCACCTTTCTCACAGGGCTCAGACGTGACTGCCAGCTGTGGGGCCAGAGGCCAGTCTTTGAGTGAGAGAGACCCACCCTTCTCAGAACGAGCCATCCCTCCTGTACTTGCCTCCTGTCCCTGTTGTCACAAATGACTGCAAACTCAGTGGCTGAAAGCAATACTAATTTATTGCCTTATGGTTCTGGAGGCTGAAACAAATCTTCTGGAGCCGAAATTGTGGCGTTAGCAGGGCTGTATTCCTTCTGGAGGCTCTGGTAGAGAATCCCCTTTTCTTGCCTTTTCCGGTTTCTAGAGTTTGCCACCCTCCTCAGCTCGTGACTCCTTCCTCGACCTTCGAAATGCATCTCTGCAACCTCACATTTTCTTTTTCTCTGTTTTTGACCTCTTTTAAATACACCTGTGATAACTTTGCACACACCTAGATAAGCCAGTACAGTCTCTCCAACTTAAAATCCTTAATTTAGTCACATCTACCAAGTTCCTTTGGCCATGTAAGGTAACATAGTCACAGGTTCTGGGGAAGAGGATGTGGACATCTTTGGGGGCTGGGTACCATTATTCTGCCCATCGCACCTCCACTGACCAAGGCTTCCTTATTGGCTTGGGTTCCCTACCCACCTTTGTCTTTTCTATGACTGTCAAGGCTCCTTAGCATTCCTGCAAATAGACCCATCCCATAATTTCATCTCACCTGCAGGAGAGTCAGATTGATCCGGGCCCAGACTATTCATTTCAATGACTAGGAGCTGGTCCCTGCACGATACACAAATAGTAGATGGGCTCATCTCAAATGTGCCATTTACCTAATTCTAATGTTACATAAATTTATGATTTATTTATGGCACAGAACAGGACTATTCTTGCCACTGTCTCCCCTACCCTGCACATCACTGCCCATCTGATGACTTCCTCAGCCTTAAGCTGAAAGCCTTGATACGTGAACTGTCCATTAACTCATTTAACTTAATTAGTTGGTGTATGTAATACACGTAGCTTAGTGCCTGGCACATAGGAAGCAACAACTAAAATAGAATTCAGCCTATTCTTGCAGTCTATAAATATAATTTTGAATCATGATTCTGTCACTCTGCTTATGAGCTGACTCCGGGTCTGCACCATCTGTAAATGTGATAAACACATCTCTCAGGTCTTCCTTTCCATTGTCGATAAAGATGTTCGAGGCGGAGACTCTGACTTGGCTTTCTAATAGCCCATGGCCTGCGTACAAGTGTTCTATACTTTTTAGAGAATGTCTCTACACATTATTCCAATTAATTTTCCTCTTCCAACAATTTGGGGCTGATGATCCCCCCATTCAACATTTACTAAGTTACTATGTGCAAGGAACCCAGGAGGTTAAATGATAAATTGCAAACATAAGACCCGCTTCCTAGGAGCTTCTGCCTCTTGTCGGGAGATACGGACATACGTGTACACAGCTGTTCCATTTATTAACACTCTGGGGAAATGGATGAATCAACTATGAGTCT
This sequence comes from Globicephala melas, assembly GCF_963455315.2. Taxonomy (NCBI): domain Eukaryota; kingdom Metazoa; phylum Chordata; class Mammalia; order Artiodactyla; family Delphinidae; genus Globicephala; species Globicephala melas. The sequence continues at coordinate 32,717,133 of NC_083328.1, read as the reverse complement.
TAAGTTATATCCCACGTTCCTCATCTTCTCACAGTTGCCTCGGCATCACACTGCTCTCAGTCTACAGCATTACTCAGCCCATCAGTCGAGGACCTTAAAGAAATAGAAGGGGATTTACTTGCCATTGCTTTTTCCTGGTGAACACATGCTACCTCTTCAGGATCACCTTTACTCATTCCCAGTGCTTTCAAGCCATCCATTAGCAGCCTGTTGTATACAGGCACGTGGCATCATATCTATCACTTCGTTGTGGGTACCATCCTCCCAGCCCCCTTTGTAGATACTGGTCCATTTACCCATTTCCAAGTGTTTTGCCTTCTCTCCTGTTACCTACGATTGCTTGTAAGTCACTGTATCTAATTCCATAACCATAGTATTTGCAGGGTTTCATGGTACGTGGGGCATGAGGGATCTGGGTCCAGATGGTTAGTTCTAATCAGAGTAGGAGCTGATGCCTAAGTGGCTGATGGTAGTCTGAGGGTAGATGGGCTTATCTCAGATGTGCCATCTATCTAATTCCAGTGTTGCATAAATTTATGATTTATTTATAACACAGACCACAGCTTCTCTTGCCATCATCTTCCCAGCCCTGAACTTTACTTCCCGTAGGATGATTTCCATTCTCTTCTTTGTTGTTTTGAGGTCCTTCTCTTGGGGAAAAGGGTGAAAAGCAAATAAGAAATGGCTAAATTCTGCTTTCTTTCTTCCCCTGTAGACTCTGTTTTCAGTGCACTGGAGAGAAACTCCTTTTTGACTCTTGGAAACACAGGAGGAGAGCATGAAAATACGGCAAATGCTTTAAAAAAGAAATAAGCACTTTCTCTTCTAGTTAGGAAGATAAATGCAAGTCAATAACGTTAAGTAAATGTTATACCTGTTTTAAGAGAGGTATTGACCGTGGGAAGGCCAGCGCTGTCCTAATTACAAGTGGCTATTGGAATGGTCATACATTATCTCGAATTGCTACTGAAATTACTTTCCTTTCTCTACGCCTTTGCTCTGTGAGAGTATTTCGTACCACCAATAGCCATAAACACCTGAATTTCTGGAAGATGCAGTCTAATGCCCTTCCCTGACATCCTGTTCAAGAAAACAGCTCTTTAATTCCCTTGTATGTGACGCAGAATTATAGTTATTTAAACACATGCTCTAAATCCTGCGTGTTGTTATCTAGTTTTTGAAAACATTGCTACGTTCTATTTACCAAATATAGAGCTTCTAATTCAAGTTTGAATATTATTTTCTCTGAGGGGGGGGTGATCATTGCCACCCCCAAAGCCAGTTTCTTCTCAGCACTTCCCACAATTGCAATCCATTTATCAATTGATTTTTTCTATCATTGCTCCTGTTAGACTGTAAGCTGCATGAGGAAAGATTTGATAACCCATATCTTCTAACCCATATCTTCTAACCCATGTCCTCGAACACAGCTTGTGAGATAAAGCTGTAGCTCGATGAATACTTGTGGGACGAATGAAAAGACAGAGACCACACATGCATGTCGAACAGGTTAGGATAACGGGAAGGGTTACGTGTGTTGAGGAAGTTGGCAGAGGTGGTGGCGTCTAAGCAAACTGACAACATGGTGGGGATTTATGCTACATCTTCTCTCTAGTCGATGGTGATCATCATACTTCAGTCCTGCAAGCCCAGAATCAGAGATGTCTATTTTTGAGTCGCTATATATAGAGAGAAGAAACAGTCACTCAGAATGTGGAGTTACTCAGTATTTTTGGCTCTACGGCTATTTTCAAGGATCTTCATCTGGACTTAAAAGCCAAATTAATAGGCGATCGTTCCCTCTCATCTTTTGCACAGACACTATTTTGGGAGGAGATACATCACCCGGGCTGCATCAGTGAAGGGACAGGCTGTTTTCACTCTTATAACAGGAATGATCACCCAGGGCATCTTCTATCACATGCTCCAGTAATTCCCTACTGACCTGCACTGACTTTATTTAGCTTTATTAATTTAAGCTAAATGAATTTTATTTTTTAAGAGCGTCTCTGCGGAACGAAGCACCAAGAGCATATTTCTGTTTAACTCATTTTGTTTGCAGCTTCCAAGTTGTGTTTTGTTTTTGCTTAGCTGTGCGTTTTGCTTGGTCAGCGTCCTCTGCACCTAGTTGGGTAGTTCAGTAAAGTTCACGATTCATTGTTACCGCTTCAGCCCCATTTATTAGGTTGGCCAGGAGCTGTCTTCTCCTGGAGCCACACGCCAGCCATCTCTGTAGAAGGCGTGTAAATGGAGCACCTCCCATGGGACAAGGAAGCTGCCGGCCTCCTGATCTTGACTCTTGGGTCATGGAAACAGGGACTGGGTCTGATTCCTAAGCTGTTCACCCTGGGGCATCCCTAGGTTAAGAGAACTTGTGTTGGTACTGATGTCTCATCAAAGACCATGCCATTTGTGAATTCCACATCAATGTCTTTGGTGAACCTGAGTTGGAAAGAAATTTTTAAAAAGACCCCGCAATCTGGTAATTTCTGGTTATCTAATAGCTAGCAGTAATAGATGCCAGATGCTGTGCTAAGTGCTCCATGGGCATTATCTCAATTAGATCCTGAGACAAACCTTTGTGAGATGCACTGTTGTCCCCATTTGAAAGATGGGGAGAGTGAGGCTCAGGGAGGATAAGCAGTCCGGTTCAGCTGCTCCCCTAGTAAGTGGTGGAGTCTGGCTTCACACCCAGGCAGTCCGACTGCCATGCTTTTCTCCTCTACAAGCTACTGCCTCTCAGCTTCAGGCGTGTGACCAGAATGCTGGCTGAGGTTTTGTCAGTCAGTTCAGGTAAGGATTTTGGACCATCCAGGTTTGAGAGTGGACTGGGATCCTTGGGAGGTCATTGCATTCACTGTTTTTAAGTAACCTCAGGACTTACCAAGTGTATCAAATTACTGCTATTACTTCGTGGAACCTTCTGAGTGGGGTTGGTGTTATTTGATCACCTCTGTGGAGGCCAGAATCAAGGGGCAGATGTTCGTGCATTCGGGAGAGATTTATCGAGCACCATGTAAGCGCTTCATCTTGGGTGTAAGCAAGGCAGTGGCTACTGAGACATGGTCTGGACCACCAAGGACCCCAAGCATCGTATTTCTTTCACGCTCACCATTATATCTGAAGTTCTTAGCATTGTGCATGGCGCAGGGTTGGTTATCTGTAAACGTTCGCTGAGTTTTGCAACCGATGGTGCGGCCAGTGGATGAGTATCAGCAAAGGGCATCTTCCTTTTGTAGTTTTACTGTCTATGGCTTCAAGTTCTGCACTCCTGGAATAGTCTGACCCTCTGTGGCTTTGAGAGGTATCCTGGAAACTGACCCCAGCTGAAAACTAATCCAGCCTATTTTTATAGGACGACGCTGTTGTAAAAAACCCAGGCACTCAAGGGCAGCTGGGTCCCACCCAGGCCTGCTGGTGCCTCCCTGCAGTCTGCAGGCTGTGTTCTCACAGAGGTCAGCTGCGTACTGGCAGGGAGAATGAGACTACAGGACAGTCAGGGCAGATAGCACATCCTTCAGCCTCTGATGAAAGATGCAAATGGAAACCGCCGTCATGAAGGTATAATCAAACACCATCCACCCACGTTAATGTAGATTGTCAGGACAGCCAACCTTTCCTTCCCCGGGAGCCTGACAGGCATGATTAACATGCTGTGAGCTTGGCAGAAATCACTGTGGCTCTTACCTCGGGCTGCACCTCTGTTCAGGCCCTGATGAGATACCCGGGCAAGCGATGGGATTTTAGGGGAATGAGAGCCATGCCCTGCCTCTCCTTAGCTCCTGCCCCCATGCCTCTCTGGCTGGCCAGGTCATCCGACCTGCATTTTGGGGAGGGGGAAGGTGTTGACTGAAAAGCTCAAGGCAATAGACTCTCCCTGATTCCTTGACAAATTGTTTCCCCAAACCTCTATTTTCTTGTGTGTGGCTCTGAACTACTTCCAGTTGCTAAGCAACCCACAAGCAGCTCTAGCCCAAGGTATTTCATAGACGTGTAGGCATATTATTTGGGTACCTCCCCAGCCTCCCCTTCTCTGGGCGCTGCCCCTTCCCAAGCTCCTGCCTTCCATCTTGTGAGCATATCCGAATGGACCAAGGCGAGCGTCTGATCTAAGGGCAGCTCACATGTTGCCCAGACCATTGGACCAATCGGATCTCCTCACAGATTTTTCCATAAAAAGATAAGAACAGTATTCAGAAGCGTTTGAATCCGAACACTGTGTAGACTTGGGACTCAGGTGGCCATTTGCAAATACGTTAATGTTAATGAGGAAGCAGAGATAGTGGTCTGCAGCGTGAAATAGGAGATTGGAGGCTGGGGAGAAAGGACATGAGAGGTCTTGGAGGTGGGGGAGCTGGGGAGAGAGTAGGCATTTAATGTCTAAAGGTAGCTGGGCTTACCCGCGTCAGGGCTTTGTCCAGGAGAACTTGAGAGGGGCGAGGGAGTGGACAGCAGGGGCCAGGGAGCGGTTTATGTCCTGGCCCGTGGTTTCAGGCTGAGAAATGAGGAAAGAGAAGATGTATGGAGGGCAGTAGAGTGGTGGGATCAAGGGCCTGGAGACGTCTAAGGTGGGACACGTGTGGTAGTGAGCAGAGTGGGTGAGCTGGAGAGACACAAGGTGAGACTGAGGAAACCAGCGGCTTAAGGTTTCCGAGCAGGTGAGAAGGTAGAGGATATGGGTCCATGCAGTAGGTGACCGAGGTGGAATAATAGACGATGCTGGCAGAGTGAACGATGAGAAAGACATGGGAGGCCAGGGTGTTGGATGCTGCCAGAGTCGTGGTGAAGCAGAAGCACTGAGCCGGCGGCTGATGCTGTCCGTGGGAGGGATGATGGGGATGGAGAAGATGACCGCCACCAGGTGGGGTCGGTTTAATCAAGTCCGATGCCACCGCTTTCAAATGAGCCAGGATTCTGAAGGAGGAAGGGGAAGAGAGGGTTGTAAGTGGCGTTGGGGAATAAATAGGACTCACGGGTCCTGAGGGAGCCCGCTGCCCCTCGTGTACCCTGCTTCTCTGCAGCCCCACGCTGGGCTCGCTCTCTCCAGTTCTCTGCTGTCAGCTTCATTTTCTCTTACTTCTGACTGGCTGTCTTCACACCGCAGGAATGTGGCCCAGGCTGTACAGCTCTACAGCTCTATCCCCTGGAGAAGGAGGAACTAAAACCTCTGTCTCACCCCAATCAGGGGAAGGGAGTCCTTGCTCTCCTGAACCAGGTGCAAGCCGCTGAGCCAGTCGCCGGTGGGCAGGGGTGGGTCGTGTATTACCAACAGGGTGACTCTAGGTTGATAGGGTCCATTCCTAGAAAGTACTGTAGGCTGATGATTTCACAATCTGCCGGAGTAACTTTCTAAAACTTGGCCAAGGAATTCACAGGCTTGGTTCCCAAGCTCTGGCCCCTGAGGCTGGAGGTCTGCCAAGCTTCCCTCGGAGGCTTCCAGCTGATAGAAAGGGTTAACCCTGCCCAGCCCTGAACCATCCCGGTTGAGGAGCAGGGGGACAGAGCTGGAGTTAGTAGTAGCCTCTCAGATGGTTTCTTGGGCAGCCCTTCTGTGCTTAAGGGGGGAAGCATGCTTGAATATGCTGGAATATTTGTAATTCTGATTAGACAAGAATACGCTTCGGTCCTTCCTCTGGAAATCGCCGCAGCATGTCCTCTCCTCAGTCTTCTGCGACATCAACCTTTTCTCTTTGTAATTTCCAGCAACTCAGGCTTTGTTTCCATGACTTGCTTTCAAATGCTGCCTCCTTTCCACCTCTCCTGCCTTGTTTCATCAGGTGGACGTGGCGGGGAGGGGATCTTCTTTTAACAGAGGGATTCTCAAACTCTGGAATCTGATAGAAATGCACACTGCTGAGTGCCACTCTCAGAGATTCCGATTCAGAAGTGGGTGGGTTCCAGGAAACGGTACTGGGAACGAGAACCTAGCAGTTCTGCAGGACACGCTGGAAAATCCCGCTTTAACATTTCATTAGAATGGAACTTGGCAACCAGTTCCCAATCCCTGGATTTCCCGAAATATTGCCACTTGGTCTTCACATGGAGCCGGTGAGCCACGGCAGCTCTTCTCTCCACCTCAAGGAAAGACATATTCATTTCGTGCCAAATTCTGTCCAGTTCAGGAGAGTGAAGCTCCCTTTTTTCCCCCTTCCTTTCCTCCTGGAGGACCCCTTCATCCTCCCCCTTCATCGTTCCCCTCTTCTCCCTACTTCCACAATCAGAGCAAAAATGAAATAAACTACAATGCTCCTTTCTTTATAAAAAGGTTCTTTCTGCTGCTGATCTTCCCATCCCCCCATCCTGGCTAAGCATGCCTCGTTTAAGAGGTTTGCGCACTGTTTTGCTTTTTCCTTGTGAAACATTTATCCCCAGTAACTCTCTAGTCACAAGGACCTTTCTGAGAATCTCTCAAGGAAGTCAGCAGGAGCCTTAACAACGCTTGAAAACACCCAGTGTGCTCTGTAACTTTTCTCCCACAGGTAAAGGATGTCCTTACAAGGTTATAGATGAGAGCCTCTAAGGTGCACTTTGTTACGAAGGACACAATTTTAATCAGTGGTTTATAAAGCTGAAATGATAAGGAAAATATTCCTTCATTTACTAATTCATTCTTTAATTTTTCCACCCATCCATCCGTCCATCCATCCACCCACCCACCCATCCATCTATCCATCTGTCCATCCAATTAACATTTTTTTGAACGCCCATGTATGTTTTTAGCTTGAACCAAAAGTGATTATTGGAACAGTGGTGACCCTCAGGAAAGTCCTGGCATAGTGGTGGAGACATACATAAACAGATAGTGCATGATATAGTGGTCCATCAGCAATAACCACAAAGTATCGTGTGAAGAGAAGACGTTATTCTTCTTGTTCCTTACATTCTCTTCAGTCTCTGTCCTAGTGTGGATCACGATTAAAATCGAGTGTGTGTTTCTTTACTTGGTTGTGTCAGCTTCCCCTGGGCAGGTCGTAAAGTCCACAAGGGCAAGGATGTCTGTCGTCTGCTTTATTCAACGTGCTTGCCCCAGTGCAAGTGCTCAAGGACTCAGAGAGCTGTGTCCCAGGCACAGGGTACCATGAGGGGAAAATGTCAAAGAGGTGAAGAGGCACGGATTGTGGTGCAGAGAAGTGAGGGGTGTGTAGAGAGGCTGGGGAGGAACAAAAATGAGTTTGGTTTTGCTAGAGGGTAAAATGTAAGGCTAGAGGCAGCAGAATCCCCAAGAGACAGTGCTGAGATGGGCTGACAAGCTGGGGCTTTGTCCTCTGCAAGCATGGGAGTCACACCAAGTCTTGAAGCAGGGGGATGGATTTTCCATGCGTTCCCCCAGGCTGAGTGGAGAGTGGATTTGAGGGAGATGGAAGGCAAGGGTCAAGTCGGGAGGCTGTTGTGCGGATTCCAGACAGAGGATGATGAGATTCTGATGAGGGTGGGATGGAGCAGGCGTGTGTGTAGGAGAAATGGCCAAGGCTTGCCGACTGAATGTGAGGTCTGAGCGATTCAGAGTGACTCCCAGATTTCCAGCTTGGGGTGTCAGGGCGGATAGGGGTGTGTCAATGGGGAGAGTGAGCATAACAGAGATGAGCCATCAGAAATGATGAGTTTGGTGTGGGATTTTCTGGATAATCTTCCAGGGGCTTGTGGATTCTACATGGAGACATCTGGTCAGCCGTTGTGTTGATATATCCAATGATCCAGGAAGAACTCCCTCTGGGCTGAAGCTATAACATTGAAATCAATAGGGTGGATGTGATTTAACCGATTATCATAGTCAGTACCACCCAGAGAGAGTCTATAGAATGAGATAAACAAAGTACTGTAGGAGTCCGGGAGCCCGTGGTTCCAGCCTCATATCAATTGTTTATTTTACTTCCTTGCCTCTGAGGACGAGGCTTCTTTGAGTCATCATCTCCGGTACCTAAGACAGCATCTTACACATAGTAAGTGCTTTAAAGATTATTCATGGTTTCTGGACTGTTTGTCAAAATGTAAAGATTCCCACGTGCACCACTTCAAAGAGGCAGGGAATTTGGTTCAAATCATGTTATTTTCCTAAAATAATAGATTTTAAACTTTTAAAAGATTCTTAGGCGAGAGGCACCCTAGTGACAGAGAAGGGTTTTGGAATACTTTCTTTATTCTGCGACTATGTATTAATGCCTTTCCTGTTCCAGTGGTGAGCCAGATGTGCTGTGGGGACAGAGTTGGGAAGGACTGATGGCCAATTACTTAAGTTTAGTGAGCCTCAGTTTCCTTATCTGTAAAATGGGGATGAGAACATTTACTTTCTAGGATTACCATTCTCATTAATTATGCTTAATATATGTAATCGGTTATAGTTACTATATTATAATGTTCTAAATAATTATATTTATTTAAAGCCTGGAATATAGTAAGGGCTGAAAGAAAACCAGAGACAGGCATCATGTTGGGATTATGTTTACATTACCTGGTCTACTTAGTGACAAGGCACATGCTAGAAAGGAGTTTAATGAGAGTTCAAAGCATCCTGATTTCCCAAACCCATTGCCCAACTGGGAGGCAAACAGCCCCTGTCTATAGAATACTAATAAACAAGGGTTTGGGGTTTTGCTCTGTTTTTTGTTTTTTTTTTTTCCAGTAGTGAAAGATGTATTTTCACTCTCTGTCATTTTAATTAAATCAAGTCTCAGAAAACATAAAACGACAGTCACATTCTTTTTCAGCAGGAAAACTTTGAAAACTGCACACCAGATTGCAAACTGTTAAAATTCATTCATTAAAAGTTCATGGTCTATTGGACTTTTTTTCCTTCATGCATTGCATTATGTACGTTTCCTATCTATGGTTGTGTGACAGATTGTCTAACAGATTTCTTGTACAGTAGAGTTACATAGTCTGCCAGAAAGGCCTAGTTTGGAACCTGTGACCATAAGTGAAATGGATTTGGAAATGCCATCTTCCTATCTAGTGGATAATTTAGTAATAATGGCCTCACTGATCCCTCAAGACCAACAATTATATACCTGTTTGAAGTTAATTGAACTATGCAGAAATACGAGTTATATGAATTATATGTTATAAAAATTTGGTAGGCGTTGAATGGACTGACAGCACGTTCTGAAACCTAGCACTGATGTTTAATCATTTTAATGTGCAGGCTGCCGTCACCAGGATATTTGGCGAGGTTGTCTGTCGGTATAGAAGTGCCCATTTTTGGACCATGTGTTAATTCTGTATGCAGCTATATGAATATGCACGTGTATTGTATATCCCTACATGCGTGGACAAATCACATATTTATTTACACTTAAAGTTTGCTAATACCAAGTGTTTAAAAAATTAGAATTCCTAATCCAGATTTTTAGGCCAGCCTTTACACTACACAAAATGACTCTTAAGCGTTATGGGAAGGCTTTTATTTTTAGCAGTCGGTAAATGAAACCTTTTATTCATCACTCTGAAAGATGGCGGTAAAGATGAGAACATCTGTTCTTTTTAATTTCAGGAAGGGAAAAGGCAGCCATCCACTCACACAGGGGTTAGGACCTGTTCAAGAGCCTCACACCTTTTGGTCAGCCTCCCATCGATGAATTGGTTACCTATGTGACAATAACACGGTCTCTCTGAGGAAAGAGTGGGTACCCCCCACCTCTCATTCATGACAAATTTAAGTGTAGTAGCTGGAGGAGTGTTGTGTTCTGGCTGCAAAAACATTTTCCTTAATTCATTACTTTTTCTCTGAATAATTCATGTTTTTTACAAGGTGTATCTGATCAGGGTTTCTCATCCATGGCACTTTTGTCATCCTGGGTCTGATGATGTCCTGTTAGGGCAGGGGTGTTCTGTGCATCCTCGGAGTTTAGCGGCATCCCTGGACTTTACATGCCAGCAGCTCTCCCTCCACCTGTGACAACCAAATGTCACCTGGAGGACAAAGCCACCCTAACTGAGAGCCTCCGCTGTATACTTATAGGGCCATCATTCAGGTTGCTGATTGAAAAACATTTTAAGCATATATGCTTGTATTGGGTTAATTCTGCACTATTTTTTGTGCCTTCGACCTTCTCCTCCTATTAAATGTTCCCCAAATGCAAAGTACATGTGTAGCCTCTATTTTTGTACTGGTTCTATGTAACATATTTCATTGTGAATTGAGAGAAAACAGCCATTTGCAGTCATTTTAAATTTGATAAAGATTTAATGAGAAGAGAAAAAAAAGACATACATTTTCATAAACTAATTTCAGCAGAAGTGTGGATAGTTTTCTATAAAACTGCATTGAAAGAGAAGGTAGAGTGCATCCTTAGGACAGAAAGATGGAAAGTCCTGTATCTCTGTCATTGCAAGTGTACGATATATAGTACGCGTCTGGAATCAGACGGGCAAAACATCTTACAACTCTTCACTAATGTCATAGGGAACAAAAGGATTTTGACAGAGGTAAAGTACAGCATGTAAAATACAATAGCTTCGCTTGATGGTTCAACATTAAAATCTCAGAATTAAATTATTCTGTTATCAACTCATTCATAGAAAAATCTATGTTCATTTCTCATGTCTACCCCTACTGCCTTCTGAGAGGCATCCGGATGCTTCAAAGCTTTGATGTAACAGTTATTTTGCAGGAATTGCAGTGGTCTCGTTTGGGGGTAGAACATTCTGAGTTGTGAATTTCTCTGGAAGGCAGGCATCTGATTAGGTGTTGCCAAAGGCTCTGCGTTCACTTTTGTTTTCTGTCGACGGGGGCTAAGAGCTGAGCGGCTTTATTTTCCTATAAACAGCTGCTTCCTCTCAGTCAGCCGAATCAGAGGATTTATTCTCACTTTTCAGCGCACACAGTGCCTTATGCTGTGCATGGGTACGTGGAGAGAGTAGCATGAGAAATCTTTTGGTGTCTCGCCTTAACACTAGGTTAAATTTCTAATGTAGAATTCCAGGGTCATTTAAGAGAGATTTTACGTTCTTTAAATTCTGTCACCCAGGAAAGAAAGCCTACATGGTGGCCCATTTTTAATTAGCCACATCATGTAGCATCCTATCAGGGTCTTGGTAATGAAGGTGGCCTGGCCTCACTGCCCCCTGAATTAGTAAGAAGATGAGTAGGAGAAACAGTATTTAAGGAAGATTTTGAGAAGGACCTGTTTCTATCCCTTCCTCCAGCTACTGTAAAAGTTAATGCTGGGGGAAAAAAAAAAAAAAACACTTAATGCTGGGGATGCCAGATCAGCAGGGAGCTGTGTGCGTGGAGTGGATTACATGAGTTCCCCCCGGAATTGCTTTTATAAATTGCAGGTTGGGGTAATACCAGAAGTCCACATGCAAGGATACAGCAAGAAGCAGAAATGTCCCCTGTGCTGATGTGAGGATGCATCCTGCGTATTTACATTTAAGGTCGTTTGCACACTGGCTAGAAACACAGACATTGCTACATTGTCTGACTGCCTGGGTCCAAATCCCTGCTCTATTTCTTACCTAAAGCATCTCTGCTGACTCCTGTAAGCATCTGTTTTCTCATCTGTGATGTGAGGGGTGTAATAGTCAGTGGCTGCATCCTGGCGTAGAGAGGCTTCCTTGATACCCAGCAATGTAACAAGGTGTGGCTGAGTGCTCAGGTAACAGTGACGGGCATGCTTGTTTCATGGCAAAACTTCCTTCTGCTTCTGCCTTGAGGAATAATCTTATAAAATTGAATCACTGGTTTCCTTTCACAATATAGGCACCTGGAATTATGGAAATTAGTTAATTTCCCCTCCCCCCACCGTTTCCTTTTTTGAATATCTTTATTGGAGTATATTGCTTTACAAGGGTATGTTAGTTTCTGATGTATAACAAAGTGAATCAGCCATATATATACATATATCCCCATATCTCTTCCCTCTTGCACCTCCCTCCCACCCTCACTATCCCACCCCTCTAGGTGGTCGCAAAACACCGAGCTGATCTCCCTGTGCCATGCGGCTGCTTCCCACTAGCTATCTCTTTTACATTTGGTAGTGTATATATGTCCATGCCACTCTCTCACGTCGTTCCCCTCACTGTTGATTAGTAGGAAAAGCCAAACTTTTTTTGGCTGTCAGCAAACAGGGAGGGTTTTGTGCTTCGTGTGTCGGTATTAATTCCTGGAGTCAGTGTGGTTCCTACTCCTGTTTTCATTTCTTCCCTTTTATCACCGATTAACAAGATAAATCTATTTTATCTTGCTGTACTGTGTTTGTCAATAGAAGCCCATTTAATCCTTCCTGGACCCAAGGTAGGAAGGGGAGGAGGAATAAATAGATCTAGAAATAAATGTAACCCCTGAAATATCGATCTGGTCTTATTCTTTATATCCCCTGAACGACAGGGGCTGCAAACTCAAATATCCAAGCAGATAGTGTCGATGAGGAAAATGGGCCCAGTTTAAGGCAGTAGGGATGGGCGGGAAGTGCTGGAAACAAGCTGGATATTTATTTCCCACTCGCCGAAGGCTCTTCCCTGGCCGTTATTTCCTCACCGCTGACTGTCTCAGTTACCCCATCCCCACACGTCACCTCTCAAGCTCACCTTGTCAAATTCAACACAGTCCTCCTTCAACAAAGGTGCATACTAGCAAGATTGACTCAAACTCTACCTATTTATTTATTTATTTATGGCTGTGTTGGGTCTTCGTTGCTGCGAGCAGGCTTCCTCTAGTTGCAGTGAGCGGGGGCTACTCTTCGTTGCGGTACGCCTGCTTCTCATTTCAGTGGCTTCTCTTGTTGCGGAGCACGGGCTCTAGGCACGCGGTCTTCAGTAGTTGTGGCTTGCAGTCTCTAGAGTACAAACTCAGTAGTTGTGGCACACAGGCTTAGTTGCTCTGCGGCACGTGGGATCTTCCCAGACCAGGGATCGAACCCGTGTCTCCTGCATTGGCAGGCGGATTCTCAACCACTGCGCCACAAGGGAAGCCCTCTACCTATGATTTTATGCGAAGCAAGAGTATGCCATAAAGTGGCCTAAGATGTGTATCTCACCCAAAGCATTCTATGGGTGTGAAACAATAATTATGGATTCAGGTGGCAATCAGCGTTAGGGATAACGATAGCTAAGATGCATGGGGCATGTTCTGCTTAATGATGTTGCACGCTTTGCCCGGACCGTTCATAGTCAGGTACTACTACTAATGGGGATGTAGAGACAGAGGGAGACGGAGCAACTCGCCCAGGCCGAAGACCACTTGCTTGCCTCTGGGCATGACGTCATTCCTCACAAGGCTGCTGTACCTTTTTGCAGGTGGACCACCTTCACCTGGAAAGATTTCCTGACCCTCCAAACTAGATACTTCCTGATCATCTTTCAAGATTTAACTTTCTCGTATCCCCTGCCTTGGAAACCTTCCCTGCCCACCGCTGACTGGGTTAGGTGCCCTGTCCTGTATTTCTCAGCCTAGAGCACCACAGACAAGATCATGACGGCCCTTTGGACCTTAGTGTTCTTCCCGCCATTATCCAGTGCCTCCGGCTCCTCATTTTCTAGGTGACAGCTCTTGGAGGGCAGAGAAGACCCTCCGGGAAGCATCTACACGAAGGACCTAGAGATTATCAAATGATGCCCAAGGCAAACCTTAGCGAAAGGGTTTACAACTTTAGCCTCTGCAGGTAGGTTACTTGAATGTGGATCCCGCTGTCCTGTCTCACTAGCTGTGTGATCTTGAGTGAGTTAGAAACCCCTCTGTGCCTCAGTTGCCCCATCTATGAAATGAGGAGATAATTATGTCTACTCCACAGGGTTCCTGAGTGGATATGAGATGGTGATCGTGAAGCTTGTAGAATAAGGTTTGAACATAGAAGATACACATTACATGTTAGTTATCGTTCTCCATGATCATTACAACTTACGTAGGCATGTTCAGTATTGCTCTGTGGGGAAACACCCCAGCCAGTTCAGTTGCCATTCCTTTCATTCTTGTTTTCTCCTCTCATTCCATGGACCTTTTATGGCACAAAGTGGACGAAACCCCTACCTTTCGAGAGCTCATAATCCCCACCTGTGCTAATCAAGGAGGCCGCCACAAGCCCCATGCAGCTATTTCAATGTACATGTAAATGAACTGAAATGAAATTAAAAATTCACTGCCTCGGTCAGAGGAGCCATATTTCAAGCACTTACTAGTCGCTTGTGGCTGGAGGCTACCATTTTGGACAGCACAGATGGATGGAACGTTCCCATCATTGCAAGAAGTTCTTTCGGACCATCATGGTCTAGTGGAGAAGAGAGACAAAAAAAACTTAAACAAATAAATGTCAGTAATATTTAAGAATTCTGGTAACATACTTCTTAATACCATAATTCGACCTAAAGTTTGTATGATTCTGCCTTGGAGATGTTAATACCATGAACTTGGGAAAGCGTGTGTGTGCCCTGCTCAGGGATGACCTTGAGTGAGAAAAGGCCCTGTCTCTCTTCTTCTCTCACTCTCCCCTCTTTCCCTTTCCTGTTCCCCGCACTGTTCCCTTTGTCCCTCTTTCCTAATCGCTCACACTCTCTTCTTCCTTATATACCTTGTACACTTCTAAAGGCTTTTTTAGAGGAAAAATCTTTATCCTTATGGATTCCTAACTCTATAGGAAGCTTAGGGACCTAAAAAATCTAACTACAATGTAATACCAGGAATGCTGTGATAGGAGGAGGGAAAAGATGAGATATTTGCCATAAGGAGGGAGGCATCCTTCCTGCTTGGCAGTGATGGGAAAGGCTGCACAGAGCAAGTTTACGCTCAACCTTGACCTTCAGCAAGCCCCTTAGCCGATCCGTGAGTGGCAGGCAGTATGTAAACAAGACCTATCTCTTAGAGGGCAGGCATTCCCTGAATGCAATTATTAATCACCATGAAGCTGCTGTAAACTATTACCATAAAGCGATGACACGCTTCTCTTACTCTCCTAAATCAATATTACCCAAAGGCCTTCCTGTCCCAGGTTTATCGTAGAGACAGGTAACTCATATTGCCATAAATATACGATGACTTTTTAATCAAGTGTTAATGGTCTTCAGCATTTCAGAAAGCATGAAAGGCCGGGGTGGGGGGCAGCGGCGACAGCTGTTAATGGCCATATTTGTTTTAGTTTTATGGTTGACTTTATTCTATCTCTAGTTCCAAAATGGGTTTCGGGACTACAATAAAGGCACAGATTCAGTAAACCATAAGATTATTAAAAGAAAGCATGTGTGTGTAATAAAGGATGAGGGGAGAATAATGGCAAGAAAGAAGAGGATGGGGGGTAAAAAAATTATGGTAAGAAATGGTAAGATTTCATTTATTCAAATGTATTAAGAATCTTAGGCGAAAGCCAGCCACTGAAATTGAGCACAAGGCTTATATCTTTATATCTAAGAATTCTGGTAAAATAGAAAGAAGGAAGAAACAAAGGAAGCAAGCTAGGAAGCTTTATATCTTGCTATCTTGCTGTATTCCTTCAACAATTATTTAGCACCTAATCTGTTGCTGGGATTTTGATAGATGCCAAGGAGTAGGGAGGAACATAGAAATGTGATCAAGACCATGTTCTCACAGGTAGAGGAAATGGCACGTCAAAGGCCTGGAGATAAAGGGAATTGTGTGTTCTTAGAACAGAAAGTATATCAGTGTGTGTGCGTGTGCATGTGTGTGCATCCCTATTTGAGTTTATCGATGATGATAGGGAAAAGCCACAATCAATGAACCTAGAAATAAGTAAGGACCAGATAACTTAGGGCTCTGTTAAGGGCAGTTAAGGAGTTTAGCTTTTACTCTAAGGACAATTGGGAACCATTGAAGTGGATCAAATTTTCCATTTAGAAAGATAACTCTCCCTGCAGTGTGGAGAATGGATTGTGGTGGAAGGAGACAGGAGAGGGTCATCAGTTAGGGGCTGTTGCAGGTAAGAAATGATGGAGCATTTGGGTGAGCGTAATGGCTATGGGAGTGAAGAGAACTGAATTGATCTGTGAGATAGGAGGTGGGAGAATCAATGTGACTTGTAGACTAATTGTTAATAATGGGTGAACGTGTGAGAGGAAGCAATGTGGACACTCTGGTTTCACTCTGGAATGTTCTAGGCAGATGCAGGTAGCATTTAATGAGATGGCAGAAATAGGAAGAGGAACCAATAGTAGGTCTAAGGGAGAAGATGGCAAGTTAAGTTGTAGGTGTGATGTTGGAAGACATGTAGATGATGATAAATGTGAAGTAGGCAGTTGGGTGTATGAACCTGACACTCAGAAATGAGGTGGGATTAGTGCCTTATTTGGAAGCCTTGGTGTACAAGTGACTTTTAAGCCATGGGAATTGATGGGGTCATCTAGGTAGAGCTCGGAGTGAGAAGGAAAAAGGACACAAGACCTCTTTGGATCCAAACATTGAGAGCATTCCCAGAGGATAAAGAATCCATAAAGAAGTCAAAGTGTTACTGAACTTAGGTTCAGCTGCTCGTTGCTCAAGAATCCAATACTGAGAGAAGAGTGTTGGGTAAAAGGAAAGATAGCTTTACTGAGGAAGCCAGCAGTCCGAGGCAGAAGGTGGACTCATGTCTCAAAGAACCAGCTCCCCACTGTCAATCAGAGGGCAAGAACTTTTAAAGAGGAGTTTCAGGGGTGCACAGGTAGGGGAGGGGGCTACATGCAGAGCAGCACAGTCAGCTCTGACAGTCATCTTGAAATTGGTCCTGCAGTAGTCTGATCCATGTCATCTTGATTGTTTTAAGTACAGTTGCTCTTCAATTCCAGGGTTGGTTTGTTCCCATTACTTTGAGGCCAGTTCTCAGAATTGTGTAAGATGGAGCAGCTTAGGTCATGGCTGCAGTCTGGTTATCATGTAGTTAATGTCTTCCACCTGGTGGGGCTTTCAGTATCTGTAAAACAGCTCAAAGGATACGGCTTAGAATATTATCTATAGCCCATGAGGAGGAACTAAAGGTCCTTGACTTTGTTTGATGGCTAAACTATTATTATTTTGTCCTGTTTGACTGCTTTTCTTTGCTTCTGCATGTTTTCATTTCTGTGATTAAATGTATTCTTTGGCTAAAGTTTTTCTGTAGACAAAAGGCAGGTGGAGAACATGGGTGGGGGACTGTCCTGGGAAGGCCCATAGGGCCCTGCTCCATTATGAGAGCACCCACTGAAACAGCAGGAAATTGGGGTGTCATGGAAGTAAAAAGAAGGCTGTGCATCAAGGTGAATGTGATGCAGCCTGTGTTATGGTACCGTGGGGTCCCTTGCTGATGGAAGGTGATGAAGCCCTGAAAAGCTCATTGTGAAGCAAGATAAGAACCCAAGACTCATCTTTGGGGTCCTGCATTATTTTCAGGTGACCTTGGATTTCTGAAAGTCCTCCTGCCATAGCTTTGGTTTGACATGGAGAGAAATGTGTCTTCCATGATACACTGTGAATCACTGACTGCTTTTCCAGACGTCTCAACTGTAACTTTAATGATCTGAGCTCTAGTTCTTTTCCAAGTTCCTGCAGTGCCAGAAGACTCATTAAATCTCTGGGGGTATTTGAAGGGCTATAATTAAGGACCCATTTTATGTGCATAGTCCAAATCCTGGAAATTATTGTCTCATTTGAGGCACTGGAGTACGTGTTGCTATCTGCTAGGATGAACGATAATGTGGACCCCAGTGATTTGCTGTCCTTCACCATTTGATCCACTTTAATGACCAGAGTGTAATTAGCCAATTGTTGTGTGCAGGTAGGTGTTACAAATGAAGTTGTAAATTCAGCTCCTTAAAAAAAAGTGGGTACAAGAGTCTCCCCTGCAGTGCAGCTTACGGATGACTCCGGAGCAAAGTGAGGTGAAGCCCAGGATGCCCTCTTAGGGATGCAGTGCATGGACACATACATGGGCACACACATACATGGAATAGTATCCTCAAAACCGACCCCCCCCCCAAAAAAAATCCCTTGGTGTAATTCCTTAGGGGCATGCTGTTTTTTTTTTTAAATAGCCAAACAGTATTTATTTTAGTAATCCTTCACAAGTAGACTAAAATTAGAAAATTTATTAATATACAGCATTAGTAGATTTAGATTTAAATCAAATAAATTTTAAAAGGTAATCATCTCAATAGTAGTATATCTTCTTAACATATCTTTAGGTGTCTTAGAGGCATGTTTTCAAAGGAAGGCCTAGAAGCTGTTGACTTTCAATGCTGAGAAGTTTGAGCAAGGGAACTAAGAGTTTTGTGCAACTGCGTTTGTACTCGTATCTGTGTACCTGGTCCCCTCCTTGTACAGCAGAACTCCATATTATTCTGTGCTGTGGAAGTTCATTTGGAGCATGGAGGGTTTTTTTTTTTTTTTTGCGGTACGCGGGCCTCTCACTGTTGTGGCCTCTCCCATTGCGGAGCACAGGCTCCAGACGCGCAGGCTCAGCGGCCATGGCTCACAGGCCCAGCTGCTGCGTGGCATGTGGGATCTTCCCGGACCAGGGCACGAACCCGTGTCCCCTGCATCGGCAGGCGGACTCTCAACCACTGTGCCACCAGGGAAGCCCTGGAGCATGGAGTTTTTAACCTGGTTGACATCACTTAGTAACACAGAGGGAGCATGCATGGTGGCTGAGAGTTTGGAATCTGCAGAGCTGCCTGTGTTCACAGCCTGTTTCTCCTGTATTTATTATTGGTTTGACCTTGGAAAATATTGGGTTGGCCAAGAGGTTCATTTGTTTTCTTTCCGTAAGATGGCTCTAGTAGCGCTTAGTTGTCTTTCATTTCATTGGAAACAATTTTGTTAGATTGTATTGTGATAGCTGTCATATCAGCATGCATTAAAAAAAAAACTTATGAAAACTGGTGAATTTTTATGTAGCCATTTTAATATTAAAGGTGGAAGGAAAAAAGCAACATTTTTGGCATATTATGCTTTATTATTTCAAGAAAGGTAAAAACGCAACTGAAATGCAAAAGAAGACTTGTGCAGTGTATGGAGAAGGTGCTGTAATGGATCGAACATGTCAAAAGTGGTTTGCAAAGTTTTGTGCTGGAGATTTCCTGCTGGACGATGCTGCACAGTCATGTAGACCAGTTGAAGTTGATAGCGGTCAAATCGACGCATTAATTGAAAACAATCAACATTACACTACGTGGGAGATAGCCGACCTACTCAAAACACCCAAATCAAGTGTTGAAAATCATTTGCACCAGCTTGGTTACGTTAATCGCTCTGATATTTGGGTTCCACATAAGTTAAGAGAAAAAAAACCTTCTTGACTGTATTTCCATATGCGATTCTCTACTGAAATGTAGTGAAAACGTTCCATTTTTAAAACAAATCGTGATGGGCTATGAAAAGTGGATACTGTACAATAATGTGGAACGGAAGAGATCGTGGGGCAAGCGAAATGAACCACCACCAACCACACCAAAGGCTGGTCTTCATCCAAAGAAGGTGATGTTGTGTATATGTGGGTTTGGAAGGGAGTCCTCTCTTATGAGCTCCTTCTGGAAAACCAAACGATTAATTCCAACAAGTGTTGCTCCCAGTTAGACCAACTGAAAGCAGCACGCGACAAAAAGCATCCGGAATTAGTCAACAGAAAATGCATAATCTTCCATCAGGATACCTCAAGACCTCATGTTTCTTTGATGACCAGGCAAAAACTCTTACAGCCTGGCTGGGAAGTTCTGATTCATTTGCCGTATTCCCCAGACATTGCACCTTTGGATTTCCTTTGATTTCAGTCTTTACGAAATTCTCTTAACGGAAAAAATTTCAATTCCCTAGAAGACTGTAAAAGGCACCTGGAACAGCTCTTTGCTCAAAAAGATACAAAGTTTTGGAAAGATGGACTTACAAAGTTGCCTGAAAAATGGCAGAAGGTAGTGGAACAAAAGGGTGAATATGTTGCTCAGTAGAGTTCTTGGTTAAAATGAAAAATGTGTCTTTTATTTTTACTTAGAAACCTAAGGCACTTTTGGGCCAACCCAATAGATATGTAATGCCTCTGAGGCTCGGTGTCTCCATCATTAAAATGGGAATGGTCATAGTACCAGACTCACTGACTTCTTAGAAGGATTAAGTGAGAAAATACATGAAAAGGGCTTGGCATGACAACAGGGTTGTACCGAGCGTCAAATACATTAGCCATTATTCTTGCATCTTCAATGGCGAACTCCACTGGTCAGGAGAATCAAGCATGGACACCTAAGAAAGAAAATTATTTTGTAACTGATAAACTACTGACCTCCAAGTCTTGTCCAAAAGATTTCCCTTTACTGTACTTCTTTATCTAGTGCTTCTTATATCTTTGAAGACTTACAGTACATCCATACAACCAAACAGTGTTGTGAATACCTTTAAGGTCAATACTTTAAAATCTTGCTCTTTCTTGTCAGTGGCTGCAGAGTATTTTATAATGTAGGTTGTGTTAGTTTGCTGGGGGTTCCCGTAGCAAAGTACCACAGATTGAGTGGCTTAAAGAATAGAAATTTATTTTCTCATGGTTCTGGAGGCTGACAGTCTGAAATCAAGGTGTCAGCAGGGTTGGTCTCTTGTTAACTTGTAGATGGCTGTCTTCTCCATGGGTCCTCACATGGTCATCCCTCTGTCGGTGTCCATGTGCTAATGTCCTCTCTTCTTATAAGGACACAGTCATATTGGATTAGGGCCCATACATATGACCTTTTTTAACTTGAACACTCTATCCCCAAATACAGTCATATTCTGAGGTAGTATGGGTTAGGACCTCAACATATGAATGGGGGGGGTGTCACAATTTAGTCCATAACATCTGTTACCATAATTTAACTGTGTTCCCATCAATGACTTTTCAGGCTGTTTTTATTTGAGATTTGGTGTTTTGTTTTTGGAAAAATAAGCAACACTTGGAAATGGAAATTAAAACAACAGTGAAATACCACCACACACCTATTAGAATGGCGAAAATCCAGAACACTGACAACACCAAATGCTGGCGAGGATGTGGAGCAACAGGAAAGTCTCATACGTTGCTGGTGGGAATGCAAAATGGTACAGCTACTTTGGAAGATAGTTTGGTGGTTTCTTACAAACCAAAACATACTCTTACCGTACGATCTAGCAGTCATGCTCCTTGGTGTTTACTGAAAGGAGTTGTAAAAGTACATCTACACAAAAACTTGCACATGGATATTTAGAACAGCTCCATATTTAGAATTAGCTTTAGTAATTGCCAAAACTTGGGAGCAACCGAGATGTCCTTCAGTATGTGAATGGATCAATAAACAGTGGTACATCCAGGCAATGGAATATTATTCAGCATTGAAATAAAATGTGCTCTCAAGTCATGAAAAGACAGGCGAGGGACTGGAAGTACATATTACTAAGTGAAAGAAGTCAGTGTGAAAAGGCTACGTACAGTATGATTCCAACCACATGGCATTCTGGAAAAGGCAAAACTTTGGAGACAATAAAAAAGTCAGTGATTGCCAGGGATTAGTCGTGAAGGGGGGCGGGGATTAATAGGAAAATGGAGGATTTTTAGGGCAGTGAAACTACTCTATGTATGATCCTGTAGTGATGGATACATATCATTATACCTATATTTGTCCAGACTTATAGAATGTGCACCAAGAGTGAACCCTGATGTAAATTTTAGACTTTGGGTGATAATTATTTGTCTGGGTTCGTAACTGATTACAAACATACCACTCTGGTGTGGGTTGTTGTTAATGGGGAAGGCCAAGCATGTGGGGGGCCAAGGGGTAAAAGGGAAATCTCTGTACCTTGCTCTCAATTTTGCTATAAACCCAAAAATGCTCTAAAAATAAAATTAAAACAACATTTCCACATATAATCCACCTATAATACTTGCCTAGCTAGATAATTTCAATTTCAATTGTAATTTCAATTTTTTTCTTTTTCTTTTTTTCCTTTTCTCAAACTATGCAATGTCTCCACATAGGAATTTAATAACTTGATTCTGTTTGACAAAGATATTTAATAGAAGATTATTTTTTCCTAGTGGCAATCTGCAGATTAATCGGATAATTTTAGGTGAATCAAAGAGCTGAGAGGACTGTTCTGTTGACGCTATCTTTGTGTTTATGTAGGGACTATAATATCATCTAATAAAAGGATGCATGCAATTATATCAGCTTTGTGGTAATTATATGGGTATTTTAGTTGTTCGGTGCATTTAATTATGGAAACAGCCCATATTAACTTTCAGTGGGGCAAGCTCTGAGTGGATTAATGCCAAGAGACTTGTATATTTAATGTTATACACGATGCATTTTCCTAGAGGCAGAGAACAAATGAAAATTGGGCAGAAGGGTTATAAGATTGACTACCTTTCCTCTCTATTTCCTTTTGAAAAACAGTTTTAATTAAAAGTTCCAAAGACAATTTTATCCTCTAAAAAAATTATTTTAGTCATTTGAAAGAAAAAAGTAGTGCATGGCTTTTGAAACTATTAACACAACACAGAATTATCTAAAGTAAAATTAGTAGGTGGCCCCTCTCTGTCTACCCCTTCAGTTCTGCAGTATCACCCTGGGAGCGGTGGAATTCCCATGTACATGTTGGCTTGTGCTCTGTGGTTTTCTCTCCTTTGTTAATACAGATATACATGTTCATGCATATGCGTTTTAAAGACGGACTCATACTCTACATTTTATCGAGTAACTTGACTTTCTCACATGGCATGATTATCCTCCTCACATGTCAGTATTAAAAATTTACCTGATCCTTTGGAATAAGTGCATAATATTTCATAATATGGGCACATCATAATTTGTCTAGCCGTTCCCCCATTGATAGCATTTAGATTATTTCTACTTTGGATTTGTTTGTTTTGTCTCCTGGTAAAATAAGCATTGCTGTGATAAACATTTATATATATTTCTTTAGTTCTGGTACTTTTTCTTTCTGTTGGATAAACTCCCAGAAATAAAATAATTAGTGAAAGTTGTGCAGATTTTTAAATTCAACAAATATTATTGAGTTTTTAACCCCAAAACATTGGAACAATTTTCAGTCTTCCCAACATTGTAAGCCACCTGGGCAACATTGGATATTAGTAAGCTTTTAAAAATTGTTGAGTGTTAGTGTGGCATGTGGTTATTTTATTGCTTTAATTTGCATTTTCCTGACTACTAGTGATACAAGGTATCTTTCCTCCTGTGTGAATCACTTCTGCAGTCTTTCCATTTTCAATCAGTTTATCTTTTTTCTTACTAAATTGTAGGAATTCTTGGTATGCTGTGGCTGTTCACCTTAGTCAGGTACACTTGTTATAAACACATGCTGTTATTTGCCTTTTTGACTTTGTCTACAGGATCTTTTGCCATATAAAAAAGTAATCTTTGAGTGATCAATTTTATTCTTGACATAGGAGCTATCCCTCCCCTATCTAACTTTTATAAAAAGAGCCACTTATATTTTCTTATAATAATTTATATTTTATGCTTTATCTTTAGATTTTTTAAACTTACCTGTAATTCACTTTTTCAAAATTAAGTGTGAATTCTGGCATGCGTTATTTTTCTTCTAAATATTATTCAGCTGACCCAACACCATTTATTTATTATTCCACCCTTTCCACTATCGTGTGTGCATATATGTGTGTACGTATGTGTGTATATATATGTATGTATATACCTATATATGTACACACCACACACCCCATTTCTGCACTTTTTATTTGTTCCGTTCCACTATTTCCTGTTGTATATTAGAGTTTTGCTCATTAATGCCATTCCAGCCTTAGTATGATGCTGTGAAATGGTATAGAAATGACAAGAATTCACTACTTTAAGTGTTGGTCAGGTAACATTTGGGGTCAGAAGCTTTTTGAACTGTTGTACTAGTTAGTTTTCTATTGGGTGTAAGTGGCAGAAACCCTACCCAAGCTGATTTAAGCAAAAAGGAAGAATATTAACTTTCAGAACTGAAAACTCTAGAAATTACTTGAAGTTTGCTGGATCAAGAAGCTCAGACGATATCACCAGGACCAGGTCTCACTCTATCACCCGGCTCTATTGCCGCCATGTTTAGGTTGGCTCCTCCATTATAAAGCGGGAAGATGCTTACTAATTGCCCCAGGTTTCATCTTATGCTCTGAACAGTCTCAGTGTAAAACACTGGATCACATGCCCATCACCAGAACAATCCCACGTGTCAGGGGGATGTGACTTCCTCAATTGCTAGGCTTGCTTGCATTCCCGCCTTGAACTGGGGGTAAAGTCAACTCTACAGGAACAACCCAGACTGAGAGTTCATCATCTCTGAAAGAAGGATTTTAAGGAGAAAATACCAGTTTACATTCCCATCGTCAGTACATGAGGATTTTGTTACCTCAGAGTCATGCCAAATTTGGCTACCAGTGATTTGTTAATCTTTGCCAATTTAAGATGTAAAAATGGTATCTCATTTAATTGTGTTTCTTGTTATTTTAATTGTATTTCTCTGGACACCAATATTTAGGTGCAGCAATTAAAGCCCTTGGATGAGAGTTAGAATTTGATCAAATTCTAACCACTGGGGTGAAGGTTACTCATATATATATACATACATACATATATATATATATATATATATATCAGTTTATCCAGCACAGCAGTGCCTCTTATAAATTAATTCTATAGAATAAATATTTCAGTTGGTTCATCTTTTGAAAGTAGCCACATCAGTGCACAAAAACATTATTTATAATGTCAAATTCATATCCAAATTGCATATGTATTAGTAGTGGACTGATTATAAAATTGCTGTCTAGCCGCGCATTGGCCTGACATTTAAAGAAGGTCAATTATCCACTTTAACAACTCCCCCGCCCCCAAATTTTTCTGATGTAAAGAAAACAGCTCCTCAATGAAGATCTGTCCCTAAAATCACTGCCATAGTTAGTACTTTGCAAAGGTTCACCCTAGAGTGGGTAGGTCACCTCTCTTGTTTTGATTACACCTTCCATATGGATTACGGATCATATTCAAAACATTAATTACTCAGCAACAGCATTAATCACTACGCTGGATATATTTCACCTTTTCTCCTTCCTGCAATGTTTGTTTAAGCCACGTTGACTGGATGGCATTGCATTAAAAAGAGGCAGAACTATATGGCAGAAGGAGAAAGCCTCCCAGAGAAAGATTCTGGGGTCAGTTCTGAAGCCATCATTTATTAGCTGTGTTACCTCCAGGCAAGTTGCATACCTCGTGAGTCCATATGTTATTTTGTAAAATGGGTGTCATAACCACAGTCTCTCATATGTAGTCTGATTGTCATGAAGAGTAAATACTAGAGAGTGTATGTAAAATGTCCTATAAACCCTAAAGCCCTGGTCACATGTACAAGTGCTGCTCTTATGGAATTACCTTTTATGACTACTCTTTTTTTTTTTTTACATCTTTTTTGGAGTATAATTGCTTTACAATGGTGTGTTAGTTTCTGCTTTATAACAAAGTGAATCAGTTATACATATACACATGTTCCCATATCTCTTCCCTCTTGCGTCTCCCTCCCTCCCACCCTCCCTATCCCACCCCTCCAGGCCGTCACAGAGCACCGAGCTGATCTCCCTGTGCTATGCGGCTACTTCCCACTAGCTATCTATTTTACATTTGGTAGAGAATATATGTCCATGCCTCTCTCTCGCTTTGTCACAGCTTACCCTTCCCCCTCCCCAATGACTACTCTTAATCCCTATCCTCCTGTTTTTTATGAGTAGCTTTTTACCCAAGCAAAGAGGTTGTCTAATATTTTATATGTTTGCAGAATGAGGCTGAGTAGGTTATTTGGAAAAATAAGTAGTGCAGTGAGTTTTGTTGTTTACTTATTTGTTTTACTTGATAGGGAGCTGAAGGGTTCTCTCCCTGTACCTTCAGCACATAAGGGCAGTATTCTTTATTTTGACTGTATAGGTGAGCCGATAAGAGTCAGGATAACACAGTGGATTCAATTTCGCCCTTTCCTGGATACCTATCATTTTCACTTCTGTACTGAAAGAGTTGGGCAGTTGGACTCAGTCCTTGGGTTCCTAGGACACAATTTCTAAAATTTCCACAGAAAGTAAAAGGGCAGCCTCCTCACCTGTACTTTTAATGTACATTCACACCAGAGCCTTCTCACTCTGGATATATATATGTATGTCCTTAAATGACAGTATTGGAATACAGCCATGCTCAGTTGTTTCCATATTGTCTGTGGTTACTTTTGTGCTAAAAGGATAGAGCTGAGTAGATGCAACAGAAACCTTACGGCCCACAAAGCAGAAAATATTTACTATCTGGGCCTTTATGGAAAAAAGTTTGCTGATTCCAGATTTAGACTGAAGTTAGAATTGAGTCCTTGTTATATCAATAAGACTTGAAATATATATATATTTGTGGGTGCAAGAGTGTGTGTGTGTGTGTGTGTGTGTCCTTTAAACTTTCTAGGAAATCCTTAGCTCAGCCAAAAAAGGATTAAAAAAATTCAAAACCATCAGTGGTTATAATCTTCTTGAGAGCATAATAACATCATTGGCTTATTTTTCAAACATTTAGAAATGCCTACTATATCCCAGTTACTCTCTAGGCACTTTAACATATGTTATTTAACTTTATAATCCTCTCAGTAACCATCTGAATGGGTTGGTATTAAACCCATTTTAGAGGTGGGGAAACAGGTGTTCAGGAGGATTTAAATAAACTCGCCAAATTTCTTAGAACTTCCCAGAGCCAGAAATCAAACTTAGTCGTGTGTGAATTCAAGCTGATGGTTGCTGGTTGTGAGATGGTTGGGTGTATTATCTCTCCTCGGTCCTGTTCCAGTTCCGTGAGAGGAATCTCTCAGGGATGGGAAATCAAGGGCTGAAGAATGTGCCTAGTGTGCACCAAAGAGGCTCCAGTCTGAGTTTCATCCTTTTGATTATCTTTCTAAGGTATTTTTTCCAGTGTATTGAGAAATAACTGACATACATCACTGGGTAAGTTGAAGGCATATAGCCTGATGGTTTGATTCACATATATTGGTGAAATGATCCCCACAATAGGTTAGATAACATCCATCTTCCCTCCTAGATACAGTAAAAAGAAAGAAAAAAAGGAAAAAAAATAATTCTTGTTTTGAGAACTCTTAGGATGTACTCTCTTAACAACTTTCCTATGTATCATACAGCTGTGTTAGCTGTGGTCATCATGATGTACATTATATCCCTAGTACTTATTTACCTTATAACTGGAAGTTTGTGTCATTTGACCACCTTCATCTAACGCCCTTCTCTGCAAAGGGATACTTCTTTGAAGTATCTCTTTATTGCCTGAAGTAGATAGCCAACCCTCGCACACTACGGTGGAGGTCGGGTAGGGATAGCTGGGAACATTGGAAGGCTATTTGGCTTCTGTGTCTTAGTTATGAAGGGCCTACAGTTTAGGTTTCTACTTTTTCAGCAGATAAGGACGTATAGTAAGTCACCCAGATACACTGGCAGAATTGCAAGTCATGGTACAACTTTAAACTTGTGTCCCACTGCTGGACCACACTGCCTTTGTGTCCAAATTAATATTTGTTTACAACCCCTGAAATGATTTTGTAAAGAGCACAGTTATAGTTTAGGACATGACCATCTGCAGTGGGACATGTAAAACAGCATCAAGTTCTAGAAATCATGAGTGACACATCATTGTCACTCCAGCGGTGATTGGTACACTACCTTCTGTTTTATCAACAGTTCGAACAGAAAATTATTTTGCCACAAAAATTCTCATCTGTTCAGTAGCCCTTAAATGACTTTCTTGGGGGGGGTTGCATTTGCAAAGACAGAATAGTTTTACTTGCGTGTCTGTTAAAACATTAAAATGTTCAGCAAAGACTTTTTAAACGGGAGTAATTTTTCTTTTCTTGCCAGTCGTCTCCTCCTCTTCCTCTAAGTTTTCTCATGGACAGAAGTCCCAGGATTTGGAACTGGTCTAGGGTATTATTTTTTTTTTTTTCCACCCTTGGGAACAACAAGAACTCCAGATAGAAAGAGCATGCAGTGCATGCATCAGGACCTAAACTTGGACATCAACTGTGTCAAGGTCAGGGGCAGAGTTTTGTTAAGAAGATATTGGAGACTCTGATAGAAAGGAAAGTAGAGGGGCAAGAAAAGAGAAAAGAACATTCTGGAGTAAAATATAGAAAAGTAGAGAGGAAAATAAACAAAGTAATACCCAAAGATCTGTGGCTAAAGCAGCAAGTCCTAATAAGCAATAAAATCCTTGCCTCTCGCGTGCTGCCGGTGAAGTTCTGAAGTTACGAGCAGGATGTAGAGTCAAATATCCCTAAGGACAGTCCCTTCAAAGGTCTCAAATTGAAGCCTAACCTATCGCCTCTTTTTTTTTTTTTTTTTTAATTTTTATTGGAGTATAGTTGATTTACAATGTTGTGTTAGTTTCAGGTGTACAGCAGAATGAATCTGTTATACATGTACATATACCCACTCTTTTTTAGATTCTTTTCCCATATAGACCATTACATTGAGTAGAGTTCCCTGTGCTATACAGCAGGTCCATATTAGTTATCTATGTCATATATAGTAGTGTGTATATGTTATTGCCTCTTAAGGAGATCGACACAGCCAAGTTTTTCTCCAGCTCTGAAAGGGATTTCCTTCTTTGATTAAGCGACAGATGAGGCGCTGGTTGGTTTTAGAGGCCATGCTCTGCAGAAAAGATGTAGCTTTAAAAACGAGACTGGTACTGGGTGAGATGGGCTGCACCTGCTCTGAGGGGAAAGTGCTGGGGACCAGGAGGAAAAGGCAGATTCACATCTCCTATTTCAGGCTCCCTCACCAGCAGATGCATGCTTGCCTGGGATGCCCGTGGAATGCTGGCAGTCTTCACATTTGTTTTCCTTTCTTTTTTTTTCTTTTTCTTTTTTTTTTTTTTTTTTTTTTTTGCGGTACGCGGACCTCTCACTGTTGTGGCCTCTCCCGTTGCGGAGCACAGGCTCCGGACGCGCAGGCGCAGCGGCCATGGCTCACGGGCCCAGCCGCTCCACGGCATGTGGGATCTTCCCGGACCGGGGCACGAACCCGTGTCCCCTGCATCGGCAGGCAGCCTCTCAACCACTGCGCCACCAGGGAAGCCCTGGTTTTCCTTTCTTTCGTTTCCTTACCTTTCCACAGTTCAGTTGAATGCATAACCCGTGAGTGAGATTACAGTGTGACTCCTTAGAATTGGAGTTTTGAGCTTCCCGTGGAAAGAATCACGCCTGCATCCTGGAATGCCGTCTTATCCCACAGGCTCCCTGAGTGGGAGTAGGGAACCCTCCACTGCCCATCAAGATCTAGAGTAGCAGATGGGAACCTCACAATCCTGGAGTGTGTCTCATGTGGACTCAGCTGCTGGCAGGTGAATGACTTCCATCTTACAAACGATAAAGTGTTGATGGTGCCCAGTGAAATTCTAGACAGCAGAGTAACCCAAAGAAAGCTCTGTTTCTTCCTCAGACGTGGCCCACAGTAAGCCCTGTCATTAGCAAACACTCATTAAGCATTTACTTTGTCCTTGGCAAACAGACAATTGTTTAGTGAATACTTTATTATTCTATTGTCATTCATTTTAAATATCCCTATATAAAAACCTGATTTAGATAGACATCATCTATAGCTGAAATTCCTGCATCCAGGTAGGGCTGGCTGTTTGCTTTAGAGAACGAATCCCATTGTGTGTTTCCTGGGTAGAAGAAGGAGTATGTTAAAAAGGTAACGTTTGATCCAGATGGTTAGAGTAACAGTTTGTTAGTGCTTGGATTTAATCACCTCAGTTCATCTTACTAGTTATAAACTGCTCAAGGATATTAAGGGTATGACTGTGTTGTTACAGGAAAGCAGAAGTATGGCACAGTCCTGTCTTCTGTACCTTTATTCAAATGTATTTTAGGGTTTGATTAGCAACTGTATCCTAATGTGTTACCTTGGACATTAAAAGCATCGAATATCGGGGTCTATCTGCTCCTCCAAGATAGTCTGTGTCTATGGCAACATCTCTCTGTGCTCATGAATTCCAGGTGGTCCTCAGCTTCTCTGGAGTCCCAGACCTATCTGTCCACTTGCCTCTTGGATAGTTTCATTTGGAGGTTCCATAGCCACACCTAACTCAGTGTGGCCAAAATGAGCCTCTTATCTTTCCCAAATCTTTTTCTGATGCTTCTGAACTTGGTCATTGGTAGCACCATTCAATCAATAACTTATAACAGATTTGTGAGTTGATCTTGACTTTTTGGCTTCTTTCAGTTTCTTTTTTTTAAGTCATCCCTACCCATATATATCTTCCAGTCATTCAACAAGTCCTGTCAATTCTATTTATAAAGTATTTACCAAATCCTTCCTTTCCATTATACCCTCACTGCCATGTCTTCATTTGTGCAAACCCTCATCATCTTTTGGCCTGAAATATAACAAAAGAGTCTTTGATGGACCTCCCTGCTTCCAGTGGTCCATTCCCACACTCCAAATGGAGTGGCTTTTCTGACACTGACAGTTCTACTTTCCTGTGGAGAAATGGAGTCTAAACCCCTTAGAATGATATACAGGCCTTTCATTATCTGACCTGTTTCTGCTTTTCCAACCTGGACATTCACCCTGTCCATCAACTCACACAGTCACACCTCTGTTCCTTTGCATAAGTTGTTTCCTCTGGTTAAAATGCCTTTCTCCCATGACTGTGTTGAACAAACTCTTATATATCCTTTAAAACCCAATCTAAGCATCACCATCTTAATGAATTATCTGAAATCTGTCTTCCACCCTTAGGCAGAGCAAGAAGCTTCCGCTGCCAAGCAGAGACATAACACACTTTACTTTGTGTCACTTATTCCAGTATTTATACACTATTTTGTATGATAACATTTGTTTGTATCTGCCTTCTTCAGTAGACTTATTGAACTTTGTATCTCCAGGCCTGACAAAGGTTTCAGAATTCACGTAAGGAATTCAGTGGGCATTCGAGTACATATTGTTAAAAGAATGTCAATCAATTATATTTTTGACGACATTCTTAGATAGGAAGACATCTTCATCCTTACAATTGGAAAGGAAAAAAAAATTAAACTAACCAAACCTCTAGTGTCAGAGAATTCATATTTATTTTAGCACTCAGTGTTTAAATTGCATTTCTGACAGGCTGGCCCACCAGCTATGCTTCATGAAAGATCATGAGGCCCGGGGAAGAGGTGTATTCATCTCAGCCTTGGGGTATTTTGCTTTTCTGCAAAGCGAAGGGATCTGGGGACTCCTTTGCAGGCTGGCCATGTCCTGTGCAATCCCAACTGTGTCTAGAGATGCTAGCAGGGATGGAGAGTGTCATCAGGACTTGGTGGGAAGTTGGCTTGCATCAGAAGCACATAGGGGAAGGGAAGGAATATAGAACTAAGGAAGAAAGCTTTCGGTGACCAAGGCAACCACTCTCCCCATCTCTGTCTTCCTCTGGGCCAAACAGACTCTTACTTCTGCTTATCTGTCTCCCCTTCCTTCCTCCCAGTTCTTTTTAGAGATCACCTCTCTCTACTTCTTTACCTCTCTATGGAAAGACAATGGTCTTTCGTACTTATCAGACTCTATCCGATCTTCCAAGTCCAGCTGTTGGAGCTCACCACTCCATCCTTTCCCAATTCCAAAAGTCTTTCTAGGAAAGACTCTGATTTGACCAGCCTTTCCATTCCCTAAACTCTAAAGTTAAAGGACACCCTCAAGCATGTGAGATTTCTACCCCCATTCTATCCTGGGACCAGACCAAATCAAGTCAGTAGAATTAGTAATTCTGTTGTATCTCCTTGTTTCCTTTGTAAGGTGAGAGGATTTGAGGCAAAGAGTGATCAGTAATGTTTTATGCCCTTTTGTTCTCCACACTGTTTATCCAATTTCCAGTTTAGGCAATTCAAGGGGAAATTATCCTACAGAAGGCAGCATGATCATGTAGGGATATCTCCAAGCAAACCTCTCCCATCTTTACCGTGTCCCTGCTAATGTAACCTACAGAAATACCAAAAATAACATATGTTCCCCTCCCCTTTGTAAGGGAGGAAGTCTTTCCTTCTACCCATCTTAGGTTCTCCGACTGGGGCCCTGTATAATGGACTGACAAAAGACAGATTAACAAGAGAAAAGCATACACATTTATTTAATGTAAGTTTTATGTGACACCAGAGGCCTTCCTAAGGAGATGAGGACTTGAAGAAGCCTGAGCATTTTATATAAGGTTTGATAAAAGAGTGGACAGTCATGGGGGAAAAATGATAGGACAAAAGGGTATGAGCTAAGGGTAGAAAACCAGGGGAACTTGGAAAAGCCTGTTCATTTGGAGTCCTTTCCCATCCCTCCATCTCGGGAGAAAAGGACTTATCACCTGACAGCTCATGACCTGCTTCAAGGGACGTGAGGTCAGAGAGGAAATCCTTCCTGCACCTGCCATTTCTCAAATTCCTTTTGTTTAAAATATCCGAAATGCCAAGATGCCATATTTTGGAGTAGTATGTCTTGAGCCCCATCTCTATCTCCCCTAATCTCCTGCCCGAGAACACCTTGTAATATCTGAAAGAAAAATTCCCCTTCTGTCTCTTAGCTCTCACAGTTCTTAACCTGCATCTTATTCCTGGTTCTACCTACTTGTCTGCCCTGTGTTCCGGTTACTAGTGAGCATACATCCCCCTCTGAGGTTCTTTGCTGGTAGGTTTTGTAGCCCGACAGTGCAAATCAGATGGCTTGTCCTCAATGAGTTTTTGAATAAAACAAAAGCAGGAAGCTGAACCATTAATAATATATAATAAATAAATAATTTTAAATGAATAATAAATCCTAGCAATCCAAGTATCTTGTCTGCGGCATCTGCCCAATTTACTCCCCCATTTCATTGCAAGGTTTATTTGCTACATAAAATCTGCTACTAAAATGTCTCATTCTCTTGTTTGTTGCCTGTCTTCCCAATAGACTGTAAGCTCCATGAGGAATAGGACTCTGTCCATCTTGTTTACCTAACATAGTATTGAAAACAATCTTTGTAGAAATAAGCAATGACCAACCAAATAAGAAGAAGCAAAATCTACAAACCTTGCTATAGCAAGGGAGTCAGCCACCACCACGCCACTCGTGTTTTGGCAGAAGCTCAAGGGTGGGCAGAGAGTGGGAAAGCTCTATATGGGGGAAAAAAGAAGGTTTCAGGGATGCCTTGACTGGGGGGAGGTTTGCCCTGGGGGAGCTGGAGGTGGACCAAGGAGTAGCAGGACCTTTTCTGTGCCTGGTGAGGGGTGCATATTTTGTTTTCTCTGGTTGGTCCTAAGTTGGCAGTGGGAACAAAAATTAGAGGCGTCCATTATTTACCAAGCTGAGGCTGGTTTTGAGCCGACTGTTAAAGGGGTTTTTGTTGGGCTTCCTGAATTGATTTGTTACTGCTGGTGGGCTGACTTCCTACAGGTGTGATCTGTAGTTAGCAGCCTGGCTTCCTGGGCTGTTGGCTGTAGGTGTGAGTTGGTTTCCTGGACTCAATGCTGAAGATTTGGGGTCCGAGTTCTATTTGTATCCATGGCCTGGTTGTTTTCCATTTGTATATTCAGTCTCTCTTTGTCGATAGGAGGGAGGAAAGGAGGGAGGGAAGGAGGGAGAACAGACTATTATCCAGATTTCATTCTGAACACTTCAGGTCAAAGAGCGACTCATCCCAGAGCCCACATGGTGGCTGCTTTCAGGAGCGCCCACCCTTAAATCACATCCCATAGTCCAAAGCTGGACCCCAGTGAAGAAGAAAGAGACTCTTTTCTTGTCCATGGGCCAAACAAGAGCCAAGGCTTTTGAGGAGGCACTTAAAGAATTTTCAGTTTGCAGTTGTGCAGAAGCTGTTGTTTAGGTAATTTGACAATGACTTTAGTGTAAAAGGCAATTAAGACAAAATGAGCCACTAGCCTCTCAGGTTAAATAAACTCAGATTTGAGTTGCTCCCCATTACCACCTCTGTTTGCGATGTTTGAGCTCTTTTATGCTAATTTAGTGTGCAATAGTGTGGTGGCCCAATTGGGCCAGGTGGATGGAAGAGGGAACCAATCCAGGGAGAGGAAATAGTTGGCCACAAATTGTTCCTAGGGTGAGATGGGTTCTTTTTTTTTTTTTTTTTTTTGCGGTACGCGGGCCTCTCACTGTCGCGGCCTCTCCCGCCACGGAGCACAGGCTCTGGACGTGCGCAGGCTCAGCGGCCATGGCTCACGGGCCCAGCCGCTCTGTGGCATGTGGGATCTTCCTGGACCTGGGCACGAACCTGTGTCCCCTGCATCGGCAGGCAGACTCCCAACCACTGCGCCACCAGGGAAGCCCGAGATGGGTTCTTTTTTATACCACTATTGGGAATATGGATTAGTATAAAAGTCCAGGATCCTGGTTCCTTACGTCTAAAAAGCTAAAAATGGTGCCCACTTTTTGACTCATCAGTTTAACTTCTAGATATTTACCCTGATATGTGGAACAGAAGACAAGCTCATGACGTTATGGACAAAGATGTTCAGTTTAGTGTTATTTAACGTAGAGTAAAAAGAAAGCCTGCATCACAGTGGCATACCAGAATTGATGTTATCATTCTTTTTTATTATGGCAGAAAATCTTCATGTTACTTTGCAAAGCACAAAACTAGTATAAGGCAGTTTGTATGATGCAATGTCTACTGTGTGCTTATGATTTTTTAGTTGCATGTGCAATGAAAAATGTCTGAGGTGGGGCTTCCCTGGTGGCGCAGTGGTTGAGAGTCCGCCTGCCGATGCAGGGGACGCAGGTTCGTGCCCCGGTCCGGGAAGATCCCACATGCCGCGGAGCAGCTGGGCCCGTGAGCCATGGCCACTGAGCCTGCGCGTCCGGAGCCTGTGCTCCGCAACGGGAGAGGCCACAGCAGTGAGAGGCCCGCGTACCGCAAAAAAAAAAAAAAAAAATGTCTGAGGTGGACAGGTTTGCAACAAAATATCACACGTGTCTCTCTTTGAGTGGTAAAATATGAGTGACGTCTTTTTCCCGTGCTTGTCCAATTTTTTAAAACTTTCCACAGTAAGCATACATTGGTTTTATAATGACAGAAAACATTGAAAACAATACTTGCTTGTTGTAATGCTGTTAAAGAATTCAGTGATGTGCTTAATACACGCCACCTCAAGGATAAAATTATGTGTACATGCCAAATTCTAGGAGAAAGAGTGGATGTTCAGTTGCAGTAAGTCTGTTTCTTGCTCAAAGAAAGTCTGCTAAGCTTCATTAAAGAAGGTCGTTCAGCCAGTCCTAGTTTAAAGTTGTAAGGTGAACCATTCTATAGAGCAGCCTTCTAAAATATGCCCAGGTGATTCATGGATTTATCTATTAGGAAGTGTGGTCATTTACCAGCAACCAATGTTGAGCTAATGGGATCCATTTAGGAATATAACCACAACAAGTCCACCATAAATCGTGCGCTCTCCCATCTGAATATGCTTCATTAAGCTCACCTTTCCTGATGCAGTTGGATTATTGGATGTCAGGACGAAGAAAATCATTAGGTCCCACTGTTCTAATCCTACAAAGCACCAATGTGGTTGCTATGTAATTTTATTTTTTTTCAGATAGAACCTGCTTTGTGCCTTTCTATGGGAAAATATTTTTGAACTGGTAAAGAAGTAATATTACTGTATTGTGAGGCATATCTCAGTAGGTCATTACCATAAATTCTAGCAGAAACGATAATCTGTGTCACAGTTTACTTCAAGGATAAGATTGATTTTTATAAAAATCTTTAGTGCATTGAGGCTCAGCAGTTTTTTTTCGTATGAAGAATCAATTAGATACTGGAGTTTTCCAGAAATGTTAGGTGAGTATAAGCCAAACCTTGATGTCTTTTTAAAAAAGATTTTATCATTCAACATTTGAAGAGAAAAGGCAGTTTCTGGGTGAGGAAAATGATATTGGCACAATGGCAGTTGTCACCACTCACATGGCCAGGGGTGTCCACCATTTTCTTACATTTATATCTCTTTGGAAAATAGACAAATACGTGAAAAAGCAAAGAAGAAAATAATAAGCACCTATATTTCTACCACCAAGAACTGCCATTTTGAATGATTTTTTCCAAGTATGTGTATCTATATACCTGTGTATCTACATGTGTGTAGATATACACACACATGTGCACACATACACTTTAAAAATGGAATACACATTCTCTTACAGTCAAAACACGCCATATATATGTGTGTGTATGTGTATATATATGTACTTGTGTTTATATAAAAATATAAATGTATATCTTTAAAGGTTTTAAAGAGGTTTTACATATATAAACTTTAAAAAGTATATGCATATGTGTATATACGCATACACATATATATATACATACAATGAAAACATATTTATATCGTGTGTATATCTGCATGTGTGCATTTATATATATATCTTAAAAGTTTTACATATATTAACACACACATTACCTTTTATAAAAATATAAAAGCAATATATATAAATGTTCTCTTAAAAGGAGAACTAGAGTTCTCTCAACTTTGGCCATCTACGTGAGTCTCCTGTCCCTTTCCCCAGAGATAATGCTATTATGCATCTTGTGCCATTCTTCTAGGCCAGGGATCAGCACAGCAAACTTTCTGTAAGAGGCTCGATAGTAAATATTTTAGGCTTTGCGGGCCATTGTGTCTCTGTTACAATCACTCAGCTCTGCAGTTGGAGAGCAAAAGCCGTCATCATCAGTGTGTAAATAAACAGACATAGCTGTGTTCCAATAAAACTTCACTCATCGACACTGAAATTTGAATTTCCTACTTTTCCTCTTTCCTAAAATATTTGTCTCAATTTTTCTAAACTTTAAAATATAAAAATCATTTTCAGCTAGTGGGCTGTACAAAAACAGGCAGTGGCTGTACTTGGCCCTGGGGCTGTAATAGGTCAGCCCCAGTTCTGGTTCTTCTTCTATACCTCCATAGATATTTCCGTATCTACAGATAATAATATCTATAATATTATTTCATTTGTGAATTTTCTTTATAAATGGTATCCTAGTGCATGAATCATCTAAACTGTATATTTTTATCTCAGCAAAATTTTTACTAAAAAATATATATAGTTGTACTATGTAGTATGTATAGATACGCCATCACTATCTGTACATGTATATGTCTGTCTAGCTATAGAACATTCCCCCACAGCTTTAGTCAGTTCTTTTCACTGCTACATGGTATTCCATCATAGGATATATCCTATTTTTATGCCATTGGGTATTTTTCGTTTTTCTCCTATTACCAGCAGTGGTACAATTATATCCATGAATATTTGTGCATACGTTTTGTCAGGGTGCACATTAGAAGCAGAATTGCTTGGTTATGAGGAGTGCACCTTTTGCATTTTAATAGACACCAATCAGTTTCCAGAGGGACAATACCAATTCACCCTCCCCCCAGGGAGACTGTCCCTCATTCTTGGTTTGGGGGTTTCATCCATTGCTGTTTGCCTTTTGGAGCGGGAACAAGCAAACAGCCTCAGCTCTGGACCATCTTCTCTTGTCACCACAGATGCTAGTGTGGACCTTTAAGTCCCTTTGGGTGAGTACAGATATTGTTCTAACTCTTCACCGGGGCACTTACACACGAGAATAGCAATTTATATCAATAACCAGGTTGGGCAGCATCTGCCAGGGCTGTCACACTCTGTGATTAAATGGCCACATGTGCCAGGGAACACAGGGACGATGGTGTTGTAATTAGGGTTTGCTCTCTTTCCACCCATCACCCCCAGCATCCTTAACTTCAAATAACCTTGCTTCTGTGAACTGATTTGTGAATCAAATTACTCCACTGAGACTGCTAGTTTCTGCTGTGATAATAATATTTTATATTGGTATATCTTTACAACTACACAGGGTTCTGGTTAAGCAAAAGTCTAGAAACCTTTTGCCATTTTTACCTGAGACTGTTGGAAACCATGTCCAGAGGATAATATATGGTTACATTAGAAGTTACCTGTTAATCAGGGAGTGTAGTGTATTTTGCACTACATCCTCACCGTGAAAGAAAATTTTACTTAATGTTATCTTAGCATCCCTTCGAAGCCACTGCCCCCAAGAAAAGCAGGCAGAGAAAACACACATAAACTTTTCTTAAGTCCACAAGGAGCAAGTTAAACACTATATGAATGCAATATTAAAAACACCCTAATGCATAGAAGAAGGGAAAAAAAAAACCCTCCTCATTGTGTTACTGGTGTGACAGAGATCAGTGATGGTTATGTAAGGACTTGGCATGTTCCAAAAAAACCCTGGAAATATTGCCACGAGATGTGGAGCTGTAATAAATGTGAAAATAAATATTTGAAAGATTTATTAGCATTTTAAAATTTACTTACCCATATATAAAAGCCTTTAACAAAAATAAACTATCCAAGAAGTTGACACAGGAAACCAATGATTATTTCACTGTTAATCAAATGTAGTATATCTGTGTGAAATTCTCTAACACATTTAGATCCTTCCCATTCAATGAACAGTTGCTTGAAGAAGCAAGGCGATCTTGGTGCATGTAGCTTGCAGTTCTGAATGTGAAGAAAAAGAAGAAACAAGACTCACTTCTCCAACCAATAGATTGTTTGGTCTCTAACCAAAGCTACAGCTTAGACTGGGAATAGCTAAGCTGGGAGTAGCTACAATCTTGTGTAACTCATTTCATTTAATAAGAAAAAGCATATATCTATGAGGACTTTTGGGGAAAAAATAGGAAATTTACTTTGATTCCACTATTATCCAAGGTAGATACATTTTAGAAGGTGTCTCTAAAGTTCAACAGGATACAATATGTATTTTCGTCCTCGAAGCAGGCTCAAACGTCAGAGCATCCTCATTTACTACATAATGTGTAAGAAGAATTGAGATCGTAAGGCTTTAACCACTGAAAAAAAAAGTACAACGGCTTCTGGGAGGAAACGCCAAGGAAAGCTTATCAGCAGCGCTGGGGGAAGGGAGTCGTGGGGGTCTTCCATCTTTTACTAGTATTTGTATGTGAAGTAGCATATTGGAAGTCATAAATACTGTCCCGTGGACGTTCTGAATAATGCAGGAGTAGTGTAAGTAATTGGAAGTGCTTATATCCTGCCTTTAGACATTTCACCGCTCCTGAGTTAAAACTGGTTGTCAAGTGTGGACGCGGAGGACCGTGCAAGGTGCCCTATTCTGTCATGTGGTACATATTTAATGCTTGAAAGAACAAGGGAAGGGGACACGTTCAGGAGAGAGAGGGGGGGGAGAGAAGTGAGGTACCGCCGCCAGCTCGGTGCTTAGCAAAGCGCTTTGGGAGGCGCGGAGGCGGGACCCACGCAGCCTCGGCGGCATCCACCGCCTTCCGGGGGCTGCAAGACTTTGCAAAAACATTAGGCGTCCAATTTGGCCAGTGTTTTTGGCGCGGAGGCCAAGGCCGCGCGGGCAGCTGGGCTTGGGCGCAGCAGCGTCCTCGACACCTCGGTGGCCTCCCTTTGTGTGCGTCCCCGCGTTGATTGCCTCCGCGCTCGGGCTGCTCGCTCTCTCTCCCAGCGCGTTCTGCACCTGCTGGCGGCAGTGTCAGGCTGCCAGGCAGCCGGGGCGAGCACAGGCACGGCGGCGCACGACAGATGACTGGAGTCATTTACATTGCTAGCACGTGGCTGCCGTTTGCTGTTGCCTCGGACTTCTCCAGTGTTCTCCCAGGGAGGATACAGGAGGCACTTTGCAGCCGACAATGAAATCTTGGCAGCTAATTGCAGTCGTGGGAGATGCCCTTCAGGTAAGGCGAGAGAAGACGCTGTAAACACTGTCAGGGAGGGAAGGGGAGACCGAGAGCGAGAGCCGGATGGGGAGGAGGCAGCGTCTGCAGAGGCTTCCTGAAGCCCACTGACTCGCGGGAGGGGGTGGAAGAGGGACTGGGACCAGGGGCGGGCGAAAGGGGGGAGGAGTGTGCAAATTGACATTTTGGGCTGCCTGTGGCAGAGGAGCCGCCGTCAGCCGCTGTCCGACGTTCACGCAGAGAGGGTGGCGGCGTGTGCGCCTCCGGGGCTGCTGATTAGAATAGGGACTTGGCGGCGGATGGAAGCCGGGCGCACCGAAGCCGCGATGGAAGGCTGCGGATGCCTTTGCCGCGCGTGAATGAGACACGGTACGTAAGGCCAGCCCCGGGGACCCGGGAGGCTGGGTTCTGGCGCGCCCGGGGCGCACCCAGGGGCGCCGATCGCCTGGAGAGGGCGAGGGGCGTTGGGAGCGACTGGGTAGTACAGAGATGAATGGATTTTCTGGACCGAGTAGAAGTTAGTGGGGAACTTCATTGCCCATGCTCATTGGCTCCGTTTAACTTTACTTCCAGAGATGAATAAGCGTTTATAAGAAACGGTGTACAAGTCCCAATAGGCTAACAGGGGTTTTGCAAGAGCTGCGCGGTTCTTCAAATGCGAGGTTTCTGAAATGACTGGCCAGATGGGCAGTGCATTGGGAAAGTTGACAGGCTCACGATCCGAGGGGGCATGTGTGTGCGTGTGGGGGGGGATGTATTTCATGTTTGTGCAGACGTGTCTACTGTGCCAGTTGCACTGGGGTACTCTTATCTCCTCTGCTTTTCTTGATTCCCAGGGAAGAGAGAGTAAATTGACAGTACCAGAAAGGCTTTGACTTAAGAAATAGTCTCTGGACCATTTTATTGAATGAAACAAGAGTCATCCTTCTTGAGAGATCAAATGGGGGAGATGTACCTTGCCTTCCAAAGTGATGGAATTAGCTGTCAGGCATTTAAAAAACGTGCAAAATGTTGAATACGACATTTATCAGCCTAGGAGGATCACCTAGAAGCCTCAGTCTCAGCCAATCCCTCTAGCCATTATTTTCAGATTAGGATGAAACTGGTGGTGTTACTTATTTCTGTTGACGCAAGAGATGAGGCCCTCCTCCACTTAAGAGGGGCCCAGAGGGAATTCTGAATCCAAAAGTTTTGTTGGCAAAATCATCTTAGTGAAATATTCATTAAATTACCTTTTAAAAGAGTCACTTTCCAAGTTTAAAAAAAAAAAGAGTCACTTTCCGAGTATCTTTAGATATTTCATAATTTACTCATTGTTTATATGGCTTTAATTTGGTCACATGGAAATGAACGTGGTTTTGTAATGGAAGAAGTCAAAAATGATTGCGTAATCCTTTTGGGGGGGGTAGCTGGGTAGTAAGTGTCTGGTTTAAGACTGTCAAATCTTTCTCAACTGTGGTTCCTATTTTTGATCCAAATGTATCTTCGGAAATCCAAAGGGGCGTGAATGTAGATGTGTTTGTGATACGGAGTAACTTGTCTTTGTGGTTTGCTGTGATTAAGTTTGCAGAGGGTTGTTCTTCAAGTAAGTAAACTAAAGTCGGTCGGTGACAGCTGTTTACCACTGCCGTTCGCAGGCAATGCGGGCAGCAGTCACGATTTTCTTATAAGAAGCAGGATTTTTCAACTCCAATCTGCCCACTCACACTCTCCACACACGCTGATGCTTCCTCTGTATTAGAATACTTGCAGATTATTATGAAGAGAAAATTGCTTCTCTGAAGAGTTGGAGGAAGTATAACCTATGGGGAAAGGTTTCTTCTCGCCCTTTCTTAATCACCCTTCTTTTTCCTTCCTCCCTTCCTTCTTCCCTCCCTCCCTCCCTCCCTCCCTCCCTCTCCCCCTTCCTCCCTCCCTCCCTCTCCCCCTTCCTCCCTCCCTTCCTCCCTCCCCCCTCCCTTTCTTCCACATTTCTTTCTCTCTCTCCAACCCCCTTTCTCTCCCCATCCACCTGTATTTCTTTCCTTCTGCCTTTTCTTAGTTTCATACCTGGAACACAGAAAATATTTCAGGTATTTTCTCCTACTACATTTTTTTTTTTTTTTTTTTACATTTTTATCTTAACAAATCTTTTGCACCCTGAAGGATAATCAGCATCTGGTTTTTCTTTTTCTTTTTTTGTATTCTCTGCTCATATACAAGAATTAATATCAGGCAATCCATTATACACTAATCTTATTTAAAAAGTGAATATTCAAACTTTTCTTGTCGTTTCATTTTAACCAAGCAAATAGACCCCTGGAGAACGCCTTTACTTTACATGAACAGAGTTGAATCTTTTCTCTGTCATCACCAAGTGATAGATTTTTACAACTGTGCACTTTGACTCATAACTTTATGTGGCTAAGCATATTTTTACATTGGTCTCTTGTAAACTTGCCCCTCAAACTTCTATTTTCTCCATTAC
Organism: Globicephala melas; assembly: GCF_963455315.2. Classification (NCBI taxonomy): domain Eukaryota; kingdom Metazoa; phylum Chordata; class Mammalia; order Artiodactyla; family Delphinidae; genus Globicephala; species Globicephala melas. The sequence continues at coordinate 32,674,999 of NC_083328.1, read as the reverse complement.
CTGACTTTTGTTTAGAATCTGGATTCATTTTAAGTCTGTATTTACTTAAACTTAGTAGAAGTAGCCATCAGCCTTGACTTATGGGCCAGCTTTTTAAAGTATCACAAAAATAATATATTTCTTTTTTCCATTTCTGTTTCTCTCTCCCATAAGTATGACACAAAAGCTGAAGTAGATTTCAGGCAAAGGGCTTTTGGTGACGATTGCCTCCCTGTAAATTATAGCTGTGAGATGTTGAGACTCTATGGGCGTATTCTGAGAACATTCCATGAGAATCAGAGTATGTATTCCTCTGCTTAATTACAGAGAACCTGGTTGGGTGAGTCAGTCTGGAGCCAAATAACTATTACAATGTCCAGTGAAAGACAGTTTTGGTCTTGTTTTCTGGCTAAACTTATAATTTTCATATTACATTTTGAGCAAAGTTACAGGACCAGAGGAATGGAGCGTGGTCCAAAAGAGGAAGGACATTTATGAAATAATAATAAAACCTTATTATTATTAATTAAACCTTTATTTATGTTTCATTTTTAGCTATATTTTTTAAATGTCACATGTGTTAGTCTTCAAGTTATCACCGTAAGTTCTTTGAGAGTAATTCTAATGGGATTAAAATGAAAGTCTTTTTATGAGACTTTAATCCCCATCCTGTGTTGATTTTTCCGACAAACATAAAAATAAATAGGGAAGTAAAACATGGACCCTTAAAGATTTTTGCACCGTAGACTTTATTTGGTTGTAGATCTGAAACCTTCAGGATGTGATAACATATTCAATCTTTGTACATATTTGTGGGTGGACGTCTTTGTCCTTCTGTCTGTTTTCCTTCATTTTCTCGCAGAGTTGAGTGTTTACATATATCATGAGCAATAGTAAACAGGGGCAGATAAAGGCATGAAGAATTTTTAAATTATGCATTTTAAGTTATTTGAATTAAATCATATATAACAAAATCTCAGTCCTGACGACTTGCTATTCCTGTTGCTCCCACCCCCCATCCTGTTCGCATGGCACTAAAAGAAAGAAAGCAGTCTTTAAAAGTCAGCTTTTTAACACACGGTGCTCTACTTGGAAATCTTTATAGTTAATTATTCAGTTACGATAATTTCCCAAACAGTTTTCAAGAGTATTTTTTTATTAATAGATACAAAGTTCATATGAAAAGTTGTGTGCCCTGTGTGTGTGTGTGTGCACGCGTGTGCACATGTGCCCAAAACACTGAAACAGCTTGTGTCAGCTATAGCAACTCATTCTTGATTCAGCAAAACTAGGTTATGAATTCAAGCAATTAAAAATGACAAAAAGCCCAATTTCACTGCCTAGATTAATACACTTCCAATTTTTCCTGCTCCATAAAAATTTCAAAGTGTTCTTTCTGGTTAGGTGTTTGCATAACCTATGGGGTATGGGAAGGTCCCCATTTCACATTTGCTTATGATGTCTGAATACTTTGATGTAGCATATGTAAATAGGATCAATAGGATGTTCTTAATACAATTTTGTATTTGCAACTTCTCGTGAAATTTCAGTTGGGTTTAAAGGAAAAGCAAGAACAGTTGTTAGTTCCCTAACATTAATGGGTGGCGAACAATCCTTCAGCTAGTTCAAACCTCAGGCAGGCCAGGGAAGACTTTTCGAAAAGTGATATAATTGTAGCAGAAATAGTGCATCCACCTTCTAAGGATGGCAGTGAGATTTTTCTTTTCTTATGCAATGGTGGGCACATTTATTACTTTTTCTCTAGTTTTATAAAAGTGAAGTCTGGAATTCTGGATTCATGTTTATCTAATTAGCCAAAGTTCACTGTTCTTTAAAACGGGCCTTTTAACTTACAGAGTGATTAGTGGTCACAATTATCCACCTTGAATTCCCTGCAGTTTGGGGAATTGCAGAGTTGGCTAGTTGGTTAAATTTTCTAGACTGGTTGGATAGACCTTAATCTCACAAAGAGCGCAGAAAATCAGGAGCTCTGTTTCCCTCACACTATGAACTCAACACAGAAAAACAGCAACAACCAAGTGGGTTGAGGTGCCCTCTATGCCCGGTGTTGGCTTTGGAAAGAGGACCTGTTAAGGACCATGTGTTGGGAAGGCCTCCACCAGCCTTGCTTTTTCCTCTTCATGATAATTCTTCATCTGCATTTGCTACACGATATATTTCTCTGTTGTTTAATTGAAATATCTGCTTGTGAGGAAATCCAGTTGCTTGTTTGCTAAAGGGATGAAAGTACCAGTTGTGTCTATTATATTTTTATTTGCATGTATAAATAGAGACTTTCCATTCTTATTAGACTGATGAGCATGATGACGATGAGGATGTGATAGCACATCAGCAGTAACGGGGATAACAATACAGAAATGCTCACCTCCACCTGGGCCCTCACTGCCTCTGTATGTCAGGCACTGGACTGGGGGTTCTAACATATTTTCTGTGGTCCTTACCATCACTCTGCAAGGTAGGTATTGCCAGGCCTAGTTTAGAGATGGGGAAGCAACCTTCAAGACTTCTTATAATTAGAATATGCAATTTGAATCCAGATTTTTCTGGCTTTAATAGAACAAGATACCACTGAAATGTACTAATCCGAATTTAGGAAGATATACAAAATGGATACTCAACTGATGCCCTAGGCCCGTGATTCTCAACCAGGAGCAATTCTTTTTCACTCCCATCCCCTCCAAGGACAACATTTGGCCACATATTGGAGAGATTTTTGATTGTCACGTTTAGGTGAGGGCTGCCACTGACATCTATTGTGTAGAGACCAGGGATGCCGCTAAACATCCTAGGATGCACAGGACAGCCCCCTCCCCGAAAACAACAAAGAATTGCCTGGCCCGTAATGCCCGTAGTGCTGAGGCTGAGAAATCCTGCCCTAGGCAATATCAGTGATGCTACGACTGATACACACATGGCCCGATTTTTCAAGAAAGTGGATGAGTGAATTTCAGTTATTAAACTTTTAAAATCTCCGATTGGATACTGTGAATAGGATCATGCTGCAAAATCAGAAGGTCTGTATTTTTTTACAATTTGACTTTAAAATTTTATAGCTGCCTACTCTGAGCATCTTTCCTTATAAATACGACACGGGTCATTGTGATTGAATTACCTCCTTTTCCCTGATGTACTCAGTGTTACCTCCGACAACTGCTCTAAAATGAGATTGCTTTCTATGGTACTGATGTCAAGAGAAGAGAAATGCAACATCACTAAATGAGTCATGCAACAGTAATTCTGAGAACCTTCCTGCTTCCCCTTGGTATTCAAGCACTGTTATTTTCTCCTTATCTTCAAAGGTTTGGCACATAGGTTTATTTGCCTATTTATCTAATAAACACTTAGTGTTTTACATGTGCCGAGTTCTATTATAAATGCTTTAAAATATTAATTCATTTAATTCCTAAGAGAAGCCCACATGGTTGATATTGTTATTATCTACTTTTTACAGAGGAGAGAGAGAACCAAGGCCCAGAGAAGTTGAGTCATTTGCCCAAGGTCAGACAGCTTCTAAGTGGCAGAGCTGGGATTTACACACCAGTCTCTGCTCCTAACCGCTTTGTCATGCTCTTTAATAATTTGAGTTTCTAACTGTGCAGAAGCACAGTTACAGCAGCATCTTCCTTTGAGTTTTGAAACAAAAGACATTTTTCGTTTCATTTCCGGTTAAGAAAACTAACAACCATTTTTGAATGAGAGTGAATGATAACGCGCACAGCTTTATTTTTCACTATTCAAATACTTCTGAACGTGCACTTTTCCAGGGTCAGTAGGACTTGTGAGTTCTCTTTATTTATTATTTATTAATACTACTGAAAACAATAGTATTCAGAAGGACATACTTAGAGGATGAATGATCTCTTCAAGAAACTTCACTTTTTGTTTTCCTGGCACTTTAAAATTTTTCTAGGGGGACTTCCCTTGTGGTCCAGTGGTTAAGACTCTGCGTTCCCAACGCACGGGGCCCAGATTCGATCCCTGGTCAGGGAACTAGATACCGCATGCCGCAACGAAAGACCCCACATGCCGCAAAGAAGACCCCACATGCCGCAAAGAAGATCCCACATGCCGCAACTAAGACCCGGCATAGCCAAATAAATAAATAAATATTAAAAAAAAATTTCTGTGGAGTCCAGTATAGTCCGTACCAAGTGGGATATGGTGGATGTGGGCACATTGATCTCCAACTTGATCTTGCTGAAGCCAATCTGCCTTTCCTCATTTAGACCGTGGGAATGACCAAGTCCATTTCTTGCTCTGTTGAATTTCCACCATGTAGTTAAAACCTATGAAGAGAAAAACAATTTGAGTAGATGTTTAAATAGCAGTGCCAATTTGACACACTTTATTCTACATTAGAAGAAACAGTCTTGCAGTTCTACAATTAAACGTACCTACACCAATGGTTCAGAAAGCCAAGACGGGAGTAGAGAACCTCAATCAATTTAAGTTGAATGAATGAATACATGGATGGAAGAATTTATGTATTAAGAAGTTTCTTGTCAAGGGCATATATGGGTGTGTACTTTAAAAGGAAGCATCTTGCATCTTGAATGCAAATACTGGAGGAAGAGGAGGTGGTGGCAACGGGAACCACTGATCTGACAGAGTCAGTTCTATGCCAGCTGCCTCCTCAGGCTTCTCACCCAAACTTCCCATGACTCGGGTGTTGGTACATAGCTCACTATGCATTGCCCCACATAAAGCTCGAAGATGCTGAGCCGCAAGAATGGGCTGCAGTTTACGTGAGGCAAGGCACAGATTTATGGATATGAGGGAGGAAGCCAGCAATGCCAAAGCCATGGAAAGGGGCTCTTGGGCCGCCCTCCCCCAGCCCCGGAACATTCCAGGAACTGAGCTGGAGGTAGAAACCATTACAGTCCTTCCTGTATATTTCGGGCCCAGTGAACTCACATTTACACGTAGACAGTGAGGAGTGAATCCTGTTTCAGAACTGTCAAAAGACTCACGTTGCATCCATTATCGTCACATTTCTGTTTTTAATGTAGTTCATCGAATTGGCTTTTGTGCAATACCTATTCCATCCAAGAGTTGATTCAGGAAATGGTTTAAAATTAAACCAGAATTTGTTGTTCAGTGGTAAATAAATGGGGATAAACTCACGTAGCTAAGACTACCCAATAAGGTTCCTTAAGTGTGGTCTATTAGTCTATAGTGCTAAAATACATATATCTTGGTTAATTGACTAAAAGAAGAAAACAATAGGAAACTGGATTTAAAAGAGCCATTTTCATTCCATATCCAGCGGAATTGGTTTCTAACATATTTCCACATTTAATGTGAATCTGCTTTTTAAAATAAAGACAACTGGTGGTAAACTTTGTGTGCCATTAAGAGTGCATCCAGCAAGGGGAAAATGGGTTTCTGCTGAGTCCCTATTACAAAGTTTTCCCAGAGAGGTAGAAATATAGAGGGTCATCAATGTTATAAGTGGTTCAGCCTTCAACTTCTACTGCTAATAGAAGAGAAACCAGGCTTTGTTGTAATGTACTAGCAAACTGCTCAACATAGAGAATTATACATCATTATCATGAGTACTGATCCTGTCTATTGTTTGTGTGAGCCATACATTATGTTAACTTCCGATATACATTATTGAACTGAGTACTCCCAGCAACTTTATGAGACAGGTGTTCTTATGAAGCTCATTTTTCATAAGGGGAGACTGAGACTTGATGTGATTTTTCTAGGGTTACCAACTGCTAGTGAGTTGGATTAGTAGTCACATTTGAAATTTTATGACTTCAAAGACTATTTCCACCCTCCTTTTGACTGAAAGCCATAGGAATCTTTGTTCTTACAGTGGTGAAAAATGAATCTGACATAGACCAGATTTGGTTAACCCTAGGGAGGCCCTGCGATCCTTTAATTAGGACTAACCTTCTTATAATCTTGATGGTATATGTAGATGGATGGACGGATGGGTGGATGAGTGGATGGATGGATTCATAGAATGACCAACGAATGACCCAGAAGGAAAATTGGCAAAGAGCGTGTATATAGTTTTCAGAAGGATAAATACCAACAAGTGTCTGAAAATATGTTCATATATACATATACATGTGTATATTTGGATGTGTATTTGTATATATACGTGAAAAGTTTCATCTGTATATATCAATGTTTCATATATCATGCTGGAAAACAGTCGCACACTGTTGGAGAGCGTGTGGAATGGTACATTCTTCTGTGGACGACAATTTGGAAATTTTTATTTAAAAACAAAGTGCATATCCATTGGCCCAGCATTTCCACCTCTAGGGTTTATGTTGCTCAAGTTTCCAAAGATGGTTGACAGCAGCACAGTGGGAAGAAAAACTGGAGCAAAAGAAATGCGTAACAATGGAGGACTGGATGCCAGGAAGCATTCAGGGAGTGAAGTGGATCTTCATGGACCTGAAACGGTGTCTGCGGTGCTGCAAGCGAAGAGTCCAAGCTTCAGACATGTGTTAGGAAAACCTTGTTAGAAAACACACCTACACAGGCAAACGTCTTCTATACATGGAGAAATTGTAACAGATAACTAAAGGGCTGAGAAGGGGGTGACCTTTGTGGTGACTATGGAACTTGACTGGGAAGGGAGCAGGGGAGAAATGAAAGTTTTTCTTTTAAGGTTATGCAAGAAAATCGGTTCTAGAGACCTGCTGTGCTTCATCGTGCCTAGAGTTAGCAACATGGTATTGTACCCTGAAAACTTTGTTAAGAGGGTAGATAGAGCTCATGTTAAGTGTTCTTATAGTGCACACACGCACGCACACCACACACACCACACACAGGCACACACACACACACAGGCACACACACACCAGACTCAAGGAAACCTTTGGAGTGATGGATGTGTTTGTTACTTTGGTTGTGGTGATGGTATCACAGGTGGATGCATATATATCCACACTCATCAGATTGTTCACGTGAGACGTGCAGGGTTTTTTGTATATCAATTACACCGCAATGAAGCTGTTAGAAAAGATTACACCTTTCTTCCTTTTTATCTTCAACAAGCATACACTACTTCGGTAATAAAAAATACTTTAGTTAGAAAAAAAGAGCTTCAATTTTGCAAACAAGCTCTGATCAGCCCCTCACTCCCAAGCTGTTGTCGATCATCTTAGATATCAACCTAGATATTCTGTCTTAGACACAAGCAATCCAAATTGCTTTGAAAATGTGCTTAAGAGAGACTTAAAGGGAGATAAACCCCCAAATTGCTCGATTTAAAATTATGTCCTGGCTGCGGTTTGGGGTCGTTTTGTGCTCTGAAATGGGATGGTTGGCTGTTGACAGTTTCTGAAAGTGATAAAGCTAAGTGTTGAGCCTAATGGTTTGGCCACAGAGGAAAACCAAATTCCCCCAGTGCTGCAGACACTTGTCATTCATCGGAGGTGCTACAAATTCACGATCCTTATCCTCCCAGTTGTGCGTGTCTGTCAGGGACTGTGGGCTGCTCAGAGTTGTATACTATTTTTTTTTTTATTCATCTCTGGGTCATTTCATCTTCCTCTGCCAGCCACATGAATGGCTGTGCATGAAAATTGTATTTTGTTCTGAATTTCCCACTGTGAAAGATGTTTACTATATATTTATGAAAACACTGCAATAACAAAACCCTTTCTATAGCCTTTCAATTTGCTGTAAGGGCAGATAAAATATTTTTATCTTGAACTGAACTTCATACCTTGGGAGATGCAGCGGGTCCAACTCAGAATAATAAAACACTTCAGAGAAAGGCAGGCGCGGTTCAGATTGGTTCAGAAACCCATGCACTCTACTCGGCAGACCTCCGTGCCTTGAAGAGTACCAATTAAATACACAAACCTAGAACTAATCAGTGCCATGTATGCATCATTAAATAGAAAAAGAATCTGTGTATTTATTAAGTGGTTTCACAATGCGTCTACAGAGATTCAGGGGGACCCAACGAGCAGTGTATCCATAATGCTGGAAAATTCAGGGAAGAGCGTGGCTGTCACCTCAAAGTATTGAAAACTTTGAATCTTCACCTTTGTTTAGGCTTTGGCTTTGTTTTCAATGGAAACTTCTGTCCAGGTAGTTTTGCAGGTTCACTTGCAGTCACGAGATATAATACAGAAAGGCCCCTTGTGCTCTTACCCTGTCTTCCCTCCAACAGGAATATTTTGCAAAACCCTATATCACATCATATCCGAGATACTCATGTGGCTGCAACCCACTAATCCTGCTCAGATTTCCCTGGATTGACTTGTACTCATTTGTATGGGTGTGTTTCGTTCTACCCGAATTTATTACGTGTGTAGGTTCAGGGATTCACCACCATAGGTAAGATACTGAGCACGTCCATACGAAGAATCTCTCTTTTTTTTTTTTTTTAAAGAAGATGTTGGGGGTAGGAGTTTATTAATTAATTTATTTATTTTTGCTGTGCTGGGTCTTTGTTTCTGTGCGAGGGCTTTCTCTAGTTGTGGCAAGCGGGGGCCACTCTTCATCGCGGTGCGCGGGCCTCTCACTATCGCGGCCTCTCTTGTTGCGGAGCACAGGCTCCAGACGCGCAGGCTCAGTAGTTGTGGCTCACGGGCCTAGTTGCTCCGCGGCATGTGGGATCCTCCCAGACCAGGGCTCGAACCCGTGTCCCCTTCAGTAGCAGGCAGATTCTCAACCACTGCGCCACCAGGGAAGCCCCCGAAGAATCTCTTTTATAAACATGTTCACCTCCTCTCACCACCACCTACCCCCATCCCTAACCTCTGTCCTCTACGTGTAAAATCCTGTCATTTCAAACACGTTATATAAGTGGAATCACACAGTATTTAACCTTTTGGGATTGGCTAATTCCAGCATCATTATTCCCTGGAGTTTTATCTGAACGACTGAGTCCATCCATCATTTGTTCCTTTTCACTGCTCAGTAATATGCCACAGTACATGCTCTGTGCCGCCGTCACCTGTTGAAGGACACCTGGGCTGTGTGTGGCTGGCTATCGCAGATACAGCTGCTGTGAACCCTGGTGGACAGGTTTTTGTGTGAGCGTGAGTTTCACTTCTCTGGGATAAATGCCAAGCAGAAGGCTTTGGCGATTTTTGATTTGTACACATTATGGGTAACATTAATACGTTACCCCTATTGGAAGCGAATGCGAGTCACACACACACCAATCAAAGGAAAAATGTAAAATCTTACCCACATCTTGATGCTTATTTCTACATAAACAGAGTACTAAATCTAGAGACTAGGCAGCATTTATGCCGCATCCACCATATGCCAGTCTGTATTCTAGGCCTGCTGTGTGTGCTAACTCACTTGTCCTCATAGAATCCTTAGGATGTACACACTACTGTTACCCCCACTTACGGAAGGAGAGTCACACACAAAGCGCTGAAGTCCCTTGCCAAGTTGCTACAGTCACTGAGAGGTAGGCAGCCTGGCTTGAGAATCCCTCATTTTAACCACTGTCGATGATCTGAACCTCATTCGCAGATCTGTGGGTCATACCTTCTGGGTCAGCTGAGATGGCAACACTCGTTGGGTCGGGTCAGCATTTATCAAGCTGGGTCTGAAAGGAAACAGTACGTGGATTTGTGTACGTAGGACAGTCGCCTAGCTGACTTTACTGCCCCTCGACTCGCTGCTCTGATTTAAGCTTACTTTATTTGACCATCTCAGACAGATGGAAGTTTCTTCTGGCTTTCAGATTTCTAAGAAGTAGATTTCACAATCCTCCCTTGGTTACACACTGCAATATTTCACAGCTCTCAGCTGCAGTATGTTCTGCCTTTCCACGTGGCCCAGATCTGTCTTACAGAAAGCTGAGCCCCTGGTCATTTGCCTACCTTCAGTGAAGATGTGGAACTGATGGCCCCATGTCTACTCCACAACACAACTTAAAGGTACTTGTTTCTAACAGAATCTTGCATGACTGCTTTACATTAATCATGGAGCTATCCATCCTCCAAAGGCATTTCATATTTCTACCAGGCTTATAAAGTATTTAATATTTTCATATGCTCCAGTGTAAAGCCATCTGTTGCAGTGACAGGACAAAATGTTGAAGGCAAGAACAAGCGTATGTTTATGGAAAGATTCCATGAAACGTTAACAAGGCAGATATGTGCTACTCTGGGGTGTCTTGTAGAAAATGGCCAGGGGAATTGGGAAGGCATGACCTCCGGCACTCGTATTTATAAAAAGGCAGTTATAGACGACACATGCTTTTTTATTTCTGTCCTGTAAAGTTAGACTAGATTGTTAATGTACGTGGCGGCGGAGACCTCTTTGAAAGGAAATAGTGGCATCATCTAATTTTCCGAACTTCATTTCATCTTTGTTTTTCACGTGCTTCATGTGACTTTTTGTTGCTCTTCTGCACCAGCACATTGGGAGCCTGCAGTGTGCTAGGCTTGCGTGTTGCTGGAATCGTGTTTCTAGAGAGTTACAGGGCCTAACCTCTAACAGCCACGGTGTGGTGTTGCTGATACAGAAACAATCAGATGGGAATCAATTCTGGCTGCCCGCTTGAACATACTAGTGTAGGCACAGTTCTCTAAAACTGTTGCTACACCCCATTGCCCCTTGCTGAACTGAGCTCAGAAAATCAAAGCAAATGCCTCCAAGCTAAGGCCCTGGTGCTCCTGGGGGAAAACATCACGGCTACAAACGCACTGAGTATCGTATCTGACAAGCACCGTGGGAGGCACTGTGCATTGGTTGGCTTATTTAAGCCTCCTAAGCATCTTCCCTGGCAGGGGCCCTTGTTGTCTTCATTTTACAAACGAGGGAGCTGTTTTCAAGAAGGTAATTTACCCAAGATTGCACAGCTCACATGGAATGGACCCTGGATCTGACCACAGGCAGGCTAAGTCCGTAAACAGGATGCTTAACTATTATGTTGTATCACTGACGTTGGTAAGAGAAGAGAAGCTTGTTCAATGCCTTCCGGACCAGTTCTTCCAATGGTGATGTTGGCTGGGACATGCAAGTCAAAATGCAGCAGACTATTGAAGTGTGACCTCTACACAAGCTTCAATTCTCATCTGCTTTGTGACTCTGTGAATAAAGTTGTTAGTGAACCACAGAGGGAAGCTTACAGAAAGAACTCGGTGTGAAGGGAGAAAAACAACCTCCAAGAGTGCTATAACAGAACAAAATCATCTATAGTAACCCCCCAGATCCCTCCTTTATATCAATTGTGAACTATTTTCTACCAACACCTGTGAAAAAGTGTCTTAAATCACTCACCTGCTTTCAATCATATTAATAAACGGATTATGGACATAAGTAAGAACCTAGGTCCCGACTGTAGCCATGTCAGAAGATGACAGTTTCTGGCTAGCTACTCCAAGGTTGATCATGAAATAGTAGAATTCGTGGGAATTTATAAGCAGGCATATATATTTTCTTTTTCTTTTTTTTTTGGCTGCACCACGTGGCAAGTGAGATCTTAGTTCCCCATCCAGGGATGGAACCTGTGCCCCCTGCATTGGAAGTGTGGAGTCTTAACCACTGGACCACCAGAGAAGTCCAGGAATATATATTTTCAAAAAGAGCGAGACACCATCAGATCAAATTAAGAAAAACAATCAGGGTATCTGAGACAAGAAAGACCATTTAGCTTCTAAATACCATTGATTTATTTAGGTCAACTCCGTCAGTAGGACGTGAGTGTTTCTTCTATAAGAAACACTTTTAGACCCATAGGTTTTGCTTGCAGGTGTTCATCTCAACAATTCAATTATAGTGATAGGTTATAAACATCATGGAGACAGAACAGGTGAACAATATGTACTTAATCCCTAACACAATGCCTGGACCATATTAAGACCTCGATAAATGTTTTCAAAGAAAGTATGATCGTATTGGATTGTGCCAGGATATTTATTGTGTATTACATCCTGGTAAACCCAAGTCAAAATTATATCTATAATAATTGGATAATGTTTTCAGAGCCCTATTGAGGGAAGCATGTTATTCCTACTTGCTAGTTCCCTCTCTCCTAAAGCCGAGAAATGTGGGTATTTTCTGAGTTATGGCCAGAATACTATGCCTAGGAAAAGCAGTGGCATCTGGCCTCACAACTAAAATATTGTCACACTCTTGTATTGGGTATATGGCAAGCAGCAGTGTTCTAGAGCCTTCTCCTCCAGCACACTCCATTGGCAAAAAAAGCAACTTATGGTTAATGCAACAGTGAAAATAAATTATTACCATTCTCTTATCGTGTGACAGGTTAGTAATTAACTTATGTCACCAGTTGGCCTCCCATAACTATGTTTATTCAGCTCTGCGGAGCACTTTTCAGGGAAAAAGGAAAGATCAGCAAGGCATTCTTTGTTTACTGTAGATGCTAAATGCTGGTGGAATACATCTTTTCCTATTGACTAGGAAATAAGTTGGTTGTTACGACATGATTTTCCATTCTTCAAAATGATATGGTGATGCAGGGAACTTGAAAGCTACCCTGGAATTAGAAAAGCATAAAGAAATTGCCCTTTATGTACTAATCGAGCCATTGTGCCTGTTTTCTTTGGGTACTTTTTCCTGTATAGTCATAGCAAAGAGCGTGTGTAAAGAAAAAAAAGAAAAAAGGTATGAAAAATTTTAATTAAAAGAAAAAAATATTTCCCATTGTAGGTTAAGTGCCTATCACACAACCTAGGAACAATAGTATTAGATTTATAATAAGTACAAGTAAAGCTTTTCATTCTGATTGGATTGGGTGTATTTTTCATCAGCATCTCCCGCATGAGCCATGATTCCAAGACAGAGTCTTGTAATCTCCTGCAGTGGGAATGATTCAGCTTAAAAATCAATAGGGCATGAGGTATTTCAAGTTCTCATTATTGTAATGTGTCAACATCACTTCAGTGACCCCAGAGTCTTATGTTGGCTGGTTTTCCCCCTGATTTATTGTGCAATCTCACAGGGCAAACTATAATTTCACTTGGAATCAGAAAGTCTCCATTTATGGTTTGTGCCCCAGTCTCCAGTCATTAGGGCATTCTCGGGGAATCGATCCCTCCTCTTGTTACTAAGAACTGAATGAAGTTGTCACCCGCTTCGATTACAAAAGCGACTGGTAAAAAGACATGGTGAGGGTGAGTACCGTGGACGAGCTCTGGTTGGAGAAGGGCTTCCTGGATGTTCGCCTGCTGCCGCTAGGAGGGGCTCCAGCTTTTCTCAGGATGTCTCTTGCAGAAAAGCCCCACCACCGAGTTAGCATAGTGCTTCCTTTCTTCTTGTGTGAACTGTGGATGATGTCATTCTCCTTGCTTAAAAGAAGAGGAGAGAGCCTTTCATGAAAGTCTCAGTTCCGACACATTTCCTAGAATTTGTTGAGTCATGCCAACTCTTCTTAAATACCTGATCATCATGCTGAGACTATAAAGCCAGGGTCTTACATCCTTTTCCTAATTGGCAAAATACGTAGGAACTTCCTGTAAGAAGATGACCCTCTGATTTCAGCATACCATCGATCAATGCATACATTCTACTCTGCTGCATACACACACACACACACACACACACACACACACACACACTCTCTCTCTCTCTCAGAGCTCCTTTTATTAGAGGGTATTCAATGAATGTTTATATGACAGTGTCAAGTCATCCTATAGCACCCATAGTGAGTCCAAATTGCATATCTAATACCTACTACTTAGCAATGGGTGAGAGTGTCTGCCCAGGTCAGCCTCGTCAGAAACAGAATTAAGTATGTACCATGTGTGTTCCATGCACTTTGAAATCAATAGAGTTCCTTCCCTCAAGGGGACTAACCATGGAAAAGAACCAAGGTAAGAGGCAATGGCAGCACAGGGAATGTAACTGCAGAGGCTGGGGGAGCACAGGGAGGAGGCATTGAACACAGGAATATGACAGGGTCTGGAAGATTTACAGACGGACATCAGCATTTGCACACTTGACCACATGTGAAGATACCATTCTCCTCCCCCGTAAAGATTATGAAATCAGTTATGATATCTGTGCAGCTGATTCATCACCATGTTTTAAAGTCGCCTTTGTCCAGTAAGATCAGGCTGTTTTATCTCAGCCCTTGGCGGATGGTTCTGTTCACCCAGGGGCCTCCTGCATCCCTCCTTCCGTTTGAGGTTGGTGGAGCTGCTCCCACCAAGTCCCTATCTTTTCTTCCTGACCCCCTTGGTAGAGCCCCTTCCTCCTAGAGCTGCCCCAGCAGGGTGGGATGCAATCCCAGTCGTGGCCACATGGCTCTTACTCTCTGTTTTTCAGTCTGACCCTGTGCCCTCCAGCTTGGCCAAGTTTACAGGCCATTCTCATGTCTCTTTGCATCTTGCCAGTTGAAAGTTCTTCAACTTCAAGAGCTCAGTTTATCAAACTCTCTGAATCTTATTCTTCGACGGATGTTCACTTCATAGACATGTACTGGGTACTATGCTGGGTGCCAGTACCCCTTTTTCATATTCTTTTCTAAGCTGCTAAATCGAGTAGTTCTTCCTTGAGGCTCCTTATTTATTTATTCTGTGGTACGCGGGCCTCTCACTGTTGTGGCCTTTCCCGTTGCGGAGCAACAGGCTCCGGACGCGCAGGCTCAGCGGCCATGGCTCATGGGCCCAGCCGCTCCGCGGCATGTGGGATCTTCCTGGACCGGGGTATGAACCCGTGTCCCCTGCATCGGCAGGCGGACTCTCAACCACTGCGCCACCAGGGAAGCCCGAGGCTCTTTATTGATGCTACGAGTTCTTCTTGGGTCTCGCAGCCCTCTTAGGACTTGCCTTCTCTTCTGGATTCACTCACTCATTAATTCACTAAATACTTGATGGAGGTCCTGGAAAGTGCTGAAGAGATAGTGGTGAACAAGATAGACTAATTTGCATTCTAGCTGAGGGAAGGTGGGTCCTTGACTTTGAGGGGCTGCTTGGGGCCCCAGAGGGATGAAACCCTGGTTCACTAGTTTCCTGGGAATGGGCTGGGTTATTCCTTCCTGAACAGAATATTACCTATTAGAGCTTAAACATGACCTCACTTGTCCTTCAGGCACTGGCCTCAGGCAGTGGGAGGAGATGGAAAGATCATGTGGTTCCATTAGCTGTTTCTAACCTGTGGGACATCATGCAGATCCACCTACAGGGATCCAAATCTACTGTGACCCCAGAGAAAGTTGACATCAGAATCCCTGTCGCGCCCACCATGCCCCCTTCATGCCTCCTTCAAGTTCTAGGAGGAACTTTATAGGCCCTTATAAAGGAGGCCCTGTGAAGTTCTAGGAGAAACCTCAGAAGAGGCTCCTGAAGCAGAGGCATAATTAGAAGCTCAGGTCTTAACTCCCTAGGTCTCAATATTCTCATCTGTAAAATGGGATGGCAGTAGACCCCATCTTACAAGTCCCTTTTAAGAACTGCATGTAATTGTGTATCTAAGAAGGCAGCATAGTACCTACCACATAGGAGATGCTTAATAAACATTAACTATTATAAGAGAGGGTGAGAAGGGGAGAGAGAAGGTGTATTGATAGTGGATGAATTGTGCTGGCAACTTGTGTATGTGGTCATTTCCATTTTTAACCATCTCACTTCTTTGAATGTTTTTGCCATTAAAACCTCACCCTGAATAGAGTTCACCTTCTCTGTGATGATAGGTGCTCCTGGATGGATCCTGTATATCAGCTTCCCTGTTAGACATGGACCAGATACTCTTCTTTCTTGGTATTTTATTCTTTTCCTGCTGGTTCTGCATTGAATCCAAATACTACCTTGGGTTATGTCTGTGTTATAGCAATCCCATGTTATAACCTGTTCACAATAATATTTATGCAGCCACTGAAAGGATGAGAAAGGTCTAAATGTGATACTGTGGAAAGATGGTAAAATTTTATGCAGCTTAGATATTAATATAGATTTAGATGGGATGAGTGGAACAAAAGAATGGTACAGAGCAGCATATGTAGTATGATCATACTTGTGTGTATAGACTTATACATATGGATGTCTGGATATATTCTACAAAGACAGACAAGGAACTGATAGTAGTGATTATTCAGGAGAAGGGGGCTGAGGCTTCAGGGTAGGAGGAGACTAACAATTCATAATATGCCATTTTGCACTAATTGACTTTTTACCACGTGCTTGCATTACTTTTCCAATAAAGTAATTATTAAAAATGAATATCAAGCACAGCCCCCAAATCTTTATTTGTGAACAGCCTGTCTTCATCTGTTTTCCATTTCTCTAGACTGAATTTGATGAAAGAGATGACAGAAACCCAGGGATCCATAACATTTATGCCTTTGTAACAGTTAGCTTTTGCTGTGTAACAAACAGTTCCAACGTTTCAGGGCTTAAAACAAAAATGATTTGTTACCTCATATTTCTCTGTGGCAGCCACAGGGACTAGGCTCAGCAGGGCATTTTTTTCCGACTGGTTTTGCCTGGGCTTACTTGTGCTCTGGGGCTGGATTTTCTAGAATGGCTTTACTCATGTGGCTGGTGATTTTCTGCAGTGCTTCAGTTTTCCTCTATGTGGTCTCCTCAGCAAACTAGCTCAGTCTTAGTGAGCAGGCTAGCATGGGTGTCAGAGTTCCAAGTGCAGTGAGAAGGCAACCCCTAACTCACAAGCACCGTCCAGCCTCTGCTTACATTATATTTGCTAATATCTGCTTGCATTATATTTGCTAAAAGCAAGTCACACAGCCAACCCCAGAGTCAGGGGATAAAGTGACAGATAGTAAGGAAAGAAACAGGAAGCTCACCTTGAAAAGGTGTCTGCAAACAGGGATGGGGTAAGTTTGTGGCCATTATTTGCAACCCACCTCATCCCTCTTGGAAGCAAACCATACACTGAAGGGAATGACACCATATGAGAAGGACTTTCCTTAAGCTAGATCTTCCTCCTAAAATTACCCTTGACAGTTGAGCCCAAGACTGTAGTCTCTCCCTTCCTAAGTGCAGCCTTCGATTTGCTTATACCTAGCCATCCTCCTTATCTTTCAAAGTTTAAGGAATGGAGCTAAAAGATATTTTTTCTTCTCTTGGTTTAATGTCAGCCCAGAGGGAGGATAGTCATATGCCTCTAGTGACACAGAGCATCCCCAAGATAAGGGCCCGCATATCTCCGGGGAGTTGTGCACACCTCCTGATAGAGCCGCGTCCACGGTGTTCTGACAAGTGTGTCTGCTTCTGAGCATCCTCACAGTCCTCCTGTTGGGAATCTATTTGCTTTGGATCAAGGATGCTGGTGCATCCAGCTTTGACCTCACATTCCTCTGTCCTTAAACATCAGCTAGTTTATTTCGGAGATCATCTGGGAACCTAATATATTTGTTTTTCTGATTCTGCCGGCACCAGTTTATGCTTGCATTGGCTGAGGGATGCACAGATTACGGGAGCAGTGGTAGAGTGAGAAATGCTCTGTGATTCCTTTTTAATGAGAAACTAAATGGCACTCAATAAAAGGTGCTGAGGGCTCAATGTAACAGGCAGGTAGAACTAAGTCTGAGATCTGCCTGCCTGCTTTTCAGATGCACTGTGCTTTACTTGACACCTCAGATTGGTAGATAGATTGGCGACTGTGAGAGGTTCTAAGGATGAGTTCTCTCACTGCCGTATTACTTTTCTGAACACTCCATGTATGTGCATGTAATTTCAAACTCGCAAACTATTCTACAAAAGCAGAAGAAAGTGTGTCAAGTTGGCGCTTCTATTTAAAAACCAAAGTCCACTCAAACTGTTTTTCTAGTCTCCAGACTTGGGGATTCTGCCCTAATTATGCGGTTCCTTGCTTGGTGGATGGATTTGAAGTATTCCTTTAAGCTTTTGATTGTCAATCACTGTTATATAGTTGTCACTTTCAGTATGTCACCATCAATAGCAGAAACGTAAAACTTGTAGACACTCATTCTCACTCTGACATGCATAACTCAGTTGAGCTCTGTTTATAGAAAGAATCTAAAAATACACAAATCCATGACTAGGAAACATGACTTTATGAAAGGATCTTTTACTTAACCAACAGGAAAATAATTCCTGGAGATGAATAGTCCTGCTAACTCAGTTATTCATTTATTTCAAATATATCAAGGCCCTACTAAGTGTTGCTGTCGGTGTTAAATGTTGGGTGAAAACTGACGGGGAATCCGTAACCTTGGAGTGTACAGTGGGGTGAGGTTAGGAGAGGAAGTTAGATGGTGGAAAAAATCAAATAACCACAATAAAAAAACCTATAATTACCATCTGAGATAAGTGTCCTAAAGAAGAGATACCAGGTTCTAGGAAAGCAGAGAGCAGAGGGACCCCACTTAAACTTGAATAGGTCAAGACGTGCTCTATTGGAGAGCAGTCGTGGAGCTGACGATGGACGGAGTGATGAAGAGTTGATTAATTTAAGTCAAGGGTGGCCTGGGAAGGTGGTGGCCCTGATGCTGGTCCTTTAAGACAGCAGGAGGATGTGGGGTGGGAGAGCTGAGAGAGCTCTCCTGGGACTTCAGGAAGGCCACGTGGGAGAAGGCAGAGAATGGAGGGGAGGGAGTGGTGTGAAAGCAGCTGGCAGAGGAGGAGAGGGAGCTGGAAGGAGTCAGACCTTCAGACCTAAAGAGCTACGGGGAAGGTATTGCATGTACGGGAAGCTCTGTGGGGGAAGGCAGTACCCGTGTGAACACGGCATAGTTAGAGCAACGCAAGGAGAAGGTCCCATTGTCGGAAGTCGTGAGCAAGAGGCCGAGGGGATGGGCTGAGATTTCAGCTTCATAAAAAAGTGGGTCACAGCCAAGTGAAGGTGGTTTTTCATCTTGTGACGCCTATGGACTTATAAGGCAGCCTAACCTTGCCTCTCATGTTCCACTTGCCAGTCTAAAGAATAATAACTGAAAGTTAGGATTAGGGTAATAAAAATGAAAGCAGCTAATCTTTATTGAAGGACTACTCTATGCCAGGCACTGGGCTCTTTGTTTCATAGGCATCACGCTTGAGTCTTTCCCTCCTTTCGGCCCCTCCGTTCAACCACCCACACTTTACTCAGCCCCTACCTCCAAGGTACACCCTCTGCCTATCCGATGCTCTGTTTCCACTGCCACACCCTAGTTCAAGCCACCTTTGTTGCCACCTTTACAGCCGCAACAGCTTCCCTCCTGGACTCCCCAGGATCTGTGTTTGCCCGCCTCCAATCCATTATCCACGTAAGAGCCAAACTTATTTAAAACATAAATGCATTACACACCTGTGTTCATAGTAGCACTATTCACAACGGCCAAGAGGTGGACGCAATCCAAGTGTCCATCAGTGGATGAATAGATAAACAAAATGTGGTCTGCACATACAATGGGGTATTATTCAGCCTTAAAAAGGAAGGAAATCCTGCCACATGCTACAACAGAGATGAACCTTGAGGACGTTATACTAAGTGAAATAAGTCAGTCACAAAAAGACAAATGCTGCAGGGATCCACTTATATGAGATACCTAGAGTAGTCAAATTCATAAAAACAGGAGGTAGAGTGGTGGTTACCAGAGACTGGGGAAAGAGAGAAAGGGAAGTTTTTATTTACTAGGTATGGGATTTCAGTTTTGCAAGATGAACAGGTTCTGGAGATCTGCTTGACAGCCATGTAAATGTACTTAACGGAACTGAACTGTACACTCAAAAGTAGTTAAGGTGGTGTTTTATATATATATATATATATATTTTTTTTTTAAGGACAAAAAGAAAAAAAATCTTTACAAAAACCCGTAAATCAATTCAGTTAATCTCCTAGTTAAAATTCCCCAATGGTGTCCTATTATGCTTAGAAAAAAACAACCAAAAGCAATCCAAAACAAAACAAAACAAAATTGACTGCAGTCCATAGGCTCCCATAACATCTGGTCTCTGCCTACCTCAAAGACCTCATTTCTTTGCAGTCTGTTTCTTCTTTACTTTGTTCTAGCCCTTCTCTTTTATTCATCTTAAAACATGTCAAGGTCATTATAACCCTTTGCATTCATTCATTCTTTAAACCATAACACACTTTCCCTAGATTCATAGAATGAATTTTTGTCATAGTTCAGGCTGCAGATTCAATTTAAAGAAAATATTTATCGATAATAATAATAATAAAAGTAACAAAAATAAGAAGAAAAGCTTCCCTGGTGGCGCAGTGGTTGAGAGTCCGCCTGCCGATGCAGGAGACATGGGTTTGTGCCCCTGTCCGGGAAGATCCCACATGCCGTGGAGTGGCTGGGCCCGTGAGCCATGGCCACTGAGCCTGCGCATCCGGAGCCTGTGCTCCGCAACGGGAGAGGCCGCAACAGTGAGAGGCCCGCGTACCGCAAAAACAAAAAAAGAAGAAGAAGAAGGAATAGAAGAAGAAAAAGAAGAAGGGGAATGAGGAAGAGGAGAAGGAGGAGGAGGAAAATAATAAGATGCTTATTATTGTTGTTAATATTAATAATTTTATATGCCTCAATTCTCAGACCCGTTTCTCATTACTAAAGGAGTATAGAGTTTCCATTTTACAAGATTTTACTTTAATGGCATTCACAGTGGCACCATCCTTTTAGATGAGATTTTTAAAGTCCACCACTGACCTTGAAAATGGACTGATTTTATTCCAAAGAAAAGACAACGGTGTTGTTTGTGTTTGAAGGTTTCCAAGATGTTTATACAGAGAGAATCTTCCAGTAAAAACACATGGTCTGGTAAAGGTTTTCTTCAGGGCTAGCCAATGGATTTAAAATTTGGTAGAGGCTGGATTTGAGGAAATGTGAAGTGAACGACAATCACTCTGATCATGAGGGAGAAGTTGTGAATGATGGAAGACTCCTCCAAGGCACGCGTGGGGATAGCCAGCCTCAGACAGTTGGCCATGTGTGTTGGGGACCCGCTTGTTCCTATGCTCGAAGCAGCTGCATGGTTGTAGCTTTCCTAGGGATGCTCACAGTTACGGAAAGCTTCTGACTCAGACTCCCCATCTCCTGAGCTCTTGGCAAGAGTCCATAGAGAGGGACTTGCCTGGCGGCACAGTGGTTAAGAATCCGCCTGCTGATGCAGGGGGACAGGGGTTCGAGCCCTGGTCCAGGAAGATCCCACATGCCGCGGAGCAGCTAAGCCCGTGCGCCACAACTGCTGAGCCTGCGCTCTAGAGCCTGTGCGCCACAACTACTGAAGCCCAAGAACCTAGAGCCCGTGCTCTGCAACAAGACAAGCCACCGCAATGAGAAGCCCGCGCACCGCAACCAAGAGAAGCCCCCGCTCGCTGCAGCTAGAGAAAGCCCACGCGCAGCAGCGAAGACCCAACACAGCCGAAACTAAAATAAATAAATAAAATAAAATAAAATAAAAATTAGATAAAAAAAGAGTCCATAGAGAAAAAGAAGGTGATAACGCACGTATTCTCTCTTTCTCATTATAAAGATTTTTTTATATTAGCCCCTTTGTCTCATGTGGCTGGCGTTGAACAACCATAACGGAACCATGATTGGATTCTGCAGGCATATCTGAAAGCGGCTTTTCAGGAAGCTCAAGTTGAAGAGTTTTTGAGATTTGAACTGCTTTTGTTCATGGAAGGTCACATGCTATGCCGTAGAAGCCGGTTTCCTCATGCAAGTCTGCTCTTGTTCTAGACAACATGCAGAGTCGCTGACCTGGCTAAGCCCCTTTCCTAAGAAACTCGTGCTTTTGGTCACAGAGGGGACCAGGTGAGGAACAGCATGCACAGATGACAACACACTATTATCATTCATTGGTTCACTGACTCCCTAAGAAATCGGAGTCTATTGGGTTTCACATGATGCAGAAGTCAGTAAGGATGAAAGCTTGCGTGTTCCTCTGGAGAGTTGGTACCAAATGAATTTTAATGGTCTCAATCCGTCCCACAAACACAGTTGGATACTCTGTTGGGCAATAAAGTTTAAAGGTTGGAGAAACTCCAAATCTGGGCACAGAGAAACCTCTGCTTCTTTGTCCCAGCCTATTAGAAAAAAAAAAAAAGAAAAACAATCCATTGCCAGTACCTGGCAGGGATGCTGAAGGTTCCTGTCATTTGTTAAGTAGCACAGCACCCTTGAAAAGCTTTACTTGTGCAGAGAAAGAAACAAAAATCAAGACATGCTCTCTCTGGTGGCTGACTGATAACAATTCCGGGCATAGAAGTCAGGGAGTGATCTGAGCCCTGGCATGTGCTGCTTTTCTCTCCACTGTTATGTCAAGTGCTGTCACACGCTGCAAGATGAAGATGAGGGGTGGCTTTTTTAAAGTACTGTCTAGGTTAAAGGCATCTCGGATCACTGAGGTAGACTGCATCAGAATGACTTCCCCAACCAAGAGCAGAGAGTGGAGGCAAAGTCCGGGACTCCTGCTGGTGTCACAATGGTTTGATGGAAAAGCCCATGGAAGATCAACAAAGAGAAAGACAGGGAAGGAGAGAAGAGTATGATCTTTGGAGTTGTCGGAACCGGGCCATCGAGGGCTTCACAAAAAGATGAGGGGGATAGGCCAGTATACCTGATTCCACTTTGGCTTCCCGTATGCAAGTTTTTAAAAGTTCACCCTGCACTTTTCTAAATGTCTATCACGTGGCTGAAATATGTCCCTCTTGGTAGATGGAGAACATCTTATGCAGGAAAAAAAAAAAAAAAAGACCTAGAAATTTTCCTTCTGTCTTCCTAAGCACTGAACTGACGTGGGAGAATTTAAAAACAGGCCCTCTTGGAATCAAAATGAGTTTTCGTGCCTGCAGAGGCAAGGAGCCTATGGAAACTACTAACTGGCATCGCTGAGAATAATTATTGTCACATTGAGTCCTTTGTGAGAAGTCCTCGGAGATAACTGTCCTGGCTAGAATGAGCACCAAAGAGGGAATTTTAATATTTACTGACTCCCTGGTGAAGAAAGAAACCTTTTGCTTTATTAAAGGCAGAGGCGTTGGTAATTTGCATTAGTGGAATGCATTAGTGACATACACCATAGGACATCATGACAGTTATAATTTGTTTTGGATAAGCTGTTGTCCAGAGGCGATGATTCAAATTCCACCAGTGACTTTTCTCTTTATAGAAGTGTCTGGACTTGAAGTCAGAATTTTCTTATATTGAAAATATCTTGGGGACATCTCTGGTGGCACAGAGGTTAAGAATCCACCTGCCAATGCAGGGGACGCGGGTTCGAGCCCTGGTCCAGGAAGATCCAACGTGCCGTGGAGCAACGAAGCCTGCGAGCCACAAATGCTGAGCCCGCGTGCCACAACTACTGAAGCCCGTGCACCTAGAGTCCGTGCTCTGCAACAAGAGAAGCCACCGCAATGAGAAGCCCGCGCACCGCAACGAAGAGTAGCTCCCGCTTGCCGCAACTAGAGAAAGCCCGCGCGCAGCAATGAAGACCCAACACAGCCAAAAATAAAATAAATAAATACATTTATTTTAAAAAAGATAAAAAAGAAAATATCTTGATTTACAGGAAACCAGAGAGTCTGCTGAGCTCTTTATAGGAAAATCCATCTCGTGAAGCCCATGGGACTGTCTGTATACCATTTCACAATGACCAAGTCTTCTCCAAAGACTTTTCATGACCAGAATAAGAGAACAGGGGTGCTCACCCATGCATTTCTTCAACAAAAGCATACATTATAATTTTTAAAAAAGAGAAACTTCACTCACAGTTGCTCAAAGTTCAAACAGTGGGTAGGATGGGGAATACATTGCATTCACGCCCTGGGCATGTTTTTCTTTAGAGGGAAGTCATTGAGCAGAAGGCTAGACATGGGGAATGTTTAGAGTCCAGTCAGAGCCTAATGGTAGGAGTCCTCTGGACCAAGCCTGGATGTTTTGTAAGTTAGAGGAGCGGCTGTTTTAGCCTTCTGCCCCGATGGATACCCATGACTGATTCTAAGAGAGGGATGCACCCATTTCCAGAGCTACCCTGAGAAGATGGGGGTATCTGTGGGATCTCTCCTCTCTAGTCCAGTGCCAATAAACTCCAAGAACCCTCGTTGTCTTGTGTCTTGAGTATCTTGACCTTAGTATGAGAGGATCTGGCTAAGGAGAATGTTAACTCCAAGTGGCCCTTGCATCTTGTCAGTACTTACTTCCATCTTTTGTCATTTAAACCTCAGCTTCTGGGACTTTCATGGCAGTCCAGTGGTTAAGACTTTGACTTCCAATGCAAGGGTGTGGGTTCGATCCCTAGTCAGGGAGATAAGATCCCACATGCCTCGTGGCCAAGAAACCAAAACATAAAACAGAAGCACTATTGTAACAAATTCAATAAAGACTTTAAAAATGGTCCACGTCAAAAAAATCTGTTAAAAAAAAAAGTCAGCTTCTGAATTTGGTTTTGGTATGGAGGAGAGGAGCAGAGGGATTTTGTGATGGGTCCCTTCTTTTTATCCACGTCCCTTCCCACATGTCAAGGTAGCACAGTGCTGAAGAATCTTGAGTCAGCCCGTTCTAGGCTGGCTTCAAATCCTAGCTCTCCAATCCATTCTTAGCTGTGAAATCTTGGGGACCTTGCCAACCTGTCTAAGCCTCAGACATCTCATCTGTAAGCTAATGAGAGCAAAACGTTTTCTGTGGGGTGGGGGGTTAGGTAAGATTAAATGAGTAAAATGAAAATAGGGCACTTAACACAGTGCTTGCCATATGGCAAAGGCTCAGCAGTGGTGGCCAGTATTAGGACTGGACTGCTGGCGGTGGTTCACTCAGCTGCACGTCCTTTGGGTGCCAGCTCTGTGCTCAGATAGCAGGGCTCATGGCCTCATATCTAGCCATGGGAAATTTTCATGGAAAGAGGTAACACGTTTGTCCCGTCACTCTGGGTAGAATTTCCAAGACAATGACTCCACCATTTATTTCCATGAACAAAGGAACACCAGTCAATGAGGGCAAGAGAATGAAATGGTCCCATGGACCTAGAATAGTTCACACAATCTAATACCAGCACTTGAGGGGGAGTCGGGCCCAAAGAGAGCCCAGAGTGGAAAACAAGGGCCGTCGGGAAAGACGAAAGTAGGGAGAATAGAGATGGAGTAGATCCAGTAACACACCTGGTGAACTTTGCAAATTGCCTCTGTTTACCTCGGACAGATAGTTCTGACTGCAGGGCAGGAAATTTTTCTTCTTATAGGGAGGCAACACCTCAAGGCATAGACCATGTTGTTTTTTAAGCCCACAGTCATTAGTCTTCCAGAGTGAGCCTCACTGTGCTTAGGTGAACCCAGAAATAATCAGCCCCCAAGGTCGTGTTTCCAGCCAGTGCTCTTTCTGATTCTGAACTTGGCCAAAGCCATACCCTCCATCCTTTGGGGATGCTGTTTGCTTAAAAAGATGTTAAGGATGCCATTCATGACACTCACGTTGGCATTCTCTTTCTGCCTCGTCTTACCATATTCATCTGACGTTGACCTCTGACGTTGACCTCCACAGTGAACGCCCTGAGTTCAGTGTGGAGGTTTAGCAGCGTCCCTCCTTCAGAGGGTTCAAGGACAATCAATTGCCTTTGCTTTACTGGCTCCTTGAAACAGCAGGTTTGGTCCCCTGCTGAGATCAGGTTTAGCTCAACTCAATAATTTTCCATTTAAAAGCAGCCACCTCGTTCACTATCTTTTATTTTTGTCCCAGCGATGTTTACAAATGTGCTTTAGCAGTGGGGAGTGAAGGCACCCATGCATGGGTGCGTTCCCGGTGGAGCCCTCAATGTGCCTACCCATCCCTGTGTCTGTGTATGGTCTGCCTCTCATCGGACACCACACACTGTCTCTCCTTCAAGTGTTGCTCAAGGCTTTCCCTTCCTCTGTAGATTTGCAATTCCTACCAACAATAACAGCAGCATCAGTAATAAGAATGCTTATCATTATTATATTACTGTAACTATTATTATGATTAGAGTAAGGAGGAAGACGTGGGGGTCAAGAAGATGCCACAGAAGAACAACAAAGTAGCAGTAGTAGCAATAACAGGAGGACATCTTTAGCACAGCCACCAATAATTTATAAAAGAAGGGAGGAAGGAAGAAGTGAGCATGTATTAATGGTTTGCTATGCGATAGGCACCCTGGCCAAAACTTGACATTCCTTCTCTCCTGTAATCCTTTCCGGGGTTGTATGACGTGAATCATTTCATCATCCTCATTTTAAAGACAAGGATGCTGAGGCCTGGAGGGCTTACTTTTCTTTCCTCTTTCTCTCCCTGCCAATCCCTTGTGTACTCAGCTGTTGGACTGTCTTCCTCTGGCACAGTACCGGTGCCCCTCTTCTCTCAAACAAACTTCAGGAATTCCCGGAAAAGTACAGCATCAAAACCAAAACAAACTTATGGTTACCAAAGTGGAAACATGGGGGGGAAGGGATAAATTAGGAGTTTGAGATGAACAAATACAGACTACTATATATAAATAGATAATCAACAAGGGCCTACTATATAGCACAGGGAACACTACTCAATATTCTGTGATAACCTATATGGGAAAAGAATCTGAAAAAGAATGGATACATGTATATATAAATGAATCACTTTGCTGTACACCTGACACTAACACAACACTGGAAATCAACTGTAATATAAAGTAGAACAAAAACAAAAAACTAACAGAAGAGGCTGAGACTTAGAGTCCTCCCATTCTGGTCCTGGGCCTTCTTTCCTTGGAGTCTAAGGCAGACTGAGAGGTTATCAATCTTCTTCCACTCACAGGCCACGGCTGTCTACACTGTTCCCAGTCACCCTTGAGACCAGCCACTTAGGTAGTTTTCTCCCAACAGAGCTTTTTTCTTGATCAAAATATAGCTATGATTTCCCATGCCTACAGAATCGCGACCACATTGTCTCCTTAATCTGCATGCCTTCTCCTCCCATTGCTGAAAACCCTCCTCTGTTCCCACTTTATTCCATGCCTCTACTATACTTATTTTTGGGTTACTGGACCCAGTTCCAATGTGTGTGTCTGTGTTGGGTCGGGGGGTGCTTCCCACACACCAACAAGCAATTCTGGGACGCCAGCCGGGTGTCCAAAATTCAACTCAGTTCTGACACTGTGCACCTGGAGACAGCATCAGATTCCACAGGTGAAGGGCTCAGTCCCACAGACCATCCCCTTACCACACAGACTTCAGACACCCATCTCAAGTCCAGGTTTGTCACCTGTGCTTCTGACTGACTGGCTATAAATCACAGGTTCCTGTGACCTTGATTAATTTGCTAGAGCAGCTCACAGAACTCAGGGAAACATTTTACTTACTAGATCACTGCTTTATTGTAGAGGGATATAACTCAGGAAGAGCCAGCTGGAAGAGAGACACAAGGCAAGGTGTGGGGAAGGGTCCGGAGCTTCCATGCCCTCCCCAGGTGCCACTCTCCCCAGAGCTCCGCGTGTTCAACAACCAGGAAGCTCTCTGAACGTTGTCCTTTTGGTTTTTTATGGAGGCTTATTATTGGGTTGGCCAAAATTTTCGTTCGGTTCTTTCCGTAACATGGTACGAGAACCCGAATGAACTTTTTGGCCAACCCAGTACATGACAGCCAGGATTGATTAAATCATTGGTCAGTGACACTTGATTCAACCTCCAGCCCCTCTTCCCTCTCTGGAGGTTGGAGGTTGGGGTACTGCAAGTTCTAACCCTCTAACTGCGTGCATGGTTTATTCCCCTGGCAACAAGCCCCCATCCTTAGATTGCCTAAGGGCTTTCCAAAAGTCACCTCACTAACATAATAAAAGATATCATTATTGGCTCTTATCACAGGAAATTACAAGTGTTTTAGGAGCTCTGTGCCAGGAACAGGTGGAAGACCAAATACACATTTCTTATCATAAATCACAAAGTCATAATACTGAGCTAGCATTGTCTTCAGTATACTTGCATCTACTGTTTTCTTTTCTTTTCTTTTCTTTTCTTTTTCTTTTGGCCACGCATGGCTTGCAGGATCTTAGTTCCCTGACCAGGGATTGAACCCGTGCCCTCGGCAGTGAAAGCGCAGAGTCCTAGCCACTGGACTGCCAGGGAATTCCCGATTCTACTATTTTCTTTATCTGGAATACCTCCTCCAGTCACTTGAAGGCCGCCACCCATCCTAATCTCTAACTGGACAAATTCTGCTCTTTTTTTTTTTTTTTGCGGTACGCGGGCCTCTCACTGTTGTGGACTCTCCCGTTGCAGAGCACAGCCTCCAGACACGCAGGCTCAGTGGCCATAGCTCACGGGCCCAGCCGCTCCGCGGCATGTGGGATCTTCCCCGACCAGGACACGAACCCGTGTCCCCTGCATCGGCAGGCGGACTCTCAACCACTGCGCCACCAGGGAAGCCCCTGCTCTATCTTTTAATACCTAGCTCAAATGGCAGCTCTGCAAAATGTTCCTTGATTCTCCCAAATAAAATGAGTTTATGGAATGAGAGTTATGTATATACATCTACAGGAACAGCTGAGTCCTGTGTTTAAACTTCCTGGCTTCAAATTTCAGCTCTGCCTGATACTAGGTGGGTGACTTTAGGTAAGGGGCAGTAACCTGCCCAAGCCTCAGTTTCCTCATCTTTAAAACAGACATAAGCTTCAGACTGGCCTCATATAGTTGTGAAGATTAAAAAATGGTGATTGTAAAACACTTAACAGTGCTCAACAAACGGTACCAGCTGCTGTGTTGTTATTATGATTATTTTGTATGTAAGTGTTTAAAAATGTCTATGGTTTCAGAGTAAGAGATTCTCAAGTATGAGGCTTATTCATTTTTATAACCCAAACACTTTGCACGGTGACTAGTTCATAAATAAAATCCAACACTTTCATGGAATTGAAAAAGGCACCTTTTCACTAAAAACAGGCACTGGAAGACAATCGTTACAATTTATTGTAACGATTTTGATCACTCACCACCAATCATTTGGGAGTAAAATGAAAAATCTTATTTTCTCCATTTTCATCCCCTGGATTTAGATAATTTAGATTAAACATGCATTTTTTTAGTATTATATTTAGTAATTCCCCCTATATCTAACAGAGTACTTTGCAGTAGCAGAAAATTGTGTAACCATAGGAGGACAGGCAGACGATGGACTATTATGGGGACGCTGTATTTGGGAAAGAACCCTGATCTTTGCATATTGAGATCTCCTAGTGAAAACTACCCTCTTTCCCCCTACAAAACATACTCTGGGGTCAGAGATAGAGGACCAGGCTTCATCCGGAGCTGTAAGCATCATCTCCTACTGATACAGATACTGACATTATGAATTTTCCTTTTAGCCTCTTTATCCAAATAACGATACGGAAATGTGCAGACATGTGTCCAAACCAAACTTTTGTGACAGGATTACCGGCTCATTGTGGACCACTTGTTAGCAAGAAACTTCCCAGCACAAGCCGGTTCCTAATTTAAGTCCTTGGCTAGTTTCTGACAAGCCACTTTACGGCAGGGCGTGATGATATATGGCGTTCCCCAGCTCCACTGCGTGCATTTTGACATCGCCCACAATCCTGCATATTCAGTTTGCTCCCATCCAGAAATAACTGTTCTCCCTTCACCTTTAGTATTCAAGGTTGTGTCCTGATCCCAATACATCTGTGTTTAGGGCAAAACTGGAGGGTTGTCAGTTAATCTTATGCATGACCCTTAATTACACCCTAAAGCCTCTTCTTCTCCTTCCCAGCTGGTTAAAGAGGTAGAGAGCTCTCGTTTCTGACACCAGCATCTCCCCTCTCCTGACGGGCTTCTTCTTGACAGCATTTACTCTTATGCCTCCACTGCTGAAGTAGGAGGGGATCTGAGGATTTATGTTCAAGGAGAATTTAGAAATGCTTTGTGTTTCAGAGAGTGCTTTGCCTGGACCTCTAATACTTGTGACTCTTAAAATTCCCCAGACAGGGCTCTGTTGCTGAAATAAAACAGCCACTTTCTTGTCCCCCATTGACTCCAAAACCCCATCTTCGCCCATAATGGACTTGACTTTCAAATTATCCTCCCCATCTTCTGCCACATCCCTTTATGCCCAGGATCTTTTTTTCAAGTACTAAAATTTTAGCTTGTCTTCATTGGTTACTGCTTGATTTTCTAATTTTTTAAAGTACATGACCACGGATTGTGTGCGAAATACATTTCCTTATGGGGTCTTGGGCCCTAACATTGATGATGATGGTGATGATAATGGTGATGATGACCGTTTTGCGTTTAGAAGAAATGACACCCACCAGGTTGAAATGATGTTCTCGATGCCTCACTGGTTTTGGTGAGTTCATTTTTGTGTTTGTTGAACCAATTCAAATTGTCAATATTCCTGTAGTCTCTTTTCTTTCCCGGAATTTTGCTGTTCCTGCAGTGGATGAAAATATGGATTTGTCTGTTAGGATGTCTGAGAAAATGAGACTGATAGCCAGCCATATGGTTTGTACTTGATGTGTCTTGATTAAATTGAGGGTTGTCTGGTCCAAATGCCATGCACAGTTTTAGAAGGAAATGGTGGTTAAGTAAGGTCTTTATCTGACTTCAGGAGACCAAAAAAAAAAGACAAAAGTCATTGCAGATAATATATCTGGGGAAAGGGACAGCTGATAGATTCACTTTTCAGTCTCAAGCCTTAAGTGGGTGTCAACTGGGGAGTCACTGGGAAAGGAAAAGAGAACTAGCAATGGACCAGGTGATGACCTGTGTTATTTAAATTAATGTTTCCATTTTACAGATGGGAGCACTGAGGCTCAGTGATTTTAGACAGTTTTCTCAGGGTCCCAGAGACCTGATTCAAATTAAAAATTATGCTCCATTCACTACTTTGCTTCTGCTTAAAAATGTTCAAACATTCTGGGCCCATTCATCAGGGAGACGGAATTCAACCCAATTCCATTGCCTCTAGTTCTTGGGTCTTATTGATGCTGCTCTAGCCTTGCCTCGAGTGTTGCCCAGAGCCCCTGCCCTTTGGAGTCTGTATATCCTATAGGTATGTATATACATGTGTATAAATATATATATACAGACACACACACACATCTGTGTGTGTGTGTAGAGCTTGCATTTATACAATTTGCAGAATTAGCAGAAGTTGTGCCTCCTTCTTGCCTGAAGCCAGCAAAAGCAGGGATGCCATTTGGCCAGAGTTCAACCTCTTACATATTTTGTCCCTGGCTTATCTCCTAGAGGAGCAGGAAAATGAAGGGGAAACTCTTTTCTCAGTGGGATCTCAGGGACTGTGAGAAGATAGACGCCTTAGTCTCCCTACTTTCTCCCTTCTCAGTGAGAAGCTGCTGCACACCATATGCAGGTATAAAGTGGAAAACTTGATTGGCCAAACCAGCCAAACTGCCTGTGCAGTCAAAATGGGAGGGCACCGTCAGCGTCACTGATCCCTCACATGGGATTGATAGTCCCCGCCCTGCCTGGCACACCGGGTTGAATGAAGATCAAATGACAATATGTATGGGGATTCTTTGTGGGCTAGAAAGGATCAGATGAGGCTAGACCAGCGGCACTATTGCATCAGATTGCCATGATATTAGTTACGACCAGCTGTCTTTGTGAGAGGAAATTCTATACAGTGGAGTCAGCCCAGCCTTCCATGCAGGGCCCACAGCTCCTAAAAACCCAGAAAACATTCCTTTCTGATGAAGATTCTGCAAGAACTACCAATTACCCACCACCCATTTTGTGCCTCACTCTATATTAGCAACCCCGTATACGTTTCTCATTTAATCTCCACGGGGCTTTGTTATTACGACTTTGAAAAGACTGAGGCGTAGAAGGTTAAAGGATTTGCCCTACTCAGCCAACTAACATATGCCCACGCTGTGGATTTGAACTTAGCCTTTTAACCACCTGCTCTAAGGATTGAGGCTCTGCCTGGGATCAGTAGGAATGATAGTAAACTTACCAGTCTTGCTTCGTCGTGTGGGAGGAACAGGAATAAATATTAAGAAGCCATTTGTGTTTCCACTCTTCCCTTGCTAGGGTTTCTTATTCTGTGACCGGAGACCAGCCATGTTCAGTGATTTACTTCATTTGCAGAATACTTAGGACTTCTCTAGGGCTCCCATTGCAACTTGCTGTATGCAGACAACTTTGCTGAATTAAAAGCGTCCCAAGTTCTGGTGGAGGGTATTCCTTAAAGTGGTGATGTATGAAGATTTTAACACGATGTTGATCCAAGGGTCCTGTTATTATCGAACTGTAGGTTGTTAAATTGCGGATTTAGAGAATGGATTTTCTTATGGAACTGCCGAATCCTTGTGAGGATCTCACATTTGTCCACCTTCCTTCGAGGTTTGTAATGAGATTGTGTGTTAAGAGATACTTTGTAGGCTACCAAGTACTAAATATTTTTTTTTTAATCTGATTTATTATATCAGTTGACACACAGTCTGTGGACACTTGGTAAAAATTCTAAAATGGAATTACTCAACCTAACTGCTGTATCAGTAGGACTATTTGGTTATAAGCAAGAAAAAGTGGCTTGGGTCACTTAAGTAGAAAAGATGTACGGACCCCTGTGGATTGAAGGGAAGAGTGGTGACCAGGCTTGAAAAGGGCAGGAA
Source organism: Globicephala melas (assembly GCF_963455315.2). Taxonomy (NCBI): domain Eukaryota; kingdom Metazoa; phylum Chordata; class Mammalia; order Artiodactyla; family Delphinidae; genus Globicephala; species Globicephala melas. Next base: position 32,642,570 of record NC_083328.1, on the reverse strand, counting down.
CCAGGGCAGCTCCAAGGGCCTCAGTGGCAGGAGCCCTGCCGAGTTCGCTCCTGACACCATCAGAGGGATGAGTGAACTCCATCAGTTTTCAGCCTCTGAGTGACCTAGATTGGGTCAACTGCCTACCCTTTGATTCGGGAAGACCGAGACATCTGATTAACACTCCCACCAACCTGTGTCCAGTGGGGCAGAGGAAATTCCCCCAAAGGACATTGGAATCCTATTATCAACAGAAATCAGGCAGATACTGCACAGAAAAAAAAAAATTTAATCTCTATAAAGTAACTGTGGGTAATTACATTACCCAGGGTTAATAAGAGTGTAGGGGAACAGTAATTTTAAAGAGGTGTCAATTGGCATACATTTTTGGAAGGATGGTTTGTCAATTTGTATCAAAATCTTTTCACCATGTTTAGATCCTTTAATCTAGTAATTTCACTTCCAGGAATAGAGACTTATTTTAAGGCAACAATCAGGCAGATGGGAAACATAGGTATGCTAGATGTTCAGTATGATATTTTTCAATAATTGTGAATAAATGGAGACAAAAATATCTAACAATGGAGTATTGGTAAAATTATAGCAAGTAGAAATCATGACAGGGAAACTTAAAAGTCTGTGTTAGTGTCACTTTTTGGTCAAAAAAAAGGTATATGTACATTTTTAAGAATGGATATGTTAATTTTTAAAGCCCAAGACATGTCTTTCAGACATTCCAGTTTAATTACATTTCTCCTCCTAGTTTAAATTTAATTAAACTTTTCCTTGTATCCCTCCCTCCCTCCCTTCCTTTTCCTTTCTGTCTTCTTTACCTATAACACCATCAATCATACATGTTAAGGTCATATTCTGTTTCCAGGAGGGACTTGTGGGCTAAGCTGGAAACTTTCTGGCTGATCATAGCCTTCTTTGGATAAACCTCGTGCGTGCGCGCGCGCACACACATACGTGCACACAGATGTATCCCAATTTTTGAAACTTGAATTTAGATATGCTCCCTGAAAAAACTCAGTCATCTTTATCTCCTTGAAAATTATTATCCTTAAAGCTAAATAGTGAGGGATCCTCCTGTTCTCTGAAAGTGGAGGGCTTAGGGTTGGAACTTGAAAATGAAATCCTTATCACTCGTCCATTTTCATCCTGTGTCTTAGTCTTGAATTAGAGTTACTGGAAGGAGAATGGTCCCTTTGCAGGGCTCCTGGACATCTAAGCCCGGGAATTAAGAGTTCAGCTCTCACGTTCTCACCAAGGTTACCGACCAGCTTCTACAAAGCCAAATATTTGTTTTCTAATAAAAGTGGAAGGAGATTCGGCAGCGTAAAAATGCCCTTGCATCTAGAAAAACTGGCATCTGTTTTCTTCGAATCAGTTTCCAAAGATTATGCAGCACATTTTAATGGTGCTCGGGGGACCTGCAGTGTGTGTGTCTGAAAAATGAGGGTGAACATTTTATATGTCTCCCAAGCAGATGAACCTCGCCCTGCCCCCAATGAAGAGATCATAAAGCAAAGTGTTATTAATCCAGAAGTGATGGGAGGGAGTATCATGTTTCCAGAGATGATATTTGTTAAAATATTGATGATGAACCACCTTCCCATCTTGGATTAATTTTGACCCAGGCTGGCCATTCATCAGGAAATGCATAATTCCATCGTATATAGAGGATTTTGGAAAAAGAATATTTATGAAGACGTCAACTTCAGTCAATGAAATATGACAGTTAAAAGACTGCAAAATGTGCCTCAGCTTGGCTTAAGGAGACTAATTCTGGATGAAGCTGTTTTTGTTAATTTAGCTGGTGGGAAGATGTGGGGTGGCTTATCAAGTTAAATGCTACCTACTCAAGAATCATAACTAGTCTGGGGATTAAATAAACAGGTTAATATTAATAACCATGTTAATATTTCACTAAGGTTAAATAACCAGACTGCCACAAAAGTACCTAAGAAAAGTTATCTTGAAAGATACCCTTAAAGGTATCTTGAAAGTCAATTTCAGATGTTTGTACTTAAGCGAGAAAGGGAGGGTCTTGAGGAAATTCATGTTTAACATGAAACACCTGTGTCAGCTGATGAAGACATGAAAGAGGGAGAAGAAAGAAAGAGAGGGAGGAATAGAGGAAGGGAAGAAGGAATCAGTGGGGTTAGTGGTGGCTGAATGCAGAAACTGAAAATCAGGTAAAGATGACGCTAAGACCTCTGACTTTGAAGTTCGAAAAACTGGAATTAAACAGTTGGAGGTGCCATTTTCATCACGAAAGTAACCAAATGTTCATCCCTTGGAAGTGCAATGGGATAAGAAGATGAAGTGAGCACGTGACATTTACTTGACATGAACGTGAATGAATACGCTCCTCACCTCACCTCACCACACCCATCCTTCACATCAGAGCCTTCAAAGTGTGTTCTTCTCTCTCTTTGTCTCACTCTTTACTCTTTCTTCTTAGGTTAAAACTGCATGAAATATTATCTTGGAAATAGAGACCAGAGCTTCCTTTGGACATACTCTATTTATCCTAGCAACTTAGTATTTCCTACAAAAGATCACTTAGAAGCCCCCTCACAGAAATGAAGCTTCTGGCAGGAAGTTTGAGTGAAGAATCTAATTTCATACTGATCAGTGAATTAATTCCCACATTAAGAAAAGGAGGGGCCCTTGCCCCCAATGTTTCTGCCACTGACCATTGAGTAATTATACATTGGGTTCCAATCATTATGGTTAGGACCAGTGGGACCATTTCTCTTCTCTGCATGGGAGGGGCATTATACCAAGCACATTCGCTACTGCTGTGAAAGGTTCTGTTGTAATTTATCTCAGTTTAGTCACCACCCAAGAGGTTATACCAGAGTATACACCAGTCACACCACATTGCTTTAGAATGTGGTTGCTGGTGCCACAGTAATACGTATGTTCTAGCCATGGGGTAGACGCTTCACACACAGTATTTCATTTAATATTAAATAAAATACCCTATGGGATAAGAATTATTACTATCTCCATTGCACATAAAAGACATAATCTCACAGAGATTAAATAAATTGCCCCGTCCATTTGACAGAAGACAAATTCAGATCCAGAAAAGCAACTTGAATCTGTGCCTTTAAACGTTAGTTTACATTGGCTCCCAAAGGAGTTTGACTAATTTATCCAGTACTTTTTGTACCGGTGCCCTTTCTTTTTAAATTAATGTATTTATTATGGAATATGTTAAAATATTTTAAAAATTCAAAATTTATAAATGGTAGGTAGGGAAAAGTAAGTCTTTCTACCCAGGATCTCTGGCCCCTCATGTCCCATCCCTGGTCGCAATTACTCTCAATCTGTTTCTTTTGTCCCTTCCAGAGAGAGTGTAGCTATATCCTAAGATATATTTGTGTATGCCCGTTCCTGTTCCCCACCTGTGATAATGCATGCTATGCATGCAATGCAGTGCTTTTCCCCCTACTTAATATATTTTGGTTATCTTTCCTACCTATATCATCAGCCTTTGGAATACGTGGATGCGTATTCAAGATACGTTCATATTCAAGATATGGACATGTAACTTGGTAGATTATCGGTTGTCACATTTCTGCCTATCCTCTGCCTTGTTAGGGCTACTTGAAACACTTTTTTTTGTTTTGTTATTTAGGACCTTCTAAACTCTAATGATGTGCACCTGTAACACTGTGGCGATCCCATATCTTGAGAGTTGATCCTGCTTGATCCTGCTGAAAGCTACCTGTTTAAGGGGACTGGAGAATACGAGGGTTATCCTCCCACGTCAGAGTCCTTAGTCATTGACTTCTAGCCAAGGCCGGAGTTGAAGGGTGGGGGTGGGGGTGGTTTCTTCCTCACAGTGGAACCAAGAAGACTTTTTGGGAGAGGTGATGCTTGCTGCTCTCAGATGGGCAAGGATGCATACAGCCCAGGTTCACATCCGTGCCTCCTGTGCAGACATCCACAATGCAGAAGAGTGTCTGCATCTGTCATTCAAGACTCTGCCTTCTCCAGCTTCATATTCCCTGGTTACCCCCTTTCTCAATCCATAACTGAACTGTATTTATTTTCATGTGTCGTGCGTGACTTGCCATGGGCTTTGGTCCATGTAGTTTCCTTTTTCTTAAATGTCCTGCCACTCAACCTTAAATCCTTTCCACCCTGAAAGATTGCAAGAGTCCTGCCACCATCCTTTCCTGATTTACTCAACTGGAATCGCTCCTTCCCCTTCTTTTACCCAGACCCTGATTCTCACTACAGTGTCACTCCCTTCCCTTATCTTTTAAGTGCCTTTATTCCACGCCACCCCCCAAAACTGCCCTGTACATTGTAGTTGCTCAATAAACATTTGGTAATTAATCACATGGAAATACCCAGGAGGTGTGCTGCATGCTCTTCAGTTTACTGAGACACCTAGACTTCTGCTTTCCAACCTTATGACACTTCACTCATGAGGACATTGACAAGCTGCCTGTTTGAACAGTCTCCAGCATATTATAAACGTTTGGATAAAACCACCGTCAAGGCACGGTCATCGCAGAGCCAATAACAAGTGACCTTGTCTTCCCCTTCTTTATTTGAATGTTTTCTACAGTATCATCTCCAAAGGCAACAGGAGAAAATGGTGAACAGCTGGGAATGGGAGATGTCCTTCACACATCCTATATTTGGAACTGGTAGAAATAGCCACTATGATTCGCTGTCAGTTCCACAGGATAGATGTGATTTCAAAATTCTATCTTGCTTGTGAGCCCCTTGAGGGCAGGGCCTTATTCATCTTGGCATCACCTGTTGGGGTAGGGCGGGGGGAGTTTCTCAACCACAGGATGGAAAGTTCTTTGTCCAGGGAAGGCATCCTTTGTGTTGTAGGATGTGTAGCAGCATCCCTACCCTCAACTCACTGGACGCCAGTAGCACCCCTTCCCCAAGTTGTGCCAATTAAAAATGTCTTCAGACATTGCCAACGTCTCCTGGTGAGATAATTATTCCGGTTAAAATATACTCTTGTAGGGGCTTAACAAATATTTTTGAATGAACATGTAAAACTTACCAAAGTTTCAACATTATCAATTAGCTTGTTTTCTCCACATGAAGAACAATAAATCCACGTAGTCAGGAACTTAGAAGAAACACATTTTACTCAATACCTAAATAGCAGGTAAAAGCTTGCTGTAAACTCCCCCCCACAAATTCCAACCTTCACCTTTTTGTAGACTCCAAAATGTAATGAAGTTGTGTCTCCATTATGTGACACCCAAGCCGTATAACTCTGCATTTTAAAAAAAGATGCCATCAAAGAGGGGTCATTTGCCTGGTAAACTATTTTCTAAGCAAACACATATTCCAAGGATTGCAAGCTCTTCCAGTGCATTAAAAACACTTTATCCCAAGCAAAACTTAAGTCCACAGCTTTCACTTGGAGTATAGCCATCACGTGGAGTATTAAAGTACTAGCCGTTGATGAATTCTCTCTAAGTGACTACATAGGCTCCACAGTATGTATGGAAGTGTGTGTTTAAAGTTCTAAAAATTATCCAGTTGTATTCACACTTGAGACTCCAAATCACGTGTCTTTATTTAACATTTTTACTGAGCACTGTCACCAGCTTATGGAACAGTCTCAGCTCAGTGGGGTATAAACATAAAATAGTTTTCTGCCCCCAGCTGTGCTGGGTTGCCTATTTTCCCCCATCCCTTAATAACATCTTAAGCAGATTTTTCAACTTTCTGGCTATTAGCATAGTCTCAATTGGAATTCATGCCTGTTATTTTCTCTTTTTATTTTTTAAAATTTATTTATTTTTGGCTGCATTGGGTCTTTGCTGCTGCACTCAGGCTTTCTCGAGCTGCGGCGAGCAGGGGCTACTCTTCGTTGTGGTGCACGGGCTCTAGGCGCGCGGGCTCTGGGCGTGCGGACTCTAGAGTGCAGGCTCAGTAGTTGTGGCGCACGGGCTTAGCTGCTCTGTGGCATGTGGGATCTTCCCAGACCAGGGCTCGAACCTGTGTCCCCTGCATTGGCAGGGGGATTCCTAACCACGGCGCCACCAGGGAAGCCCTGTTTTCTCTTTTCAAAGCAATATGATTCTTTGAAAATTCCTTCTGCTTTTTTACTAATCAGACTTGCAGCTCCAGGGCCTGAAGAAGAGAGGGGGCTGTTTTCATCTCCCCACCACAGCCTTCTTTTGTCTTGGAATGAATGGAAAGGGAGAATTTTGTATGCCTTTGGGTCAGGAAGGAAGAGATACAGGGTCCTGGCTCTCCGATTCAAAAGTGCAATTGTATTCCTCTTGCTTCTGATTGTTGCAACTTGTCTCGTTTCTCTGTGGTCCGTATTCTAGTCCTAACTTTTTTCCTCAAACAGACATGCAGGGGCCTCCTAGTGCCTCAGTTTCTCCCTGTGGAAAATCCATTTGCTACCGAGTTGCTTGCCGCAGGTCAGGCCAATGAATCGGAGACGAGGTGTTGAGGGAAGGAATACGCCTTTATTTGGAAAGCCAGCAGACCGAGAAGATGGCAGACTAGTGTCTCCGAAAAACCATCTTCTCTGGGTTTGGATGCCAGTTTCTTTTATAGCACAGAAAGGGGGAGGAGATGAGGAAGTAAAGTAAAAAGGCCATAAGTTCTGCAAATATCCCCTGGAATGGCCAGCCTCCAGGCAGGGGATGTGTTAATTTCTTCTTTCTTGCAACCATCCACACACAGGTGGACAGCGTTAGGATGCTTCCCCGAACAAAGGCACTTTGGTTTAGCATTCAGGCAGAGGGGCAGGGTTCCCTGAGGCAGACCATTATGTATAGGCAGTATCCTTTTAGTGAACAAAAGCAATGGGAAGCAAAGGGTCAAGTAAAAGAAACAGATCCAACATGTAGACAGATTTGGCTCTCGCCTGTTACACATTTTCAACAAAACCTGTTTCAGCTTCCTCCCTGGTGTCTGTGCCAACAATACCTCCCACAGGCCATGCAGGTGACCCTCTAGGGATGCACCGGCAAGCTGGCTCAAGCCCAGCTCTTTCTGCTGGAACTACGTCAGTGCCGGTCAACTCACTCATGCTTCCTGTGCCAGATGGTAGGACTGAAAGCCCTTCCTCCGTTTCCCCCACTCTCAACCTGCCCCACATCTTTCCCTAATTCTATTTTGTCCTTGTGCTTACGGATGTCCCTCAGATAGCCACCAAGTTTGCTGCATCAGCAGGTATCCAACTGGGGAAAGAATTCAGGTCCCTTTCTTGCAGGCACTCCTGGTATTTGCAAGAAATTCTCTCTACATGCATCTGCTCCCCAGTTCGCTCAAGCTTCTTGAACGAACTGGGGCGCAGATGCCAGGGCTCTCAGACGTATCATCAGTTTTCTTAAATCCTCATACTCATTGCTAGATTTCTCCTGAAACCCGTATCTGTCTTAAGACAGTTATGTTTGGGACAGACTCTTACGAATATGGGAACATAGTGAAAATTTTTGACTTTTCATAGTTTTTACTTTTCATACCATTGGCCTTTGGAAAGTATCTGTATTTGGTGTGTCTCTGTGTGTGTGTGTGTGTGTGTGTGTGTGTATATATATATATATATATATATAAGCTGAGTAGTGTTTCAGTGAAAGTGTCCCTAATTTTCCTTATTTCTGTGTAATGAATGGCTCCTTTTCAGAGCATATGTGGTGTAATAGCCCTTGTCTTGCCTTTCTGGGAGGTAGAGAGAGTTTCTTGTTGACCCAAACATGGCCTCTTAATGGAGATTCATAACATCAAAAGGAATTATGTGAGAACAAAGTAATTATCCTTCCTGTATGACTATCAACCCAATTTACAAAGGAGTGAAATTAAACATTGCAGTTAATTACAGGGACAGTCTCAAATTTGTAGACGAATTAGGGATCATTGGTTGCAAGCAACAGAAACCAATTTTCCCCCTATATTAAGCAAAGAGAATACTTATTAGCAGTTACTGGGGAGCTTACAAAATTGAGAGGAGGCTAAACATGCAGTGTGAGCATCATGACAGTCACAGAGTAATGGTGAGTTCTCCTCTATGGAAAGAAATGAATTCCAACTATGTCTTCCGTCCATCTGTCATTCTGCTCCAGTTTGAGAGCCCAGAAGAGCACATCCCACTGGCCAAGCTCAGGCCACAGATCCCCTTATTGAAGCCACTTTGGCAGGAAAAGCCAGGATCAGATGGAAGGTGCCTTCAGGAAACTGTGAGAAGACAGGGCACCCGTCCATGGTCCCACCAAGTCTGCACAAAATGAGGGAACTGTAACTCCCCTGAAACAAACCGTGGGTGCTGTTAGGAAAGAGAAGCGATTGCTGGATGGTCAAGCAATGATGGTCAATCCTTCTTAACCCGTAAGGTTTACCACTGTCCTCTTGCTTGGAGGGTGCAGAGCTACCTCAGTCTGTATTTTAGGGCAGCTCTCACACAGCATCACCCATCTTCCCTTTTTTGTGGATGTATGGAGGACCCTACAGTCTTCTGCATTAGGGTAGTATTTATTAGCCACTGTTTCTGTCAGGGCTGTGCTGCCCTCTCTGTGTCTCCTAAACATTCCTCTTGCTCTTGCTTCCATCCTTTTTATGGAGGTTATTCCTCCAGTGCAGTTTGCTCTACTTTTGGTCAACGTCTCTACAATTTTCCTCCGGAACCTGCACACACTTTTCTGCTGTGGGTTCCTTTTCTATGCTGCCCTTACTGCTTGGAACTCAGTACCCATTTGCCTGAACTTAGATTTCTTTTTTCTTTTGCATTTACCCTCCCTACTCCTGTACTGCCTGTCTCTGCTCCTAGAATGTGTATGTTGTTGAATGTGGAAAAGCAAAGGTCTCAGACTGCCCATGTGGATTAGAGAACACAGTCTACTTCCCTGACCCCTGGTGTCACCAACATCACCAGTCACTTCTTTCTTACTCCCTATCTGTACAAACGGACATCTCTTGATGTCCCTGAGGAATACTTGTGATTATAGAAAATTGTTCTGACTTCTTGGGTTTAGAGTCCTAACTAAGAAGACTAATCTTACTTCTGGAAAATCATATGTTCTATCCTATAGAGCACCGTTGGCAGACACAGGAGCATCCTAGGTTGCCCAAGTACCAGGCTGCAGACATTAGAGCTGTCAACACAAGTACAGGAATATCAGAGCCAGAACCATGAACCGGATGAGGTGGATCCTGAGGGTGTGGTCAGATGAACTATACCACTTCACGGTTCATGGCTGTTAGGAACAATGTCCTTAAAACCATTGGCTCGATATTTTTTATCCCCATTGCTTATAAGATCCCTGAGAATTTTTTCCAAGTCTAATTTATTCACCAATGTATCTTCCACCTAGGCAAAGGGCCTGGCACAAATACTTATCACATTTTGCTTGAATGAGTGAATGAATGACCCAATCAATCAATCAATCAATTGCTTTGAACTTCTTTTAAAGACCAGAATCCGGACATGTATGCACCTCTCAGGCTTCAAGCCACAGCCCTTTGAGCTGGGCTCTGAAAGCAAGGCCCTTACAGAGAGACTCCATCTTTCTCCGGGGCTGTAGCAACCAACGTACGTGTATTTAATTATTTACTGCCTATTTTGAGTATGCTTCGCCAGCTCTCAATCTCCTTCACTATTCTCTTTTCCCTGGGTGGTGGCAATATGGATTTTTAGAATCCATTATTAATTTTTCTGTTTCTTCCTTTTTCCTGTAACCTCTCCCTAGAGTTGAAATTTGCCTTAAACTTTCACCTCCTAAGATGCCTCTTCTTTTGGCTACTCAGAGACTTCCTAGCTATTTCTCTCTGTGTCATCTGCAAACTCAGAGACGGGATCCCTGTTTTTGATGTTATGGAGATGGACATCCAGTAAGCAGCAGAGATGATCCAGGGCTATTCATCAGCGAATGCTTAGTAAATATTGACACCCAGATGATTTACAAGACCACGATCTACCTTTTGCAAAAATGCAACCAAAAAAATCTTAAACTTTAAAAGTACTTCCTTCCTCAGACTTAAGGTAAATATGTAGTATATTCGTCTTTCAAAACTTCCACTGTCTCCAGCTATGCTTGTAGGAAGGGAAAAAAAATAGATATCACTTTGCAATTTATGTTGTTACCAGCATGCAACTGAGTACATTCAATTGACTCCAAATGTACTGCACATTCTAATTTTTGTCTCCTATTGTCCTCCCCTGTTGACTTCAAGTTAATGCATAATATGAAGTAGGACATCCCTCATAAATTCTATATCATCAGAGTAATGTGGCTTCGATGATGTACTGCATTTTAAATGAGCTCTGTCACCAAAGGACGATGGGGGGCCCAGGAGGTTTTTGGTTTTTGTTTTTTTCAATTTTCCTTCTGTTCTTGCAGTGTGATAAGTCTAATTATAGTTAGCAGCCAACAGCAGTGTTTCTTCAGCTAGTATGACTTGTGAGGTCCCTGGGATCTGTATGAAATCTCCAGATTTGTATAGTGTGTGTCTTAGGCCCAACACGTTGAGATGGCTCTTAAATAGAAGGAGAGTTCTGAAAGATTAAAGGGGGATTGATAATGAAGGAGATTAGCAATGTTGGTTGGCTGTGCAGGTTCAGTAATGCATTCCTGTGGCTTATTTTACTCATGGGAGTTGAATGACATTTCCAGAATGTTAGAGGAGAGGGGCATCGCATATCTCAACCATTTAGAGGGAGTGGTTGTTATTTCTTATAATACTCTGATCATCTGAGGGGCTTTCTCTCTATACAGTGCCTTTCTCTGGGGGAAGAAGCTAATGTACACTCATGTTTACTATAGGCAAGTACAGCTACAGCTGCCCCCAGTCCTATTATAGAGAATATGCTGGAATGCAGTCATTTCTTCACCTGTTCTGACTAGAGCATCTCAAGCTTTATGACTTGGGAATCTTCTTCAAATGCATATTCTGTTGAGTAGGCCTGGGGCGAAGCCTAAGATTCTGCATTTCTTACAACCTTCCCAGTGACACGGATGCGGCTGGTTTGTCACACTATGAATAACAGACTTTATGGAGTCTTAACCAAGAATCACCATACTTGTACGTGGACGCCTCTGCGATAGAGTTGCATACAGAGGAGAAAGAAAAAAGCAGACATTAGTATATAATAGCGAGCCTGAACTGAAGTCGCGATGGTATTATTTAATAGCACAATATAGGTGGCCACAATTCTTATCCCCATTATAGAGCTGAGGGGCTACACAGCTCAGATTTAGTGACATGATCAAGTTGCATGGCGAGTAATAGACGAGTGCATGGTGGAGATGAAACTTGAACTCGGGCAGTATGATTTCAGAGACCATGCCTAAATGCCTCTACTGCCCAGAGACTATAAATACCTTCAAATGAAGTTTACTTGTCTAGAGTGTACTGTCTAGAGTTTTGCCATCTTCACCATCATAATCCCCTGAGCAAATACTAATTGAGTACCTGAGACTGTGCCTTAAGGTTTTGCAGCTGACAAGAGAAGGTGATGGATGTGGTCCAATTGGAGACCAGCAAATAGCACTTGTTGGTAGCTGAAATTCAGAAAACTATCTGTATATAATTATTTACACATAATTACATATTGTAATTACATATTACTTAAGCATTACATATTAATTAAATTACATATTAATTAAATTATTTGATTTAATTAGATAACTATGTAATTAAATCACTGTCTGTAATAATTGGCTGCATGGAGAAAATGACCTATGGGGTAAGACAAAGGAATGTATATCCATTTTAAACTTATGGTTACCAAAGGGAAAAGGTGGGGGGATAAATTAAGAGGTTGGGATTAACATATACACACTACTGTATGTAAAATAGATAATCAACAAGGACCTACTGTATAGCACAGGGTGCTGTCCTCAATACTCTCTAATAAACTATATGGGAAAAGAATCTGAAAAAGAATAGATATATGAATATGTGTAACTAAATTACTTTGCTGTACACCTGAAACTAATATAACATTGCAAATCAACTATACTCCAATATCAAATAAAAAAATTTTTTAAAGGTGTTAAGCTTTAGAAAATAAATATATATTCTAGGAACTTTGAGGTGACTTGCAGATTAGCTTTTTGTTTATTAGATTTACACTTTTTAACACTTTTTTATTCAAGTAAAATTCACATAGCATAAAATTAGCCATTTTTAAAGTATGCAACTCAGTGTCATTTAGTACATGTACAATGTGCAGCCATCATCTCCAGTAAACTCATGAAAAGATGCTCAATGTCATTAGTCGCTTGAGAAATGAAAATCAAAACCACAATGAGGTACATGACTCTTTTTGAATTATGGTTTTCTCAGGATATATGCCCAGTAGTGGGATTGCTGGGTCGTATGGTAGTTCTATTTTTAGTTTTTTAAGGAACCTCCATACTGTTCTCCACAGTGGCTGTATCAATTTACATTCCCACCAACAGTGCAAGAGGGTTCCCTTTTCTCCACACCCTCTCCAGCATTTATTGTTTGTAGATTTTTTGATGATGTCCTTTCTGACTGGTGTGAGATGCGGCTCTATTTACAATAGCCAGGACATGGAAGCAACCTAAGTGTCCATTGACAGATGAATGGATAAAGAAGATGTGGCACATATATACAATGGAATATTACTCAGCCATAAAAGTAAACAAAATTGAGTTATTTGTGGTGAGGTGGATGGACCTAGAGTCTGTCATACAGAGTGAAGTTAAGTCAGAAAGAGAAAAACAAATACCATATGCTAACACATATATGTGGAATCTAAAAAAAAAAAAAAATGGTCATGAAGAACCTAGGGGCAGGACAGGAATAAAGACACAGACCTACTAGAGAATGGACTTGAGGATATGGGGAGGGGGAAGGGTAAGCTGGGACGAAGTGAGAGAGTGGCATGGACATATATACACTACCAAATGTAAAAATAGATCGCTCCTGCGAAGCAGCCACAAAGCACAGGAGATCAGCTGCATGCTTTGTGTCCACCTAAAGGGATGGGATAGGGAGGGTGGGAGGGAGATGCAAGAGGGAGGGGATATGGGGATATATGTATATGTATAGCTGATTCACTTCGCTATAAAGCAGAAACTAACACACCCTTGTAAAGCAATTATACTCCAATAAAGATGTTTAAAAAAAACAAAACAAAAAAAACCCAGAGATACCACTTCACACCCACTAGGTGGCTATTTAAAGAATAGAAAGGAAAGTAACAAGTATTGTGGAGGGTGTGGAAAACAGTTTTCCGGGAGGGTTCTCAAAAAGTTAGCCAGCAATCCCACTACTGGGCATATACCCTGAGAAAACCATAATTCAAAAAGAGTCATGTACCAAAATGTTCATTGCAGCTCTATTTACAATAGCCAGGAGATGGAAACAACCTAAGTGTCCATCATCGGATGAATGGATAAAGAAGATGTGGCACATATATACAATGGAGTATTACTCAGCCATAAAAAGAAACAAAATTGAGTTATTTGTAGTGAGGTGGATGGACCTAGAGTCTGTCATACAGAGTGAAGTAAGTCAGAAAGAGAAAGACAAATACCGTGTGCTAACACATATATATGGAATCTAAGAAAAAAAATGTCACGAAGACCCTAGGGGTAAGACAGGAATAAAGACACAGACCTACTAGAGAATGGACTTGAGGATATGGGGAGGGGGAAGGGTAAGCTGTGACAAAGTGAGAGAGTGGCATGGACATATATACACTACCAAAGGTAAAATAGATAGCTAGTGGGAAGCAGCCACATAGCACAGGGAGATCAGCTCAGTGCTTTGTGACCGCCTGGAGTGGGGGTGGGATAGGGAGGGTGGGAGGGAGGGAGACGCAAGAGGGAAGAGATATGGGAACATGTGTATATGTATAACTGATTCACTTTGTTATAAAGCAGAAACTAACACACCATTGTAAAGCAATTATACTCCAATAAAGATGTAAAAAAAAAAGTTAGCCTTGGAATTCTCACTCTCTTTCAATGATTGAGTTATTTTGCCTTTTTCCAACGGCATCTTGATTCTCCTCACTGCTTCGGCAGAGCCTCTGTCTTAGTTGCTGAAGTCCAGTTCTTTGGCACACATAAAATGGTGCCAAACTTGCTATCTTAGAATCAAGGGATTATTTCCTCATCACCATGATTCATTGCCTGTTCTTAGCTGGGATCAGGTGGGGAGGTTGAGAAGCCCAGGTACTCCATTACCCCAGGTGTTCTGTTCACTCTCTCCTGTAGAGTGTCCTATATGATTAAAATAAAGGTCTTCCTCTACTGCTCCCTCCACAAGGCTGACTCCTCTGACCCCAGCAGAAAGAACAGATGATGACTTTTGACACAGCGAGTGTCTGTGCCTGTGCCTGTGCCATGACGGTTCTTTTCCCTGGCAGGAAACCTCCATTGGGATCATTGGGCAGAATGATGGAGGCAGATACAGGTTTATACCCTAATTCTGCCGCTTGCTATGTGTGTAACCTTGGGCAAGTCACTCAGTTTCCCTGTACCTCCATTTTCCCAAATAAATCTTAAGAGCAGTGCTTACAGCAGTGGCTGATGTTTCAGTGAGATCATGCGGGAAGCATTTGGCACAGTGTCCGGCACGTAGCACTCAATGTCAGCTCTTATTGTATTATTATTGTTGTTATCCCTGCCCTGTTTCTCTACCCTGTTATATGGTTTTGATCTGCTTGCGTATTACAACTGCTTTTAATTTTTTAAACTTCTGTAAGTCTCACATTTTCCTCCTACAATCAAATTGCCTTTTTCCTTCTTCGTGAACATTTTGAGCCTTCTTGAATAAGACAGAGAAGCTTTAAATATAATTTTTGAAAGTTTTCTCCACAGACAGCCAACCTAAGAGTGAAAATTTTCCATCAAGAGAAAGGGAAGTTTATTGCTTTCAGGTATAAACAGCATTGCCACCTACCCCAGCAGTCTCTGCCCTGTGCAGAGCCTTAAGTGTCTCACTTTTGATAAAACAGAGAAGCAGGTTGCCCTTACCATGCAAATTGAAGGATTCAATGCCTCTAGAATAATGCTGCAATTTTGTGTGTGGCTTGGGGAATCCAGTTTGCAACTACAGAATTATATTTTCACATTAATGGATACTTCACTACTTGAATGTTCTTCAAACTAGGTTTTGGCCTTAAGTCTTGTGAAATTCTTCTTCAATATTGTTTACTTACAGGTAGCCACAAAACAAGGTGGCTATCAGGATCTCAATCCAGCCTCTGTCCAGAATTTTCAGGAATGCTCATCACAAATCTGTAATAGCTGTGTTGACAAATTCTTACACAGTGCTTAACGGATGTTCCGATTTTAAATTTTATGTATCAGTTTATCTAATAAATGATTTAAAACAATACTATTTAAAAAGCTATTGGCTTACCTTACCTAGTTGTAGCTTTTTTATTAGGGAGAGAACATACTAGTAGATTATTTTATTTTAAGTTATATTCATAGTATTTCTACATTATAAATTGACTAAGATGCCTGTCCTCTGACTTCTTGGAGTTTAAGTCAGTGATTATCTGGTATCAGAGGAAATCCCATGCCCAGATCTCCCTAGATACTTCTTCCACATTACAAGACAGTACCAAGAGCAAGCAGTGATCACATGAACCACGAATGAATAAAGTACGTTTATTTTTTTAATGTAAACGTAACTTTTATTTTTATTTTATATTGGAATGCAGTTGATTAACAATGTTGTGTCAGTTTCAGGCGTACAGCAAAGTGATTTAGTTATACATATACATGTATCTATTATTTTTCAAGTTCTTTTCCCATTTAGGTTATTACAGGGTAAAGTACAGTTATAAAGAGGAATCCTAGGGTAATGACACTTTTAGAGCTGCAAGCGCTCTAAGATATTTCTAGATAAAGAGAAACTCCATTACAGAAAGGAAAAAAAAAATCCTGGCTAAAGTTGCACAATGAATTAATGATAGACCACAGACTAGAACACTTACAATCTGCTCAGTGATATGATGGCTCTAGGCCCTGACATGTTGGGCTCAGACGGGAAACTGATTATAGGATCTCCTAGAATAGTCTTGGAAGGGAATTTTGAGATCAAGATATTCAACCTCCTCGCTGTATAGATAGAGGACTCTGACACTTATGCATTCACCTAACAAGTATTCATTGAGAACCTACCAAGTACCAAATGCAGTTCTAAACAGGGGTAACAACAGTGACCAAGACTGGAAAGCTCCCTACTCCCATGAAACTTCCTTCCCAATGCGGGAATCAGACAATAAACAGGTGAATCAGTGATCAACTGAGAAGTGCTAGGATGACAATAACGCAGGGTGATGTAGTCGCATCTAAGGCAGGGCTTAGCAAGTGGAAGGTAATAGGAAGGAGTTAGGATGTTGGTTTTTTTCTAAGAGCAGTGGAGACACTGTAGAGTTTAGATTGAGGAGGAACATGATAGGATTTATATTTAAAAGACCTCTTTGGCAGCTGTGTGGAGAATCAACTGTAATGGGTCTGGGGGGAAGCAAGAGGACCAGTTAGTAAGCTGATCTGTAGGTCAGGGGAGAGGTGATGGTAGCCATGCTAAGACGGTAGCAGTGGAGAGGGTGAGAAGTACATAGATGTAGGAGATGTGCTGGGTGTGAAGGTGAGGACCTGCCTCTAGGCTTAGAGAGAAGTCAGCCAAGAAGACGAAAAATAAACTTAAGTTTTCAGATTGAACACCTAAATGGATGAAGCCAAGAAAAGTTTGTATCTGGCTGTGACATTGATTGACATCTGTTGTGTTAGAATAAATCTTGAGAGTTGCAAGCTACGCCTGAGCAGAGGGCAGAAGCTTATCTATTTCTTTCTCGAATAACCCCTCACATCAGGCTGGATAGTGGAGTGGAGTAAATTTAGAGACTGACACAGGCTCTGTGAGGCTCACCCTGCTGCTTGCTTTCCTTTGAGCCCAGTGATCACAGAGCTGAGAGAAGATGTCTCGGTGGGTAACAGCACGATCAGCTTCCCTGCGTGGAACCACTATCTTACACGCTGGTTCTGGCTTCTTGGGCGCCACAATCGTCTTCTTTTGTAAGACTGCCTGTGAACTTCATTAACCTGCCATTGACTTCCTCTTGGTACATTAATGGGGACCACACAATGTTGAGTCACAGTTTGAAAGGATGTTTGTCATCACAGTGTGACATCTCCCTGCTCCCTGACACTCTACTGTTTATCATTCCCCTTCCTGTGCCTCCTTCCCCAGGCTAGTCCATCCTGTGGCAGTGATTACATCCAAGACAATTTTGATCAATAGTTTTGTTCACTTCAAACTGAAATGAGTTCAGTGTTTTAGCAGCTGATGAGAGGTGTACTCAAACTGTGGTACGTTTGTCCCCCCTGCCTTTGACTGAGGCTTTCTTTAGGTGGGGAAAAACGTTCTCTTGACTTAATGTTTAAAATTCATAGTACGATGTGTCTTCTCTGCAGATGATAGCTTATGAATTCAGGAACCCTGGACATTGTAACAGCTACCCCTCATTAAGATACTTTACTGCCTGTGACTTAAAAAGATGGAAGAGCGGGGCTTCCCTGGTGGCGCAGTGGTTGAGAGTCCGCCAGCCGATGCAGGGGACGTGGGTTCGTGCCCCGGTCCGGGAAGATCCCACATGCTGCGGAGCGGCTGGACCCGTGAGCCATGGCCGCTGAGCCTGCGTGTCCAGAGCCTGTGCTCCGCAACGGGAGAGGCCACAACAGTGAGAGGCCCGTGTACCACAAAAAAAAAAAAAAAAAAAAAAAAAAGATGGAAGAGCGGAAACCCCTTGGACTATATTCACTCTTGTGTATGGACATGAGAAAGGTCTGCCTGAAGAAATATTTTCTTTCTTAACTATGACTTCTGGCTCAGCTTGGGAGACTATTTCTTTTCTCTTTCAGACCTTTCTTCCCCACATCTTGGGCTTTGCACTCTTTGTACCTTTGCTGTGACTCAAGGAAGACCTTTGCTGCTTTGCTTTTCTTTGTTTTCCACTTACACACCCTTCTGGCCTAGATGACTTTTGCCTGGTTAGATGGAGGCACTTTGGGGGAAAATTCTATAGGACTATGTGAAAAAATTTCCCTGAGGTTCACACTGAGGCATCTCAGAAGAAGTTAGGGTCTCTTTCTAGACACTCTCGGTAAGATGAATTTTCTGAAATGTTACAGTAGGATCTTCCCTGGGAGAAGAAGTATCTATGCAGGACACCCTGCATGGGAAAAATAAAGGCAAGGGTAGGGCAAGAGATAAAGACCATTTGGGAATTTGGGAGATGAGAAAACACAGGGCCCTTTCCTTTTAAGCTTAAAAGGTACAAATGAGAGGGATCGTGAAAAGCACCGTGACTGTGATTTCTTACCTTGCCAGGTATAAACATGTACATGAGATGCTTTGCTGAGCGTTCTGTCTTATGCCATCTTGGAAGTTGAGCTGCTTGAGACGCGAGAATGTCTTATCTGTCTCTGCACCCCCCAGCGTTAAAATAGTATTTCAAACATAGTCACCCAGTGACCGCCAAGCTGCTCACTCAGAAGCATCAGGCCTTACTGAACGGTGACATTTATTTTATGGTACTCGGACTCCACTTTAAGGGAAGAGAGATAGTGATACTTCTGGGCCTTTACGTACATGGTGACAAGAAATTAACCCGAGAACATTGAATGGATTCAAATCAAGAATGACTAGATAGTAACAGAAGTGTTGCAAACGGTATGAAAGAAGACTTTCCCCACTGCCAATTGGGGAAACACCTGGAAAATATTTGTACCTAAATTATTTCTCAGTTTCAATGTGCAGTTTAGGTAAATTGGTGTTCTGGGAAGTACGGTAATTTAACATTTCATAGGATTTCATCAAAATTTTTACATGTGAGTTTAACTCTGTCTCGTTATCATCAATTAGAATGACTATTCAGATGGTTTTTTCCTAGCTTCAAATCATTTTGTCTTAAATGCGCTTTTTTATTAACTTCTTGGTTCCCCATAAGAGATTTGATAAATTTGAGGACCATACCTACAATTTCACTTACTGCACATCAACCTCATACTGTGTGCCTTTGAAAATGTTCAAAATCTCAGTTTCCTCATTTGTAAAATAGAGATTGTGATACTAATCTCTCGAAGTTATAGTCAGAATTTAATGAGCTGAAGTAGTAGTATGCTCAGTGACACTAGGCACATAGAATTTAGTCAGTGGAAAGTAACCGATGTTGATGTTATTATTATTGAGCTTGGTCTAATTTGGAATCAGTTCCCTTTGCCCAGTAGCACTGTTTGCACCTGTTTTTAAGATTGTTAGTTAAGGTTTATTTTTTATAGGAGATGTGGAAAAGTGATGGAGCATAGGTTATTCAGTTTAAACTAATGAAGATTTTTTACAGGCTGACCATCTGTCAGGGAAGTGGCAGAAGGCATTCCAATAGGACCGAGTTGAATTAAATTAGAAGATAAAACTAATAATAATGGCTTTCCTCCAAATGATGTCTCAAAATCTGTCCGCTTTTTCCTAGCCCCACTGTCAGCACTTTGATCCAAGCTACCCACATCTGGACCACTAACCTCCTATCCAGTTTCCCTATTTTCTGTCGTCTCCCAATCCAATTTTTGTATAATCATCAGAATGATCATTTTAATATTCAAATCAGGTCACTTCACCACATCCCTTCTGCCCTCCCAGGCGTGAATAAAAACCCAGATAAAATAAAAATGGGTAACTTGGCCTGCAGTCCCAGTATAATCTGGCCTCTTGTTTTTCTCTCCAACCGCCTCTCTCCAGCCCTTCATTCCTAGGCTCTAACCACAGTCACTATGCTTTTTCCAATCTTAGAGACACGTGCTCTTTCTTCTGCTCAGGGGTGCTTACTGCCACAATCTCCTGCCAAGGTCCAGTCTTGGGTTAAGTTTTAGCTTGGACTTTGCATTGAGGCATTCTGTTACCCTCCAATAACTGTCCCCCACCCCAAATATCTCATTGTGTTCTCTTCTTTTTCTGCATTATTCTGATTCCGGTTTATAATTGCAGATTTATTATTGTGCTTTCTCATTAAATTGCTTACCACTCTAACCCTAGAACACATCAGAGTGGCTTGCTAAATGAAGAATTTATCAAGTACTAAGTGAATTCAAAGTACAAAGGGCTTTTGATGTGTATTATCCCAGCTGAAATTCACAGCATCTTTGCAAAGGCATGGGCTGGACTATCTCGAATGTATAGTGAGATATATAGTCTAAAGCTCAACATGATAAGGGCTTAGAAGTGGAAGAATTGGGTCTGAATCTCAGATTTCTGATGCCAAACCCAGGACTCTTTCAGCTTAAATACTGTGTATTCCAGACACTGTCTTTATGGTCTGTATAGTCATTGACTCTTGTTGGTCTAGGTTGGGCTGTCTTTCATAAAGCACTTGAACAAGCATTCTCATTGCATGCATATCACCTGCCAGACATTGTCCTAGGCATATTCCCAGCCCTTTCTCATATAATCTGTTCCAGGACCCAGTAAGGTATTCATTTTCTAGAGCTGCCTTAATAAAGTGCCACAAATTGGATAGCTTAAAACTTTACACATTTATTAGATCACAATTCTGGAGGCAGGAAGCCTAAAATTAAGGTGTCAGCAGGGCTGTGCTCCCTCTGAAACGCGTAGGGAGATTTTTCCTTGTCCCTTCCTAGCTTCTGGTGGTGTGTCAGCAATCATTGGCAGGTCTCTGCCTCCATCCTCACGTGCTGTTCTACTGGTGTGCCTTCACATCACCTTTCCTTTGTGTGTCTGTCTCTGTTTTCAAATTTTCCCTTTCCACAAGGATAGCAGTCATATTAGATTAGGGCCTACCCTAAAGGCCTTGTTTAACTTAATCACATCTGCAAAGGCTATTTGCAGATAAGGTCAGATTCCCAGGTACGGGAGGTTAGAGGTTTAACATATTGTTTGTTGGGGGACACAGTTCAACGCATTCCCTTTTCACAAATGGGGCCATAGGCTCTATAAATGGGTCCTAGGTTGCACAGCTTGCGACTGTGGCAATGCCAAGTTCAAATATAGATCAGGACTCACAAGTCCATGCTTGGTTATTGGAGCAGATGGACAGTTTTCAAGCCCTAAAATCAAAGCTTGGTCAGATGGATTCAATTAGTTTTGAAAAAAGTGAAGTAGGGCCCATTTTCTTTATGCAAAGTGAGCTTGGTGAGGAGAGGCAGAACTTTCAAGTGCCGTAGTGTGTGTTTTATAACTAGCTCTGCATGCAACGGCAGAGATGGGTTCCTCCCTTGCCTAACTCTACTGCATTTACAATGAAGTGTCTGATACTCTTAAGGGGAGATGAGCTATTCTTCATTTTAATTGGTGGGGAAAAGTTCATTATGAAGGGTTCTTCCCTGAGAAGAGCTTCCAAAAGTTGGATAGAGCATCTGCATTACTTTCACTCTCTTCTCTTCCCAGGAATCATCAGCCCTGGTTGGTGATTTATAATCACATTGCCGACAAATTCCACTGTTGGTAATGACTACTTATTTTTCTATACAAATGGTTTTTGCTCTCCTTCCTGAGGACAATTAACTAAGGAACTGGTCATAAATTACTGATAATGATCAGTTTGTCAGAGATGATTGTCTAACGGTACCATCTTCCATAGTAATTAGATAAAGTATCTTTAATTGCTGATAACAACAGGCAAATTGTGGTTATTTTTTCTCTTTTTTGTGATATTCATGAAATCTTCCTGGAAGTCAGGCAGAATAACACTTTTTTTTTTTTTTCTTCTCCTGAAGGAGGGGAAACGGAAGAAACATTCATCATTTACAGGTTTCCAGAAATATAATAAATGTGACAGCTTTTCGAGGTTTCAAATAAGACGACAGATCTTTCTAAAGCAGAGATCAGAGAAAACCTACTCTGGGACACATTTCTTTTAGGCAGGAAGCAGGGGTCCTTCCTGGTCATGTTTGATTTTTTTTTCTCAGGATCACGTCTCTCATATTTGCATCTAAACCTTGGCCTTAAAATGTGACTTCTTTGAACTCTGGAAAGGGATGGTATTTAATTCACAGGGTTTCTCACAGTTTGGATGCTTATTAAACCCCAGACTCTTTCTGTGTGTTAGGCTGTGGTGGACCCTTAGCCGGAAAGTGAAGAGGAGAGCTACCTTAATGCGAGTGGATGGGAAGGTCTCTTTCACCCCAGGTTTTATTATCTATTATCTTATTAGTAAGCTCAATCAAACTATTCATTGGTGTGGAAATTGCCAGGACCCACTATTAACATTCTGTAAAGGATGTACATATTTTACGTACTGAAGGGTGGCTTAAATTTAATCCAGTGCAATGTGTCACTTTACTGGCGTACCTCTAACACTGTTAGTCTTTGGGTATTGCAGTACTTTATTTATAATCCCCTTCAGTTTCATAACTATTTTTTTGTTTTTTGAGGGGTTTTTTTTTCACTAAATGGCAGCAACTGTCAAACAAGCTATTGTGTCTGAGGTTGTTTGAATCATTTTGGCAGTTCAGAAAATAGCGCAGTGCTTAAAAGGACAGAGATGAGGATTCCAAAGGGGATCTTGATAACAAACAAATGGAGGAAGTGTGCAGCACCTCTTGAAGCTTGCTAGTTTTTGTTATGAGAAGGGAAGCCACAACCAGCACAGAGTAGAATGCATTATGTCACAGGATGTTTAGGCACTGATTTCATTAGGATTCCTCAGTTGCAAGTAGAAAAAGAAAATTACCATAAAAAATCAAATAAGCTTAAGAAAAAAGAAAAATTGGGTCATCGAACTGGGCAACACAAAGGGTAGACTTCAGGCATGGTTGAGGCTAAAATTTTAATGACGTAACAAGGACTCTGATTCTCTCTTGGATCTGCTTGCCCTCTTGGCATCAGGCTTCAATAGGTTTCTACCATGTGTTCTCTGGGAAGTTAACATCCTTTCGAGGATACCTCAAAAAATCCCAGGGAAGGCTCTGATTGGCCAGTTTGAGTCATGCGTCTGCTGCTGAACAAATCCCTTAGCTATAGGACTGGCTTTTCTGATTGGCTGGTTATTGAGTAGAGTAGTGGAGGAGAGGTGTACAGCTCCACCTAAACTATGTAGATAAATTTACAGTGGAATAAAGGTAGTTCCCCAAAGTAAGGGACTTGGGGTAGATCAGAAAACAAAACAAAAACCAAACAAACAAAGACTAGTGGAGGGACCCTCTCTTTCACTCTTTTTCAGTTAGCCAGCAGCTGCCCAACTGAGTTTGCCCTGCTCACCAATTCATAGCTGCTTTCTTTGAAAGGTTCTGCTCTTACAGTGGATTTTCTGATATCTCCTGAACATTGCCTAATAGAAGTGACAGTTTCAGGTTCACTCAAGAAGTCTGTCATTCTATACCTAATGTCTGAATCTAAAACACTGTTCTCAAGTGCCTCCAAACTAAACACTTTTCTTCCTGCCTGGAGCCCCTCTTCTATCATCCACCCCACCCCCATTTCTGACTGTTATTCAGACTACACTTCAAATTCTTTGTTTCTTCATCAGTTTTTTTTTAATTGACTTTTTAAAGTCTTTTTGTTTAATTAATTAATTTTTATTTTTGGCTGCGTTGGGTCTTTGTTTCTGCGCATGGGCTTTCTCTAGTTGCGGCGAACAGGGGCTACCCTTCCTTGTGGTGCATGGGCTTCTCATTGCAGTGGCATCTCTTATTGTGGAGCACGGGCTCTAGGCGCATGGGCTTCAGTAGTTGTGGCACATGGGCTCAATAGTTGTGGCACGTGAGCTCAGTAGTTGTGGCTTGTGAGCTCTAAAGTGCAGGCTCAGTAGTTGTGGCACACGGGCTTAGTTGCTCCGTGACATGTGGGATCTTCCCGGACCACGGCTCAAACCCATGTTCCCTGCATTGGCAGGCAGATTCTTAACCACTGTGCTACCAGGGGAGTCTCCTTCATGGATTTTTTTCTAGCATGAGCCCACATTGATTTCCTCTTCCTCTGTGTTCCCATTGAAATTTGTATCTTTCTTATAATTCTTAAATTGTTGATCTTCAATTTTAGTTTCTAAGAACCCATGCCTTTCTCTGTGAACAGGTTACTGCTTTGTGATTCTTTTTCAGTCTCTTCATGATCAGTAGCACAATACCTGGTGCTACGTAAGCATTTAATTCTGGTGAATTTTTCTCAGACAAGACGAAAGGAAGAAATGAGTACTTGGACAACTCAGGTGCCTTTTAGGTCTGTGTTTGCTTGTGAGAATGTGGGTGTGGGCATTTAGTAATCATTTGCAGGTGAGCAGGAACACAGTCAAGTGAACGGAGAGGCGTAGGAAAAGGTTTTGTTTCTGTTGGAGGCCCATGGGAATTTGCCTCACCTGGCTCCATTTTACGTGATAATCACTCTGAGCTCTGGGTTATTGGAGGACATGCTCATCTCTGAGATTAACACAAAGCAAGGGTTCTTCTTTCATGTCTATGTAGATTTGGCCCAACCCAGAAAAAGCAGCTTCTCATTCATTCATCAAATGTTACAGAGCACCTACAGTGTACTGAGGATATGAGAGGACAAATACATACATGGCTGTTGCCCTCATGCTTGGGGTTTGATTGCTTGGAGTCCACTCTGGGGCTGCCTCCTTTTCTCTGCGGGATCTCACACTAGTTATTTAACAACCCTATGCTTAAGTTTCCTTATGTATAAAATGGGGATAAATAGCTACTTCCTAGATTGGTTGTGAAGATTAAACGATCTATTGCTTGTGTAATTCCCAGCACATAGTAAGCATTCGACAAATGATAGCTCTTACTTTTAGCTATTGGCTCATGAAGCCTACAGGCGGGTAGAACAGACATTAGTCAAATGATCACATTCAAAATGTAAATTACCAAATAGTTGATCTGAAGAGGAGGTACTTGCTGTTAGGAACACTTAAAAAATGAAATTCTGTAAAACTTAACTGGTAATGTGTATTTAATCTAGCTACCTGTAAGATCATCCATAAATTAGAGGCAAAATGAACAATTGATCAATTTTTGATGTTTGATAATGAAGCGGCGGTATGTGTGACTGAAATGGTCCTTTTCTAGCCTGAATCCTAATGCTACTGTGATTATCAGTGGAATTGGATCTCACATTCTGCTGGGATGATTCTTCTCTCTCAATGCCTTAGTCATTTTGGAGGGACAGAAGCCTTCAGCTCATGTCCTTCAGGGTCCAGTCTAATCCTTTAACGGCTGGGGGGGTCTTCTGGATTTCCAAAGCATTTTCTTCTCCTTTTCCAGTTATATCCAGTCTCCAGTCAATTAAGAATACCCAGTAATTCAGCCAGAGAGGCAAGGAGGAGTATCCATGCCTCCCTTTCCCTCTTGGTGAAATAGATTATGCTTTAGAAATCACTTCATTACCCACTGCTTCTTGTTGGGACAGTGGTATTCATGTATACACATGGCCAAGTTATGCCAACATTTTGAAAAGGGTAGAACACATTCAATAAATGTTGGTTCCTTTGAAAAATCTTACTTTAAGTTGAATAAGAATGGTGGTTAAAATAATCGTGAAGATGTTTGAAGGAGGACATCTCTTTTCCTTTAAAAGAAACAGGAAGGGTACAGCTAATATCAAGGAGGCAGTCAGAGCAGTAGATGAAAGCCCAGCATACGGGGTAAGTCAGAAAAAGACTGAAATCACTGAGACCTTGGGCTAGTCTCTCCAGTTCTCTGAAACTTAGTAATGCCATCTGCAAAATGGGATAACAATACCAACTAATGGATTTTCAGTGAGGATTGAAGGATATAATACCTACAAAATGATCACAAGATTGTCCAGTATATGATAATTGCTGATTAAAAGACAGTCATTATCGTAGTGTTGTATGTATTGATGACTATGATAAACAAGAACCCCTGAGGAATTTTGAGGTTTGACAAGTGATTACTTTCTGAAATTTGTAGCCCTTGGAAAAAGGAAGAAGAAACCACATTTTTATATTCCCTTTGTCACAGAAATTCATAGTTATATGATATATGCACATATATGTGTGTACACATTTTCTTACCTACAACTCTTTTGAATACATACAAATACTGTATATACACAATTATATGTAGTAATATCATATGTAATTTATATGACATATATACAGATAGTATAAACTATATCTATTTTATATTAATGTTTTAGTATATAACAATACATAACAAAATATGTGATATGCTATTAGAGAACATATATTGAATTCTTTTTCCAATTAAAAATAAAAATTATTGGTTTATCTAGGGGAAAAGCATCAGCTACCCCCAAGTTCTCTGAGGGTTGGTTGTTACTGTTATTTGTTTTGACACTTCGGTGGCAGTGACTTACAGTCACAGCTAGAGCCTCGCTGTGTAATCCTGTGGAATGTCCCTAGGTAACAAGATGTGCCCCCTGGTCATGGAAGTCAGTTCTGTTAAATAGGGAAGATTTTATCTGTCTGAATAAATGTTTCCAGGGCTCCTCTCACTCTGTGGGCTTGAGATGTGTGCAGGCAAGAAGGGTCATCACCATGAATCAATAGTTTCCGTGAAGCCACAGATTCAGAGCTAACGGCAGCTTTTTGGTTGAAAGATCGTGAAGGGCAGGCATAGGCGACAGATGCCGGGAGTAATGTGTGGAGTTGATAGGAGCATTTTGTGAACATATATCAAATGTGGATAGGAAAAAGAATCTGCTTTTTTGGGGATAAGTTAACTAATTGATAATGGCAAAGTGAGAAAGGCACAGCTACTTGGGAGAAATTGATGCCACATACATCAATCCCCATATGCATATATACCTCAAACCCAAGCACCCCAAATCCAATGTGTCCTTCAAGTCTTAGCTCAAATGCTAAGTCCTTCTTATCTTGTGTTACTCGTCTTTATGCCACTCACAAGTTGCCATGGAAGTGATAGTTGAAGTTGTGGGAGTGGATGATGTCCCCGAGGAAAGGATGATAGAAAAGAAAGATTACCTTAAGGAAGGACCACTTGAACGAGTGGTTGGAAGGTGAGAGGAGAGAAGGACGCTAAGAAGATGGTCAGGGAGGTGGCAAGTGAAGCGGGCCAGGACAGTTTCACAAGAGGTAGAGAGATTTCACAGAGACAGCAACTGTGGGTGGTGTCAAATCCTGTAATGAATTGGACGATTAATAAGAGTCCTTGGACTTATATTCTAGTGAATCTATTTTATACATTTTATACAATTCTGTACCTAAATCATTCCCAATAATTAAGTGTGAACTCCCTGAGAGCTGGTTCCAGGTTTTATTCATTTCTGGATCTTCAGGGTCTGGCAGACATATTAGGGACCAAAAAATGTATTTTGAAAATCTGAGTGGATGAATGAGTGGATAAATGAATGCTGACCTTAATATAGCGGTTTAATGTCTGTGTGAAATGAAACTTGCAAAGTGTTAAAGAAGTGATTAGATATTGGGAAAATGGGACCTAAGAAGCCATTCTTGATATGTGGTGGCTGTAGGGAAATAGCATCCCATCATTTCCCTACTGAGGAAGAACCAACTGAGAGAGAAGCCGAGCAGGGAGGCAAAAAGGGCATAAACAGACTTCTTTTAGCCTAATATTTTCAAGGTCCTGATCCCATTTATATGAAAGGTCCAGATGAGGCAAATCTATGGAGACAGAAAATAGATGAGCGGTTGCTTAGGGCTGGGCAGAAGGACAGTGATGAGAAGTGACTGGACGTCTACAGGGGTTTCCTTCTGGTGTGATGGACACGTTCTTAGATGAAATCATGATGGCAGTTGCACAACTGAATATACTAAAAACTATTGAATTGTTCACTTTGAATAGGTGAATTTTAGGATGTATGAATCATATCTCAGGGAAGCTGCTGTCTTTAAATGGGCAATAAAAAGCTGTCAGCTTCTTAATGAAGGAGGTCCAAATTAAAAGGTAGGACCAGGCTTCCCTGGTGGCACAGTGGTTGGGAGTCCGCCTGCCGATGCAGGGGACACGGGTTCGTGCCCCGGTCCGGGAAGATCCCACATGCCGGGGAGCGGCTGGGCCCGTGAGCCATGGCCGCCAAGCCTGTGCGTCCGGAGCCTGTGCTCCGCAACGGGAGAAGCCACAACAGTGATAGGCCCGCGTACCACAAAAAAAAAAAAAAAAAAAAAGTAGGACCAAATGGGCTTGCTTATACTCTCCTGATTGGTTCAGACTTACCCATCAATCCCTGATGGAGTGAACACCTGCAGCCTCCTCCCTCCTCCTCTTCCCCAGCCGTCGCGCACTCATGAGTCTCATGACTGAGAAAGAAGACCAGAGTGCACCCTTTTTGTCAGCTGGGGGATTTGACAAAGGGCTCAGGGGACTGAACTGAGCATGCCTGGTTCTTTTGCCAAAATAACCAATCAGATAAACCATTCCTTCTTAGGGATGGGGGACTGAGAAGTTGGGAGAGACCTGGAACATCGCCCTAGAGGAATTCCTCCACTTGGAAATACAGGGAGTGGGGAGGAAGTGTGTCCCACCCTCCCAACCTCATAAGCTTATGTCTAGCAATGACCTCAAGAATAACAACCATAATTGTTACCAATTTAAAAAATAACTGGAGTTTCTGTAAGATTTGAACCCAAGGCAGCTACCATAGGGAGCAAACTCTTAGGGGAGAAGAAAGAGTTGATCAAGGCCGATGTCTGTAAACTTCACCACTGTGCCATTTGTGCCAGGCCCTTCGCTGTGCCAAGGACACTCGCTTTGGCTCTAAATTGTAAGAATCATCTCTCGGTCTGCATGACTCGTGACACCTTCCCAGAGCTTTCCTAGACTTATCTTCTCATAATAATATGAAGAGGACCAGGGTGTAATTTTTACCTTCTCAGGAAGTCCATTTATTATAATTATTCATGTCCTGTCATAAATACTCTTTTAAAATCTGGCATTCCTGGGGACCAGAGAATGTTTTCATCATTGCATATCGGCCAAGATCCAATTATATAAAGGGCTTCTCTTGAATTAATTTGCTTTCCACCCAAATCCGATTGGTTGCTCGTGATCAATAGTTATAAGAACCATCAATACCAATGGTGGCATGGTAAAGGCATGAAACATGGTATGAAGTATGGCCTTTGACCGTATGATGGGAAGAAGTCCAGTTCTTCATATATTGAAAGATATCACCCCATCTGGGTGTCTGTACGTGTGTGTGTGTGTGTGTGTGTCTGCATAGACACTTGTGTAAAGTTGTATTGACATTTAAACAGATTTGCCTATTCTAGACATTTCCTCACTTCTAAACACTGCCTGGTTCTTAGTAGATTCACTTTTGAATCTATTGGCTACGTACGGGCTTGGGGTCGTAGATATTCAGAATATAGGAGGGTTGCCTTTATTAATTCAGGCATTACTGGATGAAAGGCCTCTTCGTTGAAACCAGCTAAATTTTTGTCGGGGTAATATCATTCTTACTTTGAGGCATTAGAGCATTTTGAGAATTGTGCAGCTTCCCATGGCCTTCAGAATTATAATTTAAATCTTTTATCCCTCCAGAACTCAGGACATTTAATTTATCGTGACTCATAAAAGACCAGTAATAAACCCTGTCTTTATTTAAACATGGGCAGCATTGAGTTCCTTTTGTAGGAATCCAGTCCTCTCTATCAGTGCTTCGCTATCTACTTATCATGGATCCTGCATGTGTACAAAAGCCATCTTTGTCAGTCAGGGGGAGATTTTATTAACTGAAGGTTCATTTGTTCTTCAAGTGACAGTATCTCTTTGGAATTACCAGATGTTGTTCAAACTGTGCTGTCTCGCCTTTTATTCTGATGACGGCAAATGTTGAACGTGGTGAATAAATACTGAGCACTGTCCTCGGTCATCTTAAATAAATGTGATAAAATGAAAACATGCGGCTGCCGAGGTCTCATTTGTTTCCAGGAAGTCCACAGCACATAAAGGCACTTGGACAATGAAAGGCAAATCAGCCATGCACTGGGTGGTCCATTATGAGATGTTCTTGTCATTTTCTAGATTCCATTTTAGATTAATATATAGGGAGAGAGAAGATGGCATGTACTTAAATGATGACATGGTACCATCACAGAATTGTTTTTGTTATAATTGCACAGCGTAGAGAATTAAATATATTATGGTGGTCTTCCCGAGAAATTTGCATGTCAAAGAATAAGTGGCGGAAAATAAATTAGTGGGAAATTTCTTATGACTTGGGTCCAAAGGGGGCTGAGATTAATGTAGGTGCTGTATTTTGACCCTTCTTGGCTCCTGAGGCAAGACTGGTGACTGTCTTTTGAGGAGGAGTAGGGGAGATTTCACTTAACTGGATGATCACAGAGCTGGATTTTGTCATCCATTGTGGAACCGCGTATTAAATATTTATGATATAAAAGAAGTGGGAAAGAGCAATCTGTCAAAACAGGCGTTTTTGAATCACCATGTCCTTCCTTTTTTGGGTGATGTGTGATACCCATGAACAAAGATTAAAATAGGATATAAAGTAGAATCTCTGCTTTCACAGTAGGAGGAAAGCTTATGAGTGCTTTGGTAATAATTGCTAATAATTATACTCAAATCATATTACATCCAGAAATTGAGATATGAACCACACTGAGGCACTAAGACTTCACAATAACAGCCACAATTTCTCTAATTTATTACACTGTCATCAGTCTTGTGAATTAAAATCCTTTTTCACAGTCTCCAGTAATACACGGAATGATTAAAAGTTGGTGACTGTTTATTGTTCGGAAATGTTGAAAGAAATGAAGTGTTTCTGGGGATGTTGTTGGAGTCCTGTTGAAAGGGTAGTTAAGTATCACTGATTAATTCTCATTCTATCTCTGATGAAATGGAGAAGGGTTACATTTGCTCTTTTCCCAAGTATCTCATTGCAAACTGCAGCTCAGGAGTTGCATAAGCATTTTCTTTATTCAGTATAAATTGATTTGGTGTGCAGAATCTCAGACGGTTCCATTTCAAGGCAATGTTTTATTTGGTGATGCAGGACAAATGGAGAGCTAAGTAGATTTGTAGACTAATCTATTGAGCATTTTAATATTGTGTATTCTCCACGTTGGAGTGGTAAGTACCTCACTGATGCTTTCTCGGCTGTGTGCTGCTCATGGCATGCCCAACTCATCTTAATTAAATTCCTTCCGGAAACAACCTTATTTTTGCTCATGGGATACACAGCTGTCACTGTGAAACATTTTCTAGGAAAACTGAGATATATTTTTCATCAGTGGAACCTTTTTCTCTCTCTTTTTTTAGATTCTAAATATTAGTCACTTAAATTAATATTAAGCTATCCTGTACTCCAAATGAGTGCTTTACAAGTCTTTCAAAACATATCTTCTGCCCGGAGGCCTGGGAAGGAGGTGATAGAGGTGGAGGATGTACAGGTGTGATGGGTTAGTGATGGGTGAAATGACTTTCTGTGGCTCATCCCCACCTCCCATTGTCGGGATGCAACCAGAGAAAGCGTTTTGCAAATTGAGAAAAGGACCCTGACAGAGCTTGCTGCTGCTGCTGCCCCACCACTAAGATGGTCTCACGGCCATCTTCACTTTCAGAAAGAGGAGTTTGTCCTGAACTATGCGTTTTCTAAGAAACGTGGACTTCCTGTTTGGGAAATGGGAATCCTCTTGAATTCTATAACCTGCATCACCTGCCATGTAGCAAGGACAGTGGGAAATCAGCTGCCTCATTCAGAACTTTGTCATGACCTTGCAAAGTTTGGCCTCCAAATGGACCTGGGGCTTTTGGCTTTTGTCCTGCTGACGTGCAGCTGTCATGTCAGTGTCTAGATAAAGTGTGCTTTATAACCCAAAATGGCTACTTCACCAAAGCAGAGGTATATTTATTCTTCATTCTCTTTCTTTGCTTTCCTCTCTTCCTCCCTCTCTGTCTGTTCTCATAAAGAACAGGTTTCAATTAAGAAAACATGATTTCCTTCTGTATAGTAAATCTTCATGCCCACTAGCTCTTGCTTGTAGCCATACTACAAACCGTCTTTTACTTCCCCCAAACATATCAAGCTGTCCCTGAGCAGGGCTTTGTGAACATCCTGTTGCCTCTGCCTCACCACAGCCCTTTGCCAGATTACCTTTTACTTCTCATTTCAATTTCAGCTCAAAAATGCCACTTCTCCTGGGAAAGCCTTTCCTGGAATTCGCACCCTTAACCCCAACTCCCTGGAATAGAAGAGAATCTACTTGCCTGTGACCTCATAGCAGCTTATACTTTCTCTCTAGTCATGTGTGTGTATGTACATGTGTATGTGTGTATATACACGTGTGTGCGTGTATATAGCGAGCACCTTCTGTGTGCCAGGCACTCATCTTGGCATTGAGGACCCACCAGGGAAAAAATAGACAAGCTCTTAAGGAGCCTATATTCTGGTGGGTCAGAAAGACCACGAAAATTGCATATAATAAATACTCAAGTTGGGTCTGCTGGTGACAAGTGCTATAATAAAAGGGAAGAGGAAGGGGGTGAGGAGGGACAGAGGGCAGGCGGAGAAGAATGAGTTGAAATTTTAAATGGGGGGCGGGGAGTCAGGGTGAGCCTCATTGTGAGAGTGACATTTCAGCAAAGACTAGAAGGATGTGAAGGAGGAGCCACAGGGATGTTTGGGGAAAGAACATTCCAAGCAGAGCAAATAGTCAAAAGAGAAGACCTAAGGCTTCTTTGTACCCTTGTGTTCAAGGAACAAGGGGACAGAGAGATTGGAGCAGAAGACAGTAGAAAGTGAGCTAGGGGGGGATAAGCAAGGTGGAGATGGGTGCCTACCATGTAGGACTTGTGGATAATTAGGGACTTTGGGTTTTACTTGAGTAAAATAGGGACTTCATTTATATTTTAAATGAATAATTTGGACTTCTGCATCAAGAATATATTTTAAGGGCACTTCCTACAGTTGATAGCCGTAGGCTCCAAGAGGGGTGCAGTAGTATCTGTTTCGCTTTCCATCGAATCCCCAGAATCAAGCCCTGTGCTTGGCACATGGTTGTCTAATAACTGTTTAATGTGAAAAATAAAAAGAGTACAGGGCACATCAAGGTGAGGCTAGTTGGTGCCCGTCCCTTGGACTATGTAAAATCATAGTCGAAAGCTTTTGGCTTTGGCACCAGATGACCTGGGCACTAGCTCTCTGAACCTGACAAGTTGGTTAACTTCTTTAAGACTTGATTGCCTTACCTGTAAAATGGGTGTGGCATTAGTACCTACTGCATGAGGCTCCTGCAAATGAGATAATATCCGTAAATCATTCATCACTCTTCAGAGCACCTACTGAATATTTAATGAAGGTCATCAACTATTATCTATAATAATCAAAAGAGTTCAGCTGTATTTTTCATCTGGGATACAGCAGGTAGCAGGAATAGCAAGGTTAATACAGCCCAGATCTCCAAGTATTTGGTTTGGAAGGAAATGAAGAGGCCAGGCGTGTAATTGGATGTTTCACTAATAGGTTACAAGTGGTTGTGTAAGTTTCTAAACAGCGTGAATGCTCTAATAAATACTTTCAGTTGACAAGTAAGAAAGCAGCCATGAATCTGGAGCTCCATACTTGGAACCATGTGAAATGGCCATTCATGAAACGCCCTTTAAAACTCCTTGGAGGTTCACATTTTGCACAGGCTGAAGTTTTGTGTTTTTTTTCTCCTTTCTAATTGAGAAGGTCACTGCAGGTTGAGTCTGCACAAACTACTGCAGGGCTTGGATCTTTTCTTTCATGGTTGTGACTGTTTCGTTGAATAAAACATTTTGAGTGGAGCCCCCGAAACCCATCCTTGGGTGCGTTATTCTGTGTGATATACCTTCTACGAGGTTCACCATAGTTTTCATCCTGGGTTTGATGTCATTTACACAATTAGAGCAGAGACTCCAGGAGGACCTGGACTTTACCTACTGATTCAATGCTTTCTCCCCAGACCCTGGCATAGCACCTAATGCAAAATTGACATTCAAGAGATTTTTGCATTATCCTCTTTCATGACTGGCCCTCTGAGTTAATTCTGCACAGCGTGTGACCCTGTGTGACTTTCTGCACTCTCAGCGACATGCAAAGGATTTAGAGTCATTGTCTGTTGATATTATTAGTTAAGAACTTTTTTTTTGAGAGCTTGCTGTGGGCCAGACATGATTCTCAGCACTTAATACCACTCTTTCTTGGAGTGTTCATAGCAAGACATTTAAGTCAATCTTGTTATTACCCTCTTTTGTTAGATGAGAAACCGGTGCTTGGAAAGAATTCCCCCTAGATCAGGTGACTAATAAGTGATGGAGCTAGGAGTCAGAAGAGCCAGTGTGACCCTAGGAGCGCCAGGAGAAAAAATGTTGTAAGGGGTGGATAAACAAATATATAAAGAGATGTCCTCAGAAAACAAATGGCGGACTTCCCTGATGGCGTGGGGGTTAAGAATCCGCCTGCCAATGCAGGGGACACAGGTTCAATCCCTGGTCCGGGAAGATCCCCCATGCCACAGAGCAGCGAAGCCCGTGCGCCACAACTACTGGGCCTGCATGCTGCAACTACTGAAGCCTGCGTGTCTAAAGCCTGTGCTCCGCAACAAGAGAAGCCACTGCAATGAGAAGCCCGCAACCGCAACGAGTAGTAGCCCCTTCTCGCCACAACTAGAGAAAGCCTGCGCACAGAAACGAAGACCCAACACAGCCAAAGATAAATAAATAAAATTTTTTAAAAAAAGAACAAGGGGATATCTGAGTACTCAAAAGATACTCAAAAAAATAAATTAAAAATAAATTTAAAAAAAGAAAACA
Source organism: Globicephala melas (assembly GCF_963455315.2). Classification (NCBI taxonomy): domain Eukaryota; kingdom Metazoa; phylum Chordata; class Mammalia; order Artiodactyla; family Delphinidae; genus Globicephala; species Globicephala melas. The sequence goes on along the minus strand of NC_083328.1, from coordinate 32,607,870 downwards.
AATGGCAAGTAGGAATTAGATAAATTTAAGTACCATGTACATTTCTAGGAACCAGTCTAGTAATTCCACATACTAAATAGAAGTCACGTCATGATACTTTCTGTAGATAACTCTTCTTACTGGAGGAATGAAGATCAAATGCAAAATATGCAAGTAATGTGGTCTTTTGGGGAATAAACACCATCCTAAATGGATTCACTGCTCTCATAAGGAGCTTGATCATCTGTTTCAATGTGGCTGGACTCCTATATTTATCTGAAGAGACTCCAATGGAATGATTAATGGGGTTTTAACATCAAGTGAAGAATCTGCAACTGTTTCCATCACCCCAAATGTAACCTTGCTGCAGGCAGGAGTGAGGTTGTATGACACTTCTCCAGTTCAGTCTTCAAAATCTCTCTCTCAGGCTTCCCTGGTGGCGCAGTGGTTAAGAATCCGCCTGCCAGTGCAGGGGACATGAGTTTGATCCCTGGTCTGGGAAATCCCACATGCCACGGAGCAACTAAGCCTGTGCGCCACAACTACTGAGCCCGCATGCCACAACTACTAAAGCCTGTGCACCTAGAGCCTGTGCTCTGCAACAAGAGAAGCCACCACAATGAGAAGCCTGTTCACTGCAACTAGAGAAAACCCATGCGCAGCACCGAAGACCCAACACAGCCAAAAATAAAAAATAAAAAACCTCTCAGATCTTTGTCTATCTTCTTTTCTATGTTCTTTCTTTCTTTCTTTTTTTAAAAATTGGAGTATAGTTGCTTTACAATGTTGTGTTAGTTTCTGCTGTACAATGAAGTGAATCAGCTATATGTGTACATATATCCCCTCCCTCTTGGACCTCCCCTCCACCCCTCCCCCTCCATCCCATCCATCTAGGTCACCACAGGGCACCAAGCTGAGCTCCCTGTACTATACAGCAGGTTCCCACTAACTATCTGTTTTACACATGGCAGTGCACATACGTCAATCCCAGTTCATCCCACACCCCCTCCCCGCCCCCATTGTCCACACGTCCTTTCCCTACATCTGTGTCTCTATTCCTGCCCTGCAGATAGGTTCGTCTGTACCATTTTTCTAGATTCCACATATATGCATTAATATACGATATCTGTTTTTCTCTTTCTGACTTACTTCACTCTGTATGACAGACTCTAGGTCCATCCACGTCTCTACAAATGACCCAATTTCATTCCTTTTTATGGCTGAGTAGTATTCCATTGTATATTTATACCACATCTTCTTTATCCACTCATCTGTCATGGACATATAGGTTGCTTCCATGTCCTGGCTATTGTAAATAGTGCTGCAATGAACATTGGTGTGCATGTGTCTTTTTGAATTATGGGTTTCTCAGGGTATATGCCCAGTAATAGGATTGCTGGGTCTTCCTTCTGTCTCTGTGTCCACCATCTTTCATCCAAGCCCCTGTGATCTTTTGCTGTGATGTCCTGGTAACTGGTGTCTCTGTCTTTTATATTTATCCCCTCCAAGCCCTTCTCACAGTGGAACTAAAATGCTCTTTAATAAACAAACTTAACCATGTTACCCCACCTTCAATGGCTCTCTCTGCATGACCCATCAGATAAAATCCAACATGCTTGACATGATTTCAAGGACTTTCAGGAGCTGTCTTCTGCTTTCTTCCAGGGTAATCACTTTCCATTCCACCCACAGGACAGCCACACTCAGCAAAGTTTAGTTGCTCTCATGCCTTGCTCTTTCTCTTGCCACCAGCCGTTTGCACCCCCTGCCTGAAGAGGTCTTCCGGCTCTTTTTTCTTTGTCCATTTTGTCTTTACTTCCTCCCAGGAAGCCATTCCCCACCTTAAGTGATATCCCTTCCGTGTGTTCTCACAGCATTCTTCACTTATTGGTCTAACATCTTTCATTTTCTATCAGAAGACTGTAAGTTTGGTGAGGGTAAGAACCCTCTCATCACTGTGAATGAGTGAATGAAATGGTACTAAAACTCCAGAGCATGTCTGTCGGAGCATCACATACCTATCAGACACATTCCGTTGCTTCTGATGAGAATACGCGGGGCACTTGTCTGTCCACAGTGCTGAGGGAATTGCAAAGGAAGCACCTGCCTTTGAAAGTCAAAAAGTATTTGCAACAGGGAAGAACTATGGTGATAGTGGAAGACTTCTCGTTCTAGAAAAGCCATGATACAAATAGCCACACCCCTGAGGTGTCAAATAATTCCCTCCTTAACTTTTGCTGGAAGCCCCACATTATGAAAAGGGGGGCTAGAAGGATTAGTAGCTCAATGAGGGAATGAATCAGGATAAGGCAGGTTCTGCAGCAGCAACAAATAGCCCCCAATCTCCATGGCTTAAAAGAACAAATGTTGTTTCTTGTGCAATCTCTTATGCCCATTGGGGGTTGGCTGGGCGTCCTGCTCTATTTCTCCCTCACTCAGGGTCATGTGCTCCCCTTTCATTCTTCTACAGTTACTGGGACAGGGAAAGAACAAGGTTAATTGCATACTAGTTCTTAAAGCTTTTACCCCAACATGACACGTGTCACCCCTGTTCACGCTTCTTTAGCCAAAGCAAGACATCTGGCTGCACCTAAATTCAAGCAGCCAAGGAAACACAGTCCCACCTTTCACCCCGAAAGAGAAGCAGGACTGTTCGGCGAACAGCAATGCGATTGTCACAGAAGCAGTGCTTTTAAGATATGTCTTCATAGTACTTTCATTCTCATCTATGTAACTTTTGTGGCTGGATATACTGACATCCATCTCATTTGATTTTTTTCCCTCCATTTTCCTTCTCATGCATCCCTAGATTGAAATGTTGGATCTCAATCAAGAGACTTTCTCAATTAATATGCAATTAATTTTTAGTTTCAAACCACAGCCTGTTTATTTTTTGAGTATTAGTTGAAACATTTGTTTTGCCAAAATATCATTTTATTTCACTTCTTGTCATTATCTTTAGAAGGTATCACAGATAGGGATTCATTTTGACTCTCATTCTCCCATCACCCCCTTCACTTCAGGCTAAATCAGTATTCCACCCCATTTGTCATCTTTACTGTTCTCTGCACTCTCATCTATATGGGAAGGAGGATCTGTGTTTGACAAGCATGCTTACCCTTTGCTTACTGTTTTAATAAAAATTTCTATCACCATTTTTATCTACAGTAGCAGTCGAGGCACTATTTGATATCGAGATGCTAGATTTCATGGACTTTGAAATATTTTCCCATATCTTTTTTGGCAAGTTTCCCATATCTTTTTTGGCAAGTCTTTGAACATAGACTACAAAAAACTTGACATGTAGGAGATGAATTTGCAGACTCTAAGTTAAGTAATGACTACCTGTCCCAGTTTAAATTGTGTTCTAGGATTGAAACATTATATTACACAGTCAAATCATTGAAATTAATGGTCAGACTCTTCCATAACTGAGTTAGCTTCCCTTGAGATGGATATTCTATTAAGTCAGCAGGCTGTCCGGATTTCCCTGCCTCACCTTTGGTTTGGGGATAACGTTGCCCCAGTCTTAGTGATTTCAAAGTTGGACCAAAGCAGTCGTGCTATTTTAAAATGAGGAACAATGAGGAGGGGCATCTCGATTTACACATTCCTTTGATATATTACAATCTTACTTCGTTCTCTTTATCTCATGAGGCAAATTATTATTGTCCTGAACATACGACTGGGAAAAGCGAGGCTCAGATGTTAAGTGGGGTGGTGTGCTGGAGATTAGACACCTACTGAATAGACCCAGTTTACTTGATCTTTTCTCCCAGGCCTCTTCTCAAATATCGCTCTTCAGAGGGGTCTTTCTTGACTACTCCATCCAAAAAAAAAATGGTCATCCCCTGTTTCAATGCTCTATACTCTTTTCTACATACTTATCACTATCTCCCTGTTTTTTCTTATTTATCTACTTACTCTTTTGCAGTTTCCATCCACTAGAATATCAGGAAGGAGACCTTGTTTCTTTTGTTGAGTGCCACATCCCAGCACTACAATAGTTCCTGACATCCAATAGTTGTTCAAAAATATTTAACAGGTGAATACATGCTCACATGCTACATTATACCTCTTTCTCTCTCTCAGGAATGGAGTTTAGATTAGGACAGCTTCCTGAATTGCTCTGTGTAAAGGAATGAATTAAGCATTGAGGGCTTTATAAACAAACCCCACTGTTTCAGGTCTTTGGAAGCTCCACTTTGCAGGTGATACAGCATGTAGAAGTTAGCTAATGCCGAGTAACAAATTATTCCCAAGATGAGTATCTTGAAACAACAAGCATTTACTATCATGTGTATTTTCTCAGGGTCAGGGATCTAGGAATGGCTTAGCTGGGTGGTTCTGGCTCAGGGTCCTCAGGAGGTTGTTGTTGTTGGGGGTGGGGGTGGGGGTGGGGGGGCAGTTACATGAAGGCTGGAGGATCCGCTTCCTCTCCCTCTCATGTGGATGCTGACAGGGCTCAGTTCCTTGCCACATGGGCCTCCCCACAGGACTGCCAGTGTGTCCTGGTGACTTGCAGTTGGCTTTCCCCAAAGTGAGTGATGAGAGAGAAAGAGGGAGCTGCTAAGATGAAAGCCAGGGTATTTTATAACCTCATTTCTGAGTGACGTACCATCACCTCTGCCATATTGTGGCACATGGACCAACAGCCCTGTAGAGTGTGGGGGAGTCGGTGTACGTGAAAGGATGGGTGCAGGAGGTGGGGATCATTGGGGGCATCTTGGAGGCAGGTACCACCTATCTTGTTCAGATTCTCAGAATAGAGCCATGGACTGAGCATGTATCTCAGAAGTCATTTCTCAACCTCTTTTCCCATCCCAGGAGCCATTTGCATGGAACATTTGATCATGGGTGTGTTTATAACTCTTAGAGAGTAGAGTAATCAGGAAGACAGATTCTTGTACCAGCGGCCCAACAGTGAACACTGTCTCTGCCTCTTGATATCCATGTGAATTGGGTATATACTTTTTTTGCTTCTCTGACTTCGGTGTCCTCTGCTATAAAATAGAGATACCTCTAGTACTTACCTAATGGAGTTATTGTGAAGGTACAGTCACTTAGCTCATGGGAGACACATGGAAGGTTGCTCACCAGGTAGAAAGCAGTTGTAAAGCATTGTCTTTTATTATTTGGATTATCTCCTGGTTAATCCATGATTGAATGGATTGAAGAATCCTAGACAGGACTTGAAGGTGAAGTTAATCTGAACTTCTTGTGGAAAGTGGCAGTTGGGTTAAATAGCCACCACACAGAGAAGTCTGAATTTGTCACGGGGACTCTGCCAGCCCTATGTGTCCACCTTCTGTGTTTTCTACGGGGGCCCATCCTGGAGGCATAGCACATCTGCACAAAAACAGCTTGACCTCCATCCAGAACCCAGTATTTTCACTTCATTTCTCTAGAGGAAACCAAAGCAAACCTTCCACAAGTGATTGGCCAGTGGCTGAATTCCACAGCAGTTTTGATAAGTTCATTTTGAGCAGATTTTTCATGTCTTCCCTATTTATGTCTTTTCAAATCCAATCTCCTTCAATCAACTTTAATCCTCTAATGTGTTTGCTATAAGTACTGTACAATTCACTTGTCCTCAATAATAAAATTCATTTCGGTTTGGCCTGCCGGTAATTTGTTTGAGAAGAAGTTGTTAGGAAACTCTTGCATTCTCTTCTGATTCAGAGGACGACCTTCAGTATTGGTAGCATTTGTTGTCATGCGATTGAAGTATTCTTTTCATGACTGACAGAGCTGTTTAAATAATGGCCCGCAGAACCATGGGCTTCAATGAAATCTGACGACACTAATTCCGTTATATATTAGGGAGCTTCAGGTGTTCTACAAGGACACGATTTCATTGACCATGGATTTATTTTTTCAGTTTGTACAAATTATCGCCACCGTGTTTTGCACCCCCTTCACTGTAAAATACACTTTCCTTCTGGAAATGAGTGTTTTCATTGCTTTACCTCTGCCTGGCTAAGCAGAGCCGTGTACTCTAGGCCTCTCCTGCAACACATCAAAGCAGATAAGATGGAGTATTTTCTTTACACAACATGGACATGTACAGAATTACTGATTCAATCTGCACTCTAAGAAGGCTCAGAAAGTATAAAGAGTCCACTGTGGAACATATATAAATCTTTCTCTCTATCTATATCTGTATATTTATGTATACAGTTTAAATATCTATATAAATACACATATATACACATGTAAAATTACACGATGTAATTTGTATATGTACATTTAATGGGAAAAATAAACATCAAGAGTATGTTTTCGTGTTGATTTATACGTCTCGAGCTTTTTTCAACAACACGTAAAGACAAAGCACCTTTTTATTTAGACTTGGCTGACAATTGTCAGTCATATGTAGATGACTACGCAGTATCTGCCAACTTCCTACTCAGGAAAAGTCAGAGCAGATGGCAGAATTTATGTGTCATGTGGCATTTGTTTAAGTGTGGCAATGCTAATATTTTTTCCTCGATCATTATGACTATTTTTCTTTTAAAGACTCCATGAACTTTGAACTACCATCCTTGACTGTCGCCTTGGTTCAGGGTGGGATGGGAGAAGGAAGAGGTTTTGAACAGTGAGATGCCACCTTCCTGGGCCTTTGATCCCAAGACTATCATAGCTCATTCATCAGGGGCACTGCACGCCCCGTTTTCAGAATAGCGTTACTGTTCTCTAAGTATTGCCTCCCCCTGGAATCATTAAGGAACAGGCTCTATTCAGATCCGTGTGCACTTTCGATTGGCCTTTCTGCTACAAAAGACCGGAATTCACATTTATGAGTCTGTGGGGCCCCAGGGAGGACATGGTGGAGTCAACATCATCTCAGGCATGTAGCGCATAATTTGTTTTGATAACTACAAACAAAAGGGGTCTATTCCCTCAAGGCCTCTTCAGAAATTGTCAGAGGCTCTTACCCTTAATAATGTGAGCTGCTGCTCTGAGGCTGAAGAACCCAGGCAGGACTGGAGGACAGGAGTGGGGAGGGGGGAAAACTCTGCAGGGGATGCTGGGGCAGCATTCCAGAGAGAATGGAGCATCTAACCCTGGGAGGCTTTCCTATCAGGGATCAATATCAAGGGACCATGATCTATGGCCGAGACCCAGTGCTCTGAGTGGTTTTTATATTGTGTACGTTTCCAGCGCCTTTTCTTTCCTGCCTTGATTCTTTCTGCTTTGATGAAATAAGAGGCAGGGAGTATGTGTGTTGGGTGGTGGAGGAGAGAGGGGAGGCTTGGATCAAGAGAATCGAGGATCTAATGCTTGCCATTTCTCTAGGAATCCTTACCGATAATCCAAGCATTATAGAGATCTTGGGGTTTAATTGAAGGGGGAAGGGATTTACAAGAAATATTTGTGACAAGATGAAAGAGGAATGCACCTACGGCATGCAGACATTCGGTAAATACTCCTTGAATGAATTTATTAAAAAGGGTGTGTGAAAAGCATGAGTCATCATTGTGGGTGGTCTGATTGAGGGTGATTTTTCTTTTCTCAGTTTTCACAATTCTTGACAATGTTTGTTTAATCACTTTTATTATGATTGATTGTGATTATTATCATTTTATATACAAGTAACACAAAGCTACTTCTCACCCCTGTGACCCATTTGGCGATAGCCTTGCAGGATTTTTATGGCTTTACATTTGCACGTACAAGTATACAGTTTCACTTAAATATAAATGAAACGACCAAAATGCATTTTTCTTCATATGCACACTTAGCAAGCTTCCTCTTTATTTATTGTTCAATGAACGTCTATGGCTCTGTTCCAAAACATTGCATCTCTTCACATGGTGGGGACTTAACATCATTTATTGGACCACTTTGTAGCAATAGTTGATTTCACAATGAATATTTTTAAGCTAATCTGTATCAAACTCTATATGGAATACAAAATAAGCCCGTGACAAATATCTAATTGTGTATTTTGCACATTTTCTTTAATGAGCATGTGCTACTTTTAAAATGTTAAAGGTTAAAAGAGTTAAATCTACTTATAGGATCAAAATTGTACCCATGAAAATAATAAGAATGTCTAGCTTTGATTGGGCTCTTATCTGACAGACACTACCCTAAGTATACATGCATATATATACATTTATAAATACATATGTGTTTATATATGTATTATATTACATATACATATACATATGAGTCTATATCTGTACCTAAGTCTAGATATGAATACACACACACCCTCTCATATAATCCATTACAACATTATTTAGTATGAACCATAGCCAGACATTATTGCTAGCTCTTTCCCAGACAGGCAACTACATTTTCACATCTTCCAGCTTTTGCTTCCGTGGATGTTAATTCAATAAATATTTATTAAGTGCCTACTGTGTTCCCAACCTCTTCTGTGTGCTGGGGACTTAGCAGTGAATGAAATAAATACCTTTCCTCAGGGACCATGTACTCTAATCTAGGTGGGGTCGCTTTGCTAAGAGAGCAGGTCAACACCCCATCCTTCTACAGAAACAGGACAGTGTTTCAATTTCCCCTCCAGCCCGGTGGAGCTCTGATACTGGAGAGAGAGAGTCCCATTACCCTAGACTCTATAGTCACTGTCATGTGGATGGAGACAGTGCCCTCTGGGCAGATGACATTAAAGTGGCTGGTGACGTGGTGCAGGGGGGAGTGTGGCTGTGGCTTTCACAAGCATCAGAGACACCAGGCTCTCCCCTGAAACGGAAGTGATGGGGGAATGCTCTCTCCTGCCCAGGGATGGGGCTTTTCCGCTCTGAGCAGTTGCTTTAAAGATGTTACCTTCCCCTGGCTTGTCTCTTAAGTAACAGGACTGGAGGAAGTCTGCCATTCTTGCAGCTAATACTCAGGAAGCGTGCTGTGACTTGGGAAAGGCTTTACAAACGCATATCATTCGATACGTATCCAGATCTGACAATCCTGCATCTTCCCATCCATCTTTTCTTTTGATTTTCTTTGTGTAGTGTGAACTCCTGGCGGAAGCAGCATGTTTGGAGAGGTAGAGAAACTCTGGATAGCATGAGTGATGTCAGTGGTCGCTGGCACAGGCAGATTACCTGCTCTGGGACAGGCACAGGGACGACAGGCCTCGGGGAGGGGACAGTTGGCGGAGCTCGGCTTCAGGGAGGCTGGGAGCCTGGCGAGGCACTGGCTGCTGTTTGCTGCAGATTCCCTTCCGAGCACCGTGGGGAGGCAGTGACACCCACTGGCGTCAGAGGGACGGTCCAGCAACTGTCCTTTTTTCCTGCTTGGATGGGATAGAGGTCCTGAAGGACGGTCTGTGAATGCCCGCGAGGCACATTTTACCTTCCTCCAGGGTATGCACTCACTTGGGTAGCTTGTTTCTAAAAGACACAGTCACAGATGTAGAAAACAAATTTATGGTCACCAGGCGGGGAGGGATAAACTGGGAGATTGGGACTGATGTATACACACTACTGTATATAAAATAGATAACTAATAAGGACCTACTGTGTAGCACAGGGAGCTCTACTCAATACTCTGTAATGACCTACATGGGAAAAGACTAAAAAAGAGTGGATATATGTATATGTATAACTGATTCACTTTTCTGTACACCTGAAACTAACGCAGCATTGTACATCAACTATACTCCAATGAAAATTTTAAAAAATAAAATAAAAAAGTAAAAGACACCTCCCATTGGTGTCGAGACAGACGGCATCGTTGTCAACCGGCCAATTCCTCTCTCACTCTGTCTGTGAATCTCCTTTCCCTCTTGAGAATTTTAACTCTTTGGCAGGCAGATTAAATGCTCGGGCTTGAGGAAGATTTGGTTTCAGTTCTGGCCCTGCTGTGGCATTATCTGTGCGATCGTGGGCAAGTCACTTAACTCTCTAAGGCTCAGCTTCCTCCTCTGTGGAACGGGGTCACCTTGAGCACCTCCAGCAGAAGGCTGAGGTGACTCTTATGAATCTTCACTGAAATGGTGCCCATTGCTCATGTCAGCTACGTGTACCTTTCACTCTGGCTCTGCCCAGGTGAACATGATGGGTGCTGTCTGCTTTTATGGCGTATTCTCACCAGTGCCAGCTCGCTGTCGAGAGTTTCAGACCAGAAGAGAGTACACTGTGATCTGTGATAAAGGAGGTGGATCTTGGTTTGGCATGGTTTTCCGTCCATATCTTCCCGTAAGTACCAGCAGCAGGAATCCATAGGTAGTCACTTTGAGACAGATACTGCGGTGCCCAGCTCCGCCCCCCACCAAAGTGATCAGGCCAGATTTTGACCCATTCCATCTGCCTTTAGAAAGATGCAGCCTAATTTTATTTCTCTGAGTCATTTTCTCTATACCATATCATAATTAATAAAAATAATTACATCCTAGTGTCTAAAAGCAATTATGTGCTTGATTAAGCATATACATGTTGTTTGGTCCTTGTGTGTTTATATTTTCTTCAAATTTAAATGTGTTCTCAACTGTACCTTCTCATAAAGGTCCTAAAAACTGGAGGACATTGAAATGACATAGTTCTCACTCCTATTTTGATGCCTATGTATGTTTTTTAAAGGAACATCAAAGGGAGCTTTACTTAGAACCTTGTTAGAACTAAAACTAGGAGGAAATATCAGCTAATAGGGGGTTGTTCCTATTTCTGTTGGCAGGGGGAGGGAGATGATGACTGAACTCAACCTTTGTAGAAGGATATTTTCTCTACTAAATAAAAAAGGCAATAATTTTTTTTCTTTTACTATGTTTAGATAAAAGGATATTCCCACAATGTGTGGGGGGGGGGGTGACGGGGGGGAGTAGGGGGTGGTAATTCAAGGCAAAGATTTCACAGCTGTTGGGAAATTGCTTTCCAAAAATATTAAAGGATACTGTGGCAAAGTGGTTGGTTATTTGCTAGTAACTTGTGCTCCTCTTCTACAGCACATTCAAATAAGTGATAAATAGCTGCCCATCTAGGGGCACATTTCCAGCTCACCTTTTATGTAAGTGATGACTTGTGACTGAATTCCACCCAGGAAAACGTGGGAAGAAGTGATAGGTCTCACTTCCAGGACTGGCCCTTAAAAGCTCCCTCTGGGACCCTCCATGCCTCTCCCTTCCCCTATCCTCTGGTTGACACCCACTTGACCTTGGAAACTATATGTTGAAAATGGTGGAATTCCTGGGTCCCTGAATGACTCTATGGACCAAGACCACTCCCACTCTTCCCTGCTCTGACTATACTAGGTGCTCTAGTATGGGGGTGCATCTGTCACAGGAGTCAGTGATGCCTAAAGTAACACTGATGAGTCACTGCATATTTTCATCTGGTGTGATACTGAGTCCTTACTCGAAGCAAAGATTTAGATTTTTGGACCAATGGTGTTTCATATTTCACAATAATAGCTTATTAAATGCAAATACTCTTCCCAGTGCCAAGAGCTTTACATGTCTTATCTCCTTTCATCTTCCTTCCAACTATCTGGTCTGTATCAGTCAGGGAGGGCTGTGTTATGCTGTGGTAACAAACAACCCTGAAATCTCAGTGGCCTAACTCAACAAGGGCTTATTTCTTTCTCATGAAAATCCATTGAGGGTCTGAACCACTCTCTAGGGAAGCTCTCCTCCATGTATTAGCCCAGTAGTCCCAGTGGCTTTATTCTTAAGGAACCCCCATATTGATCAATGCCCCAAGGGAGGTCTCATACCGGCAATTAAGTTCTTTGGCCAGGAAGTGACACACTTCACTTCCATCATATCCCATTGGCCAGAACTAGTCACGTGACCTCTTCTACCCTCCTGTAACCCTCCCGGAAGAAAAGGGAAACCAATTGGATCAGGAAGGATGGTTGTTATCAACATATTACAAACATGAAGACTGAAACTTAGCTTAAGTTACTTAGACAAGGTAACCCAGCTGGTGAAGGGCAGGTTTTGTTGGGAAGGATGTCACTCAAGAGTGGTCCTTTTATTTACAAGCCATTTGTTGAATTTCTTCTCTGTGTTATAACAAAAAGAAATGAGATGATGTCTTTGTCCTCAAGAATCTTACAGTTGAATGTTAGAGACAAACATGTGAAGTAAGCAGTTACCTGTATTCTGACCAGTGCAGGACATTACACAAGACACTTAGTCTTTATGTAGTGATCCAAGGGTCTCTGAAAGCTTTTGCAGGTCCTTGCAAAACACTTTTTCTCAGGGACGTGAGAATTCTGGCCTGAAATGGACAATGGGGTGAGAATCTGAGAGCAGGGTAGGAGGAAGTGAGCACAGTGATGTCCTTGGAATACACCAGTAGGGAGACAGTATTTCTTGATTCATTACCTTATGGATGGACGGTGTTCTCTTCTCTCTGTCCTTGGCTGGGTAGTTAATGGAGCACTGATGTGCTTCTAAGTGTGTTTCGGAGAAATAAATAAAGATCTGTGGTAGAAATGAAGCAGTGTTTTGCATTTTAGTCAGTACAAACGTTCTATCCTGAACCTTACACAGTGCGTGGAACAGCAGAATGTCTGCTATGGAGTGTTTGTGAGAGAGAGAGACAGAGGGAAGCAGAGAGAGAGAAAGAGAAGGAGAGAAAGAGAAAACAGAGAGAGAGAAACAGAAATACGGAGAGTAAGAGAATTTCCCTATTTCAAGTTGTCTCCCAGCTTTTACTGGGATCAAAACCAAATGGACAACAAAAATACATTTATTCAATATAATATAGAATTTAAAATTGTGTTCCTAATTATTAAATTTTTTTTAAATTTAAATTTTTTTCACCCAAAAATGAGAATACTGCAATGATGTCTTTTCTTCTACTTTGGTTTTACCTCCGTGTCTTTTAATACTTTATGCCAAGCTCTTTACCTTCAATCCTTTTTAATGCACATATTCTATGTATGGGTTCCTAGAAGCATCCACCTGCTAAGGAATTATGTGGTTTGACTGTTTCCATCACAACTTTGATTTGCCTCAGTCTGTCGATAATTATATCCAGGTAATTTTGAGTCCTAATACAGGTATGCCAATTATCCTAATTCTGAGGTCAATGAACAGTTGATCATTAAGCCACACTGATATGCAAAGCCACAATAATAAACACCAAGCAAGGTTAAAAGCTCCCTAAGACATAATCCCTTATGCTCCCATTCATAAACATACAAATACGAAAAAAAAGAGTGAAATACAGTTTTCTCAGTATTACCAAGTCAGAAATGTCACAGGAAGAATGAATAATAAGGACCGTGTCGAAGGACCACTCTTTATGAAAGCACTTTTGTGGAGTATGTAAAGCAAACCCAAACATAGACCTGCAAGGGAGGTATCATAATTCTCATCACCATTCCAGTAGTGAGACCAGTTGAGTCTTAGAGAAGTTCAGGGAGTTCCCTGAACCCACACGTCTGACCCAGCACTAGAGCCGAGATTCAGACCCACATGTTGTTATCCCCAAAGCCCATGCTCTTCCATACATACCCAGTCTCATCTGATACCTGAACGCAATTGAATTTTTGCAAGAAGAGAATTAGAGTGAGCAGAGCCACAGGTCCCTGGGCACCTTGGGCCTTTTGCCCTTCTCTTCCTCCAAAGTAGTCTTTGCAATAGCAAATCTCTGATGTCTTTTAAAGACTATGCTTTGCTTTTGATGAAGAGTGTCAAAAATAATCTAACTTTAAAAGGATACCCCCAGTGTTTCTCCAGCCTCATTTTCTTTCCCCTCCCCTCCTCACGCCTGCCTTCCTTGGTGTGCCGATCCATTTAAAACCACAGACTGAGCACCAGGGGAGTAAAGCCAGAGCCCAGTGGGGTCTCTGTGTGCCTCTGTTGGCATTTCCAGACCTGCGGAAGCTACCCCTCTGGTGGGCTGCAAAGTCTGGCTGTGCTTTAGGATTTACCTCCCTCCAGGGGTGTCGTCCCTTTGCTTTCCTAAGGACCATTATTAAGCATAAGCCCAGCACCCCTAGCCTTCCTCTTGGGTAGGGTGGGTGGTTACCCCTGAGAGTCCTTGTGGGCTGTTTATCTTGGTGCTTCAGTGCTTCTGCCCTCAGGCAGCTGGATCAGAGCTCCCGCCCTCAGTCCTGTTGACAGCTGCTTTGGGAAGGAGGGCTCGCCCTTTCCCGCCCAAGCTCTGCCGTGGGCCCCGACGGCCCAGCAGAGGTGAAACAGACAGCAGGCAAGTGCTGATTAGGGACGGGCCCTTCCTCGCAGAAGGCGGATATTGATCTTTCCATTTGGGTCCCGTTGCCTGTCTATGAAAATACTACGTGGCCTTCTCATAAACAGGTGACCTATTGATTCCCCAGCTGCTGATGGGGCCTCCCCCGTGTGTCCTGCTTAGCTCGTTATGGGGGATGCTCAGCTGTGTTTATGGAGGTCACCTGCAACTGGAGGGAGGTCTAGCTGGAGATGCTCGAACTTTCTAAAAATTGGATGTGTGTCCCAGATTCGTAACTTTGGCATTATGTTCCTCCAGGAAGCAATTGCTGATTATATATCTAACGCAATCAGAGACTTCTCAAGGGTTTCTTTTGCCCCAGGCATTAATAAAAGCCAATCATTCTGACAGAGGCACTTCTGCTCTCCACCCCTGACCCAGGGGACATTTAGCAACGTTTGAAGGTATATTTTTGGTTGTCCGAATGGGGGCGGGAGGGAGTGTGGCTACTGGCATCTATTGGGCAGAAGCCAGGGATGCTGCTGGTACATCCTTCAAGGCACAGGACAGGCCCCCACAACAAAGGATTACTTGGCCCCAAATGTCAATAGTGTCAAGGTTGAGAAAACCTGATATAAGTTATATTAAAATGTACCCAAATTCAATATCAAACACAATTTGAAAGAATTTTTATAATCTTGCTATGGAAGTGAATGAACTTTGAATAACTCATTTATGATTAGCTACTACTTTTCAGCCATCATCACATAAACTTGGAAATTCTTGTAAGAGAAGAAAAAAAGCCTACAACTTGTCTTCCAATGTAATAAAATATTTATGACTCCTAAATTTAACAATTAATGATGCTGACATAATGTTACATTTTGGAGAAATATAATTAAGCAGTTATTAATTTTGACTTTGCTACTTGAAATGTTAGACTTTTTTTTTTTTTTCAATTTTCAAGTGTTACCAGATGTCCTCGGAACTCAAAGTCAGGTGGATAAAAAGTCCTTGAACCCATTGATCCTGGACCTCCCTTATCATGGGTTACAAAATCCATTGCAGTACTTAAGTGATGACATCTCAAGCCAACCTTTGCCCCACTGGCAGAAATAGTCACCCCTCAAAATACCTCTAGTTGCTTCAGGATGTCTTTAAAGAGGCACCACACATGTACTAACAAACCAGTCTACCGACCATCATCAAAAGAAAACTTCTCTTTTGATGGTAGGGTGATGATTTCTGATGTTACCTCTTGGCATTTAGAATACAGCCGTCTTCTTTCCTGGAAGAATCCATCGGGTCTGCTGCTGCCCTCCACCTCTCATCTCACGTCACCGCCCCTCAGTGCCCAGTTCTAACTAGTCCACTGCATCCTGCTCCTCTGTCAGTAACACTTTTCTGTCCTGCTGCTTCCCATATTCAATATCTGGCCATCTCTCACTCTTTATATCCCCGCATCAAGGTCCCCTCTTCTGAGGGACCTCTCTTCCCTGACTTACCCAATCCTGCATTACATTAGGTCTTCCCTCAAATGTGCCTACAGCACCATGCGATTCTATACTTACATATGTGATGATTTTACCAATAACCAATCAAATCCAAGCTTTATGACGTTATGGAATGTGTGTTGCTTTCTACTTTACACGGCCTGGAACACACTGGGGAAACAAAACATATTGGATGAATGAAGACCTGTATGAACAGAATGAGGGGATTTGAGTGATCTTAAGAAGGGCATCTGGTGTAGGTGGCTTGAGGAACTCAGCCACAAACACAGAGATGGTCCAGACCTAGAACAGAGGTTCCAAGCATGCAGGGGGTATTGATAAAAACTATGACGTTTGAAGGACTGTCGTTCTCTATGGTTCTAGCTCTGTCTCCCTCTCACCCTCACCCCACCTCTCTCCAGAACTGACTCCATTCTCAGGTAGGTTCTCCCTACTAGAGGGCAGATCACTACCAACAGAGACAGGCATTCTCCACTCAGAACATAAGATGGAAGATGGAGGTGTCCTTTCCTGGTCACGCCCCCAGAAGGAGTTCTGATTGGCCCTGGAATGAATCAATCACTGTGGTCAGGGCCATGCGATGCTCTGATTGGCCAGCTTGGAACACAGGCACAGCCTCAGGACCAGGAGTGTGCCTTCATGGTTTGAGACTAAAGGGGTGGATTCATCAGGCATTTAGCCTGCTGATCCCAAACCAGTGGAATGATACTGGGCAAGGAAAAAACATCTGCTAATTAAACCACCTCACTGCTGAGTTTGGGGAGAGCATCTCACACTAGCACCCATGTACAAACAACAAGTAGTCAATGGAGTAAATAACTAGAACCTTATTAGCTCCCATTTTACATTTCATTGCTTTGCTCCAAGTAATTGTGATTGGGGAGACCATCTTCTTACCTGTCTCCTTTCTAATTGGATTCTCTCCGTTCTCTGTAACTCCTAGATATTTGCTCTCTGTCTGGTTTAGTCAAGGTAACTAGGCATTTTAAATCACAGTGTAATTTCTGGTAGCTCAGAAAACTGAACTGAAGTAGTAACTTTCAATAGGTCAATTACATTATTCTTCAGCAGCCTGCTACAGCCTAATGAAACTGCAGTTTAATTAGGTTGGTGTGATGCCAAAATAAATGTTTCATCCCCAGCTTGTTTTATTTACTCATTGAAAAGTGGGGGAATCTACAAATAATAGGATTGGAAAATGGTAAAGGTTAATGAGTTTGGCTGCACTTGTTTGTAAAGAAAGACGATTGTGTCATCAGCAGTCCAGTTTGGTAGATGAGGAAGCTACAGTGTCAAAAATAAAATAAAAATGATAGTAATAATTTGTTTTAAAAACTTGGGATTCCTGAGTCTAGAGCTCTTTTAAATAATCAATCAATCACAAATACTAAAAGACCATCAGAAGGAAACATAACTAAGTCAGTGTCCTCTGATGTATTGTGTATTCCTACTTGTGGCAAGCATTGTGTTCAGTGGAATCACATCCATTTTCTCAATATACTGTAACGGTAGGCTTGTTAGCTGGAGTTTTGGGGCCCAGCAAAGGTGGTGTTCTGAGTGTGATCAAACCACACATTCATTATTTTGCCCTCAGTGAGATGGGAACATGAAAAAAGTAGGAAGGCCCTTGAAAATTCAATACTCCAACACAACCCCCAGTTACGCCCAGTCCTTCCACCCTGGGCTAGAAAATAGGAATCCTCACCCAACCTGGCAGGGTAAGTCTGGTGCTGATTACTGAGGGGTTGGGACAAACCAGAATGGTTTTGCCTCCAGCCTCCAGCAGATTCCCCACACTGGGCCATAGTTTCAGCAACAGATGAGGATGTTTGGTCATTTTCTTCCTTCCTTAGGCACAGGTTATGCACTGTGTTAGGAACCAGTGACCACTTCCCTTTGCCTTACTTAGGTAAAAGGGAATCGGGTACTTATGCTCAAGAAAAAGAGCAAGGGAACAGGATTCCCAATCAGAGAGACACCTGTTGAGGGCTTTGAAGGTGTCACTTCTCATAAATAAGAAGAGGCCCTGCATCTCCATAGGCCTTCATTATACACAGTGGTCAGAACCTTAATCTGAATTGTCCTCACGCAAAGGAAAAAATCATTCCGTGACAGTGCCGGGAATCCTAGTGCCCTCTGGGGTATTTTTCCTAAGCACCTCCCTAATAGCTAGTCATTATCTGTCCCATCTTAGAGCAGACGAAACCTTTATCATCATGCATGTGTGTGACATAAGAGATATTTTCGTAGTGCAGTCGTCCAGCATTTTAACCACATGTGTTTTACTGTGTGGGGAGCTCCTTCATGCTCTTGAAAACTTCGGAATCTTCTCTTCCTTGCTTGGCATTTCCTTTGATTTTATTTCCATTTTAATTCTAAGGTGGACTTGCATTCCCTGTCCCTTTTGAAAAGAAGCATAGATTCCTCCACGTCACACTCGAATGTTTCAAGTCCCATTTTTCATCCTGACATATTTTAGAAGGCTCTTGCCTTGGTGACTTTGAGCTCTGTTAAATTTGCGGCAATGATCTGCGTGGGGTGCTTCCATGCCCTTGATAGTGTGTGTTGGAGCGTTGGTTGCACCCTTGCTGGCCATCACTGTAAAACTAATTTAGATTTTTTTTTTCTCTGCTGATCAGATGATATGGGTAGAAGTCTGTGCAATAAAATGGAGGATTTTAGGGAAGTTCTGTAAACTTCCTATACTTGGGAGTATTGCAGACATATATAGTAGAGAATGTATGCAATTCTTTCTCTTATAATTAAGGCATCTACAGATAGCTTTAAAATAGGTTTTAGAATTTAAGACAGTGAGATACATTTCCCCCAAAAGTGAAATTATATAGTGCAATGTGTAAAACAGGTACTTGTGTATTGAATAGTAAACATTTATATTTACCTTGAAATTTGTAGCATTTGCTTATACATCCATTGTTGAATAGAATGAATCTGTTATGATAAATTAAGACATTTAGAATCAAGTGCTGTGGATGACAGCTGTAGGCAGTTGTATGTGTGTTCAGCCTATAGTATCAGGATAATCCCAATTCACTCAGAAAGGAAGATGGGAGAACCAGCGATTTCTTTTGACAGCCCACCTTGCATCCTCAGGGTATTCTTTATTATGCAGAGATAGCTGAAGAAGAGTTAATTCCTAAGATTCCCACAAAATGAGTCAAACTGGCGGCACAGAATAAGCCAATAGTGATCTCCAGTGTGTCATAACTTTGTGTATCACACATTTGTGACTTTCTGTTATTCTTTTACCCATAGATCTTTTTGGTGGTAAATGACGTACAACCACCTTGTACTGGCTTAAGAAAACAGAAATATTGGTTTATGTTACTGAAACATCTAGATATATAGCAGGTTTGGAGCAAGGCTGAATCAAGATGCTCAAATGATGTTGCCAGGAATATCTCCTCCTGCAATTACATGTTCCTCTGTGTTGGCTGTGTTCTCAAGCTGTTCCCTTGAAATGGCAAGATGGCTACCAAACAGGTGCAAACTTTCATCCTACCAGCTCAGGAGCCTGGTGAAAAAGAGAACCTCATTCTAGTGGTTCAGGATAAGTCCTGGCCAGACCTCAGTTGCTTACACATCCCAAGAAGCAAGGTTTTGGATGAGCCCCACCATCACATATGAACTAATTGCAGGAAGAGGGGAAAGGGTTTCTTCAAGGAGTCTTAGTATTAGAAGCTAGAGGAGTGATGGATAAGTAAAAAAATAGAAGTCTACTGTAGTACAGGTTTTTAATGCAAAAAATATAAAAATAATATTTTGAGGAAAGAATGTCTGTTCTTTTCAAACATTTTAAATGCAAACCTGTTAAAAAATTAAAGTATAACGAAGACCCATCTATTCACCTGGATTCACCAATTGTTAACATTTTGTGACAATGACCTTCTCTTTCTGCTCTCTCCCCTGTGTGTATCACACTATTTGAAAATTACAGACACCATGAACACTTTACACCCGAAGACCTCACCATGGATCTCTTAAAAACAGGGGTATTTTCTTATGCAGCCACAATATAATTATTGTTGTTATTATTTTAATCCTGGATACAGTTAAGGAATATGAACTCCATTTGGTTGTCCTATTTCTTTCTCACCTTTGATCTAGAAAAGTACCCCACACCATTTTAAAAAGTCTTCTGTAATATTGACATTTTGAACAGTCCTGGACAATTTCCTTGTAGAATTTTAAAATGAGGGCTTATTATAATGTTTCCCGGCGATTAGATTTGACTTCCTTGTTTTGTCAAGAGCACCACACAGGTGATGTTGACTATATCCCACTGCATTGTATGGGGCGGCACTTCATGTCAATTTGTCCCATTGTTGATGACAGTAAGTTGATCACAGGATAACTGGCAGCTCTCCCCAGTGTAAGCTAGTCTAGTAATTAAGAAGTAATCTGTGGGCCCAAACTCCTAGACTACATAAATATCCTCTTCTTCATCAACTTTTCATCTGTTGAGAATCCTTATTGGAATTGGTTACTACACCAATAATCATGAGATAAGGTCATTCTGTCATTCTATTTATGATAAAAATAAAACCAAATATTGGCTGTATTGCTGCAGCAGAACCATAACACCCAGTTGGAATATAACCGCCAGAAAAGAAAACACACTTTGATAGTATTTGGCAAAAATTATTAGAACTCTACCTGTAGCTACGTCATGAGTTGAAGAAAAAGATTGGTAATGACTGTGGTTACAACTCATTCCACTTCTTCTAACAGTGTTTGGCAGACTGAGAAGTAGTTCTAAGGCTTGGTTGAGAACCCCTTTAAAAAGAAAGTAAAAACACAAAAGTAAAGAGAAAAGAGACAGCTGGAATAATGACAGTTGAGAGAAGAATGAAAGCGTTGAATGCATGTCGCCATTTTTTTCCAGCATTAAATACTACCTAAAATGGAGTATGGAGAACTTTTATTTTACATCCACGTGGCATATTTAAAACTAGCCTTGTTTAGAATTTCAAGAGAGGCTGCTTTTCCTTTGATTTGGTTCGATTACCTTTCACGATCCTCAGAAATTGTACTTTTCTCTCCCTTTCAGACTAAGAAAGTCCTTAGCCAAATGGCCTGAACCATTGGGTTTGCCTGCAGGTGTCATTTCATTTGTGTTGTTTCTTTTTCCTCCCCTGGGGTTTTTCAATAGTGCTTCCTTTCAATCAAAAGCTAATTTTCTTTGTGTGTGTAGGTGGTGTAGCATTCCAAGCTTTTACACAGTAGCAGGCCTGTATTTGATGTACCTGGTTCAGAGACAATGGTCCTTTATAGCTTTCTCGAGTAAATCAATGAAAGCCCCGCGTGACTAGTTTGTAACTCATTTAGCAGAGAGTTCTACAGGATTATTTCACAAAGCAGTTCTCAATTTAAGAAGCTAAATTGGCTTTATTGTGCCTAGCTGGAGGCCTCTTCATCTCTGAATTCAGAGAATATTTACATGCTTGCAAGGAGTCTTTCTAGAAAATGAGAAGGGGGACTGTCTGCAGGTGTACATTTCCTCAACTTCCTCTTTGCTATCACCAAAGGGTCTTGGGATGGTTGGATTAGAATCAGGGAGAGCATTTGTTTCATGTTGCAGAAAAGTGAATGCCATACTAGTGGGTGCATTATTATGGGAAGAATCACGTAACTCTTAAGAATTGACCAGTGGCCTAGTGGGACATGCATTCACACATTTAGCTCCGTATAATGATTAAGATGAAAGAACCTGGCGTCAGACTGCATGAGTCCAAATGCTGGCTCTCCCACGTCAGCATTTTCTTGACCTTGAGTAGTTGCGCAACCGCTCTGAACTTGGTTTTGGCATTTGTAAGAAGTGGATGAGTGTAATTGTGTGCTAGTCAGGGTGACCCAGGATGTGTTGTAGTTACAATCAGCCCCATAGTTCATTAGCTTCAAATAACGACGGTGTGTTTTTCATCAACTCCATGGGCTATGCCCCATGTCTTGGACCCAGACTTACGGAGAAGCCACCGTTTAAATGATCCTTGGTCACCTCAGCAGAGGAAAGAGTCTTCCAGAGGGTATAGTGCCAAAATTAATGCTCAACCAAGAAGTGGTCCCCATCAGTTCTGCTCAAAACTCATTGGCCAACACGGGTCATTGAGTACTGCCAGACCTCAGAGGGTCAGGAATTGCCATCCTCGCACATGACCAGAGACAGGCAACTCACAGTAACAGTGATCAGTGAGCCAGATCTGTTGGTCCATCACTGCCACACAAACCTATCTCATGGCTTGTTATGAGGCTTAAATGAGATAATTGATGGAAAACGTTTAGCTTAGTGTCTGGTCACAGAGTAAGTGCACAATAAAATGTTAGTTGTTGCTATAGGTATCATCATCTGTATCCGTTCATCCTATCTCTTCCTGACAATGATGATGTAGAAGCATGGGGCTTTTGAGGACGATAAAGAGTGTTTAGAATTCCTAGAGCCCCACTCCAACATTTCAGAAATGAGGAAACAGTGGCCAGAGGTTGAGTCACAATTATACTAAAACACCTAGAATAGAACCCAGATTTCCAGCCTCATAGTTCAGGGCTTCTTTCCTTTTGCCTCCTTTGGCAGGGGTAGCGCCAGTAAAACAATTAAAAATGGATGACCGTCTCTCATCTTCAGAATATGTCTCTATTTCCATAAGGATTATATATTATTGATTTGCCTGTAACACTTGGTCTTCTCTGCTTTTGCCTAGCCGGCTCCCCCATCCTTTGGATTTTGGCTAAGACATCATTTTCTCTGGGCTGTCATCTCCGACACCCCAGCCAGACCAAATGAAACCCCACTTTGAGATGTTTCAGGACCGCATGTGCCTCTTTTTCTAGCATGAATGGCAGTTTCAGCTTGTCATCTATTTGTGAGATTAATTCATTGATTTCCATCTTCCTCATGAGATTTTTTAGCTTCCTTGAAATGACTTAATTTTGGTTCACCATTAATTCCCAGAAGTAGTATAGTTCCTGGCACCTAGAAGGTACTCAATAAATATCTGTTGAATGAATGGACGAGTGAATGAATAGATAGATAGCATTTTGTTGGCAGCACAATTTTATCTCCTTCTTTGAGGCATAGATGGATTTACACCTACACACAAATATACACAAACCCACACACACAAACCCACATGCTCTCAAAGTCCAAAACACTTTAGAGCCATGGTTTTGAGAATATATGTACATGGTAGAATTAGATATACCCATCTTCCTAAACAGAAGGATATGGGCAAATTCAATATCCAGATACCCCAAATGATCCCTTGCTATTTCTTGTGTCCCTTTGGGTACCACTTCTGCAACTCCTGGCTTCGAAGAAGAAAGTGTGTGATGTATGACAGTGGTTCTCAGACTGGGAATTCACAGATCCATAACATTTCTTTTTAAATTGAAATATAGTTGATGTACAATATTATGTTAGTTCCAGTTGTGCTACATAATGAGTCAGCATTTGCTTACATTATGAAATGTTCACCAGGGTAAGTCCAGTAACAATCTAGGCTGCCTTTTGGTTCTCTCCCACATTTTAATTAATTAATTAATTTTTTTTTTTTTTTTTTTTTTTTTTTTTTTGCGGTACACGGGCCTCTCACTGTTGTGGCCTCTCCCGTTGCGGAGCACAGGCTCCGGACGCGCAGGCTCAGCGGCCATGGCTCACGGGCCCAGCCGCTCCGCGGCACGTGGGATCCTCCCGGACCGGGGCATGAACCTGCGTCCCCCGCATCGGCAGGCGGACTCTCAACCACTGTGCCACCAGGGAAGCCCCACATTTTTATTTTTAAGAAAATTTACGGACAGATCTAAAAAATAAAAACGTGGGAGGGAACCAAAAGGCAGAATAGAACTACCATCGTGCTGTCTTTCCCAATAAAGGCAGTCCACTCCTGCATCATAATTTCATAAAACAGATGAGGACAGTTTAAGGTCACAGAATTAGAAAGGCCGTCACCTCAGAGTAAACCATACTCCTTCTTCCTGAAAGGACAGTTGACTCCCTTATATCAAATTGTTCTCTAGACATGAAAGATGTCAATCAATTTATTTTTTAGCTATTCCTTAATTTTACAGAGGGTTGGTACAACTTGCTTACAAACCCTTTGTAGTCCATGGGCCGGTGTTGGGAACACAGTTGTATTTGATTGCAATTATTGTCATGGTAAACACCACCAGTTTGGTGGCTTAAAGCAAGACAACTGTATTATATCACAGTTCTGTAGGTCAGAACTCTGGGACAATGGTTTGGATGGATTCACTGCTCTGGGTCTCACAAGACTGGAATCGAGGTATCAGATGGTCTGGGAACTTACCAGGAGGTTCTGAGGGAGAATCTGCTTCCAGATTCATTCAGGTTATTGGCCAGACTCAGTTCCATTTGATTGTGGGACTGAGGTCCCTGATTCCTTACCAGCCGTCAGCCAGGGATGGTGCTCAGCTGCTGGAGGTCACCCACATCCCTTGGCTTGGGGCTCCCTCCATCTTCAGTGCCAGCAGTGATGGGTCAAGTCCTTCTCCTGCTCTGCTCTCCCCCTCTGCCTCATCCCTCTTACCTACTGCCAGGGATTGTTCCTTTTGTTTAAGGTTTTGTGTGATGAGATCAGACATAATCCTCTGTCATCTCCCTGTTTTAAGTTCTGGAGACTTATTTATATCTGAGTCCCCTTTGCCATGTTACACAACATATTCACAGGTCCCAGATATTAGGGGACCACTTTGCCTACCACAACAGGTGAGATGCAAGGCTGAAAGGTTGCCCTTGGCCGCTAATACAGGAAGCAATGGGCTGCCCACTTTTTCCTCTGTGTCAGTAACTGATACACATGCATGCATTGCACCATCTACATGAACTGTGCAGGTGCAGAACTATAGCAGCCATGCATATAGCCAACACTGGAGTCCTACATGGATGTTTGGATGAAAATGAATGTGAAGTAGTAAGTACCATGATTATACTTGGGTTTCTTTCCCTAAGAGTGGGTACACTGCATAGTATATAATAAATACATAATAATTGAAGGAACTGTATGTTCAATATATTGAGCAGAGCCCCCTCTATAACAAACAGCGGGGGCTCTCCCTGCCTGAGCCTCTGGTGGTGAGGCAAGGAGGGTAGACCTCTCATGAGTTGGGGCGTCTAGAAACTACACCAGATCTTTCAGGCTTAGTCTCAGTTGCTGCAACACACACAGTGGATGCTGAAGTCCTTATCTACAAC
The DNA here is from genome assembly GCF_963455315.2 of Globicephala melas. NCBI lineage: Eukaryota > Metazoa > Chordata > Mammalia > Artiodactyla > Delphinidae > Globicephala > Globicephala melas. The sequence continues at coordinate 32,583,043 of NC_083328.1, read as the reverse complement.
TTTCTGGTAATGTCTGCTCTCTCTACTGCTCAGTTTCTATCCTTAATTTGTGTTACGTTGAACTGGAAAATTGCCCAGAAGGCAGGGTCTATAGTTCTAAATACAGAAAGAGATGTAGTTTAAATGGACTAACAAAAGTCACTATGTAAAGTCAGATTAGCAGATCATCGTGTATACACAAAAATCTTTTTGAAGGAATTCGTACCCTTAGATCAGAGAATACACTGGCTTTGTGAAACTGGGTTTTTGTATTTGTAACTGGTTCAACTACAGATAGAGAATCAACTCACATTCCCAGTGTCCTGGGTGGTTTCCTAACCATCCTACTATCTAATCATATAGTTGTCAATTATAAAGCTGGGCATTTTTGTACTGTTCCATATACATGAAATTGGAGATTCAGAGAGTTTAGCCACAGATCACAGGGCGGGAAGAGTCACTAAGTCTGTATTTCAAGTGCATCTCTCTGTCTTCCTTTTTTGCTGTTCTTTGTTTAGCTTTGCTTTGCAATATATCAATATAGGAAAAATGAAAGAATAATGGCTACTATTTACTAGGCTCCAATGGGGTGATTGGCAGCAAGCTGTATACATATTATTTATAATCATCTTCCATGACGAGTAATTTTATTCTGCTTGCTTTACTCCTCCTGGGTTTAGCGAGCGTGGGATTGTGGATGGAAAACAGGGACCGGCCCTTCTCATGTGTCCTTCTGGCTCCACTGCACCCTTACGTGTTCTCCGGCATAAGTTGCTCAGTATTCAGCGTGAGTTCATCGGGGTCATTGCAATGAGTTTAGGCTTTAACGAAAGGATTAAAATAATCTAGAATCACAGAGCAGGGAAATGATCAGGCTTTCATTTTTCTTATGAGCCTCCTGATTACCTTAAGGGGAATTTTCATGTTGGCAAGAGTTTACCTTTAATGACATTTTCCAGTCTCCCTTGTAATAAATGGAGAGTTGGGCCTCAGGCTGGTGGTAGGATCTAGCGAGATGACTCACATTATTTTGTTGGGGTTGCTTTTATTTTTATAGTTAGCTTCTCTTTGTGATCGCGTTCCTGGTTCTTAAGTTATGGTAGTACTACAAAAGTTCCCTTTTAATTAAAAAAAAATTCATTTGAATGAAAAATTGAATTGTTTAGCAGAAGTAAGGTTTGATTTTATTTTTCTTTATTTGACAAAGGCGTGCCGTTCAATAGCACTGGAACATGTCGTAAGAGTAATTGATTAGTAAACAAAAAGGCAGGTGGTGTGAACATACGTCAGATTTTAGATGAGGACCACAGACATGGCAACACTGGAAAGGCGGTCCATGAAGGAGGGAGATTTCGGGAATATTTTTAGGGTGTTTGTCTCCTACTGCCTAGCTTTTTACTGGGATCGCAGACACCACGCTACCCCACTGCTTTTGTTTAATTTGGCATTTGCGATCAGTCTTGCACATTGGAAGACTGTGGCCTCCCTCCTCCAATGTTACAGCTTGGATTGAATATTTATTAACTACCCAGGGAACATAAGACTGTTTGAGGGCACTTGAGTTGATCTGTATCCACGGAATGAGTCCTCATCGTATTGAAGTGGAGAAGTAATTCATAAGGAATGACAGGACCTTATCAAGAACAGATAGAGGCAAATCCTTAGTCTAGTGAGAGGATAAAGTGCCCAGGAAGGTGCAGTCAGCAAATAAAAACAATTTTCAGTTCTGGTAAATGAAAGAGGAAACGTGGCATTCAGGATTCACAAGAACGATCTACACAGCCATGCCCGGTGCTCCAGGAAAGCAGGCTGACCAGAGATTTCATTTGTTCATAGCAATGTCATGAGAAAAAGCAGAGTGCACACGTGATTGTAAATGGCAGCTGGCTGTTAATTTCGGGTTAGCGTATAAAAGGCAGTGGTGCCCTCTGTGGCTTACCAGACAGTAAATACTCCAGGTGAAGAGGCTGCTCGGCTCTAGTAGACTGTGGACACGTAAGGATGAAGGACCCATGACCAGATCTTCTGATTTTCCAAGAAAAGCCCAATATCTACGTTTTTAAGGTGAACTCTTCCTATTATCCATTTTTAAACTGGGCTATTTGTCTTTTTTGTTATTGAGTTTGATTATTGAATTATAAGGGTTCTTTATGTATTCTGGGTAGAAGTTTCCTTATCCCATATATGATTTGAAAATACTTTCTCCAATTCCATGGGTAGCCTTTTTACATTTTAGATGGAATTGTTTGTAGCACAAAAGTTTTTGTTGTTTTTTTTTAATTTGGTCCAATTTATTTTTTTCTTTTATTGCTTGTTCTTTTGTTGTCATATCTAAGAATACATTGCCTACACTCAAAGTCTCAAAGATTTGCTTCTATGTTTTCTTTTAAGAGTCATATATTGTTGGCTCAAATATTTAAGTCTGTGATACATTTTGAGTTAATTTTTGTGTGTGGTGCAAGATAAGGGTTCACCTTTATACTTTTGCATGTGGCTATCCCGTTGTCCCAACACCATTTGTTGAAAACACTGTTCACTCCTCATTGAACTGTCTAGGTACTTCATAGTGATTTTGACACTCTGGTACCTCTTTGTGATGGTCTGCTTGGAAACTTTCATTATGTCAGGGTGTATTAATTCTCTCATCTAGCAAAAAATAAGGTTCTACCAAAGAAGTCCTACTCTTGTGTCTGCCTTTTTCACTCTCTGCGTTGACCTGAACTCTGTGACAAGGGACAGGTAACTCTTAAAGAGGATGGAACTGCAGAATACAAGGCTAAGCTGTAAAAACAACTTACTCTTTAATAGAGTAAGTTGCTTTTAATAGACTTTCTCATACGTTGTATATAAGTGACTTGGATAATCATAACTTAAATAGAACTGATTCTAATAGAGTCTGTTGCGTTGCGCATCTGAGCTGGGCTCTGAGAAAAGGCATTCTCCCTTCTTGGATATGTATGTATAGACCCACATATAAAACACACACACACACACACACACACACACACACACACACACACACACACACACAGAGTGTCCCCTGGTGTGCAAAATCATCTCCAGTTGAGAACTGCTGATATAAATATGGTTTTATAGAGATAAATAGATAGATATAGATGTAAAGATATGTACTTATAATATGTTCATACACACACACATACACACAGCTTTAAATTCAGCATGGGCAGCTACTGCTTTCTGACACTGGTGTAGTTTTCTTAATGAATGGGCTTTCAAGAGGGAAACTTAACTGCACAGCCTTTTTTCAACTTGATGAAAATCTGATTTTTTTGCCCCCTACAGTGGCCGTTTGTCATCATAACTGCAACTAGGAATACCATGTTCTTTTCTTTCCTTTCTCTGGAGAAATTGCAAAAGTTTACATCCATTGTATAAAATGTCACCCAGTCAATTTTATCAATTATTAAGGAAAATTCTTTAATCTTCGTATAGACTCTAGCATTCAAGTGTAGCCAGAGAAGTAGGTTGGTGCATATTCATCCAGGCTTTTTGTTTATTTGTTATTTTGTAGTAAGTTTTTTTTTTTTTTTAACATCTTTATTGGAGTATAATTGCTTTACAATGTTGTGTTAGTTTCTGCTGTATAACAAAGTGAGTCAGCTATATGCATACATATATCCCCATATCCCCTCCCTCTTGCATCTCCCTAGTAAGGTTTGTCAGTTGTATACCCCAAAGCCATCCTGTCCTCTCCCTTTCTTTCTCTACCTCCCATACCCACCTAGAAAAGCCAGATCCTCAGTACTGCAGCCTCCCTTACAACTAGGGACCCTGTCCCCTATCAGTTCTGGCTGATAAGGCCTCAAGAAGTCCATAGAAAGTATGGGCAGATTTTCTTCCAGTTTAATAGGAGAAATCACATAAGAAGCTCATCTTTTGCTGTGCTATTGCCTGCTTCTTGCCTTTGGATATTGTGTTGATGACTGGAGCCACCATGGTCACCTTGGTACCAGGAGGTGAATCCTTAGGATGTTAAGCCTGTTGGACTAAAGGTGGTGGAACAGAAAGGTGGGAAGAGCTTGGGTCCTTGAGAGCCTCTGAGAGTTGCTGAGAAAGCCCAGGACTGTCAATTCTCTGGATTTTTTGTTTAAGACATAATTAATATCCTGACAGGTATGGTCACTGTTGGTCAGGTTTGGCTTTCTGCAACGTGTAGCTAAAGGCACCTTTACAGATGTGTCTGCACACATCCAAACACATACATATTCACATATTTACATGCTCATACATTTTCTTTATGCAGTACATATGTCCACAGATATGGAGGGTTTTTGAATGTGGCCGGATTGCACATAGTTTTTAACTTGCTTTTAAATTCCCGTGTATGCTAAGACATCTTCTCTTGTCTGGAGATAAAATTTTAACTTACTATTTTGAATGACCACACATTAAGTATGGATGTGGTTTATCCAACCATTCTCCTACTAATAAACATTTCGGTTGACTTTATTGGCCATTACAAGTAATGATGCAATCAACATCATACGACCAATATTCTTGCCATCTCCCAGCAATTAATCTTTAGAGAATAAACAGAGAAGATGAGACGGGTCTATACAAAGATGATTAGCCCAGGATTAAGCATAATGGCGAAAAATTAGAAACACCTTAAATGTCAATATAATAGGACTTATTAAATAAATTATGATATATACATATGATCAAACAGTATGTGGCCATTCAGAATGATGGTTTTTAAGAATATTTTTAGTGTCAAAAGAAAATTTCACAATAAAAGAAAGAAAACCATATATCAAAACCATAAGGTATTATCGTATTTATTATATTTACAGCATAGGGTGAAAACCTGAAGACCTATCTAAAAATGTTGTCAAACCCAAGTCCTTGTGCCTGATGCACAGGGAAGCCAAAAAACCAAAATGTCAGAGTTTGGAGATAAGAAAGATTTATTGCAGGACCAAGCAAGGAGAATGGGTGGCTCATGCTCAAAAGACCCAAACTTCCCAATAGTTTTCAGGGAAAGGTCTTTATAGGCAAAACTTGGGGGGAGGGCTGCAGGGTGTGTGACCTTCCTCTCATTGGTTGGTGGGGAGGTAACAGGTCGGTGACCCAGGAATCTCAATTATCAGTCTTCTGGTTCCAACCAGTCTGGGGTCAAGTGCTTGTGCTCAGCCTGAAGTCACCATCCTCCACCTGGGTGGGGCCCTTCCTTCCTGGAGAAGAACTCAGAGATCTGTGTCAGATTGTTATGCACATGCCCCAGGAGGACCGGGACCCACCCCATGCTGCACTGTTGTTTCTTGATGCCTTTCCTTTGTTTCTGCATTCCCTCACTCCTCTAATTAGTAGCTGACGCTGCCCTTTGCAACCCAGGGAAGGTCTAGGAGACTGAAACCTTTTTCCCACAGATAAGAAATGGGGGACACAGAAAGGCTTTTGTGCTTCGGAGGCCCCCACAGGGTCCTGCTGGGTTTCAAAAATGTTAATGGTGGTTCTCTCTGGGAGATGATGAGTACTTATAAATGTTTTCCTTTATACCAGTCTGTATGTCCCAAATAATCTGACATGAATGTTTGGCATTCTCCATGGCCTTGTAGTGAATAATTTTACTCTTCCAACCCAGTGTTCACATCAAAGCATGTTTCAAATCATTGTACAGAACCTGAGTACTGATGACTGCACTGTTCTTGCTGCCCTACAGAAGTTTAAATAAGGCAAATCTGCTTTTGTTGAATGCATTTTAAATTTGCAATTGGCCAGAGGTCCTCTAGTGGTTATATGTATTTGTGCAATTGTGACTGCGGACATAGAAGTAGCATCTTCGTTTAGAAACAGAATTTGAGTTTCAGTGACCTCAAGCTAATCAAGATCTTCCCCAAATATTTCCCAGTCCCAGACTTTTCCTTGCTTGTGAGTTAAAGTCCTCTGGGGATATGCACCATCCATCTCAGAATCCCCTGCTTACCTCAGAATAACAAGACACCTTTACACACAAACACAAAACTACTAAGCAACACACCTAAGAGGCTCAGATACTAATGAGGCAGCAGGAGAGCCTAATGGTTAGGGACTTCCATTCTCCAGCCAGCAGGGGGCCTCCTACCACTTATTACCTGCAGAGACTCATCTTTTTCCTACATAAATGGTGCTAATCATAATATCCTTTTATCTTAGTCCACTCAGACTGCTCAAAAATACTGTAGAGTAAGTGGCTTATGAACAGCAATTCCTTTCTCACAGTTCTGGAGGCTGGAAGTCCAAGATCAAGGCACAGGCAGATTTGGTGCCTGAGGGGCCCCATTTCTTGTTCATAGGGCTGTCTTCTTACTGTGTCCTCAGATGACAGAGGGAACTCTCTGGGGTCTCTTTTATAAGGGCACTAATCCCAATTATGAGGGTTCCACCCTCATGACCTAATCATCTCCCAAAGACCCCACCTCCTGATACCATCACATTGGCTCTTAGGATTTCAACATATAAATTTGGTCAGGGGACACAAACATTCAGTCCAAAACACCCCTAACAGGTGTCACTAATACTACTCAGTGTCAGTATGGCAGAGTGGTTAAGAGCAGGTCTGTACAGGGGCAAATCCCAGCTGCTTACCTCCTAGCTAGGTCATCTTGAGCAGGTACTTTAACACAGCTCTCACATCTGCATTTTTCAGATGCAGGTAACAAGAACTCTTAGCCTATGGAGCTGCGAACATTCAACGCGTTACCAGTCGTAAAGCAACTAGATTGATACCTAGCATATAGTAGGTGTTCAATTAGTGTCAGTCAATGACATTGACTAAGAGAATGCAAGCACAGTGTTGAACACGACCCAAGCACGTAGTACTGTATGCAAAATGTTATTATATCATCATCTTCCCCCCAAAAGTCCAACACCTGGCTGTCATTGCTGAGGTGTTGGTACAATCAGGAAAGGAGTTTGGGGGTCCCTTCCTTGGCTCTCTGGTCTCATCTCCCTCATAGGATCCATGACCCAAGTTGGTGGGACACAGACTCTGGTTACTTTTCAGTTCCTCTCCAAGACAGATTTTCCTTGAAATGAATGATGTTGCTGATGGACAGGACATCCAACAGACAGAATTCCTGGAGCTTTTGTTCTCCTTCCTCCCCACGCCCCTGTCAGGAGGCCGCTCTGCTAAGCAGCCTGTCACATGTTCTGTTACAATCATCTTTTAACAATCATGTTTTATTATAGCTTTCAAAAGATGACCTCTCATTCTGCACATTCGTGTTTATAGAGGACTTCAGGCATTCTGAAAGGAAACAGATAGCAGAGTCTCCAAACCCTCTATTTGCTTCAGCTGATAACTGCTCTGGCCAGAGACGAACACTGCGGTGATTACAAGATGTAATTTACTACAAAAGACAGTTAATATTACTTACAAACCTGTCATCAGTTCTGGGGAAATCAGAGCCGAAAAAAGGAATAGGACAAATCTGAATCCACCTAAATATTTCGGTCTGATAGAATTACAAGTTTATAGATTTACCGTTTAAGAAACAGCCCCGTTATGAAACATTCATCCTCGCAGACAGACAATATAAGTAACAAGCAAGATTATATCCCTTTATGTGGATCAAGGACACAGGCAGTGTGAGAAAGAAAAGAAAAAAAAATCCCTTCAGGGGAACTTAAATGTTGCTCATGTGAATTATACCTGGGGCTATTAACTGGGGAATTAGATTTGTGAAAAAGCCTCTAATACGACTAAACAAAGTTCCTCAGGTAATACTCTGGATCACAAGAATGTGTGAAAATACAGCTTCTTAAATGTGATTATAGTCAGAGCTGTAGTTACTCCCCGAGAAAGGGCGTTGAAAGTAGAGGAATGAAAGGAAAAAAAATGTTTGAAAACTTTTGTGTCAGACCAGAAATTATAGAGTAGCAACAGCTTAGGGATTTAAATAACCCCTTTAGCCCAATTCTGAAGGCTTCGTGCTTTAAACTGAAGAGAAGAAAGGAATTAGAGATTCAATTTAGGACTTTTTTTTTGGATTGTGAAATGGAGGAGTCATTTTGACTGACTAATTGAGCAAGGATATGATTCCAACTTGGGTTGTCGTTTGGAAGATACAGCTTTGGCATTTAAGCTGCTTTGGGGGTACCTTCTCTGATGGGCTTTCATGAGAGTTTCTTGTTCCGTTGCTTATTATTTACTGGAGATTAAGGTGAGAGTCTTGGGGCTTTTGTTGGTAGCACGGTCAACGCTGAGAGGGTCATGAATCAGTCTTTGGCACTCCCCTTCCCTGCTGTAGGGACCCTAAGGGAATTCCAGATGCAGGGAGCAACACTAGGACAGAAATCTCAGGAACACTCCGTAGTAGCTTTGTGAGCTCTCCATCCCCGAAGTCAGCTCTGGTACAAAGCTTTAAGGGGATTTTTTTAGTCTTCCTCCTGTCCCCAGCCTGAGCCTTTGGACCAGGTCACACAGGCACAGGCACAGGTATGGACACAGAGAGATGAGATCAGGTCTGTAGACGTGGCTCCATCTTAACTTGCCCTCCCAGATGTATTTGTTGAGGACAAGAGAGAAAAAGTGGAAAAGATGTGGTTGGGTTTTACCCAAGCAGTGCATGTTAGAGAGGCCAAGGATCATGTCTTTTACAGCACAGTGACCTTGCTATCCGTATTTAAAATGGATAACCAACAAGGACCTACGGTATAGCACAGGGAATGCTGCTCAATATTCTGTAACAACCTAAATGGGAAAAGAACTTGAAAAAGAATAGATACATTTCTATGTAACTGAATCACTTTGCTGTACACCTGAAACTAACACAACATTGTTAGCCAACTATACTCCAATATAAAATAAAAAGTTAAAAAAAAAAAAAAAAAGCACAGTGACCTTGCCAGCTGGTCACATCATTAACTTAGACTTTTCAGATAAACAGCTATTCTCTCCTAAGGCGAGGGACAGGGGACCAAGAAGTAAAGTGAAAACAAGCAGGGCTTGACAGGGGGAGAGGAATGGATTCCATTTCCCTTCATTGTTTATTTCTTAAGCTCTTTGTTGGACATTTGTATATTTTCTTGGGAGAAATACCTATTCAAATGCTTTGCCCATTTTTAAATTGGGTTTGGTGGTGGTTGTTGAGTTTTAGGAGTTCTTTATATATTCTGCACCTCAGTTCCATATCAGATATATGACTTATAGATATTTTCTCCCATCCTGTGGTTGCCTTTTCACTCTGTCCTTAGTGTCCTTTGATGCACAAAAGTTGTAAATTTTGATAAAGTCCAACGTGTCTGTTTCTTTTTGTTTGTTTTCTTTTCCTTGCCTGTGTTTTTGGTCCTAAGCTGTTTAGAAAAACAGCAGCAAACTGTTATTTGCCTGAATCCAGGGTGCTCTCTCCAGAACAGGAAGGGAAGTTCAGCTAAATCTCATGATTCAGTGGTTAGACCTCCAGCTGGCAGGGGAGATGAGCAGTGTGTGCTGAAACCCAACTGCTGACCCCCGAGATGCCATGATGTTCTTGCAAGAAGGCCACCGGCAGGGGGAATGTACATGATGCTGGGAGGCCAGGCTGGGACTCCTGGGAGAAGCTTCTCTCATCCAGTTCCACTGGCTTCTCTCCAAGGTGGTCAGGGACTCACTGATGCATGGACAGCTCATATGTTCATCTGTGAACCACATCCGCTCGTAAGAGGAGCTGGAGATGCATTTCTTCTGATTCCACTCGCTGTTTTCTCCCGTCTGTGGGTTTCTGTCGCCATCATTCAGCACTTAGAAAATTGTCGAATCTTAGAACAAAAAGACAACTGAAGCCCACCCCCATAATATGCAACTAAAAATCACTGAAGCCTGGAGTGGTTAAGATTCCTGCCCAAATTCCTGTAACTAAAGTGCAATAAAACCAGAGCTGGATACTAGAAATCCCGACTCAAGACAGTGCTCTTCAAGGAGCCTCACCATTTCGTGAATTTCGTTAAGTGTTTGCTTAGCCTCATACTCTAGTCTCCATCCTAGTGGCAAAAAAATAAAAAGAGTTGCAAGTGGAAAATAATCCTTGCCACTGTGGTCTGAGTTGAATTATTGTTTCAATATGCGATTATCTAAAGAGTGGGCACGGGAAGATCTGAATCACAGCATCCCTTAGGGCATAAGCCTCATGAACTCCAATGTCCCAGGGCTAAGCTTGGAGCAGAACACAGCGGTTTAAAGGGTCAAGTGGCTGCCTGGGAACGCGGCCCCAAATTACCAGAGCTTCTGATTTTTTTCAAGAGAACACGGAAATTAGATTCTTGTACGAAACATCTCAATTTTTTAATTTAAATTTTTAAAGGAATCAATTTAAAAGCTCTAGTCTGAAAGCCTGTAAGAAAGCAAAAACGATCTGTGCAATGAATATGGACCGTTGATTTGAGATCCTTGCTCTTACAGCTAGACCTGTGTTTCTCAACATTCACACACATTGGAATCATCTGGAGAGCTTTTTAAAACATTGCCAGTGTTTCAGTCAGCCCGACTCCAGACTAATGCATCAGAGTCTCTTGGGGTGGGTTCTGGGCATTAGGACTGGTTACAGCTCCCCGGGTGATTGTAAAGTACAACAGCGTTAAGGACCACCGGGCTCAAGGCAGTGTCGGCAGACAGGATCCTCTGCTTCCCACCTCTTTCCCATCCATCAGGACATCTGGACTGTGATTGCTGGACATCAGGATGGCCCTAATTTTAGGGTTCACATCTGGGTAATTGGCTGCATTTCTTGTTTCTTGTCCTTTTGGGGGGGCATTTTATAGGCACAGACGGATGTCCCTCTCACTTCATTTGCCACGTTACCCTTCTGGAAAGTTTCAATCCCCAACTTTGTGATTTATCCCATCTCTGGAGCAAGTGGGCTATTCAGTGAAGTTTGTTTGTAGCTTCTTAACTTTGATCTCCTTTTCGTCTCTTAGCCTTGGGGTTTCTCCAGCCAGAGAGGATGCTTTGCCCAGCTGCCTTTGGTCTTGTGAATTCGCAGCCTTGCCCTTGAAACACTGGGAGCCCCTGTTGGTTCTTGCGAGCCCTTGAACGCTCCTGTTCTGCACCCATCTGTTTCTGCCTTGACTCCTTGCTGTTCGTACAAACACTCCCCTCGCCTTTCCATGCCAGCTTTTTGGAGTCACTGAGATAACCCCAGCAAGCCTTACAGGAAACAAAAACAATTAGTATGGACAGGAAACTACCAAAGGACAAGATGATCTTTAAAGTAGCTTTTATTTCCCAAAACTCTATGAATCTTGTCATTGATTTTGTCACTTGTGATGATAGCATTTTGGTCATATAAGAAAGTATCCTTAATTTTTAGTGGTACAAACTAATTAGGAAGTAGAAGTGAAATGATATGAACTCTGGAGTTGCTTCAAGCATCTTCAATATTTTATTATACACACACACACATAAAATTCTAAGGTCTATGTGATTCCAAGAGTTTATGATTCTTTCTTTCTTGTCACTTAATCTGCTTAAGAATGATGTCACTGCCAAAGAAATGAGTGGATCATCTTTTAAAAACGCATGAGTCATTTCATAATACAGTTAACCAGTCCAATTAGGAAAATAAAAATCCACAATTGCATCTTCGTAACACGACTAATATTAGCTCTTACAGTTAGCCCTCTGGCGTTGTTTCCATTGTTTTACATACAGTTTGGGTTTCTGCTATATTTACTGATGATATTATCAAGCACAGACTGTGGACTGGGTCTTGCATTGTGGCCATATCAGCTTTCTAGCTGCTTTGAATTTACAATCATCAATAAGTCCTGAAGAGGGAAACCAGAAGTGACAGCATTTTGCCCAAATGCAGTCATCCAGTGGATTTGTCATTGGAGTGAATCTCTTGCTCTTGCTTGTGCACCTTATAATGCTAAGTGTATTTCTAGTAACTCAGGAATACAAGTGTTGGGGAGAAAGAAAGGCAGAGACTTAAAGAGGTAAACAGAACCTGAGGTGGGGATTATGTAAGGTATTGCTTCTTATTCTCCTTGCATACCATTGCATCAGAAAGCCCTCTCTTCCCAGAATTCACACATCTAGGCAAATGGTTACCTTGACGACTCTAGGGTACCACATTGCTACACTGGTACATTTTTAAGTCTATCTCAGGTCACTGCATTCAAGACCTACTGAATCCTAATCCCTAAGAGGGGAACTCAGGATTCTGGATTTTTAGCAGGCTCCCCAGAGAATCTGTAGGTGGCCTGTCCAGCACCCATCTGACTAAGCATTGGGTGACTATCGGAAAGATGTTGGAATAGACTTTGAATCTTTCAGAAACAATTCTGTTTAATTGCTACAATAATTAGTAAACCGTTGTGTTTATTACAGTTACAATGGAATGGAAGTCTTAGCTTTGATATCCAGATCCTTGAAAATTAAGCATTATTATATAATAATTCATTTAATATGTTACTGTCGTCAGATAAACATTTCCCAGTCATTGTAAGCACTTAGGAGCCATTCTCTCTCTTCCCCTCCCTCCCTCCCTCTTCATTTGAACAAGAGCTACTTTCTCCTTAGCCGGAGCACAGACATACTTAACGCCAAATTGTAACAAAATATATGTTATTAGAGAATAAGATTTTACTGTTAATTCCTCAGAAGCAAAAAAAAGTGGGGAGGAGGTTATAAGGGGCTTTGTTAGTTTTCATCTACCTGAATATGATGCCGATCTTTGACCTCTTAGAGGTGTGTGTCAAAGCTCCTTGCCCACTCTTGACTCTGGTACTCATACATCAACATCCTTTTTCATGACATTAGACTCCACAACGAGCATGGTTTTTCATAGTCATGTCCCACTGTTCCAGAAAACTGCCAGAGGACACTCAGAGCTGTCCTCTCTCTTCCTCTGCTCTTGTTCCTATCTCAGAGAAGGATGCTTCTTGGGGTACCTTGCCTATGGCTTTTGGGTGCATTTAGACAATGGGAGGTATAGGTGGAAAACTTGAGCTCAGGAGAAGCCCGGGCTTATTTTCCCCTCTCTCTGCTTCTTGGAGTGTCTCCAGATGCTCCCTCAGCATCCTCCTCCATAGTTCCAGCTCCCCTGGGCAGTGTCTACCATGGCAGGTGGCCCTGGCTCCTGAGCTCTGAAGACACCCCCGGTTCCCATTGACTTTCAGTTTCAAGGATTGTGGCCGCTTTTGAAGACTCCAGTTTCTGTGTTCTCTCACCATCCCCTCTTTGACTCTTCCCAGTTCCCTGGGTTAAATCCCTTTAGTTTAAAAAGCCGAGAATTGTTTCTGTTTCTTGCATTACCTCGATATCTACCTCTGAAAAAGCACTCCCTCTTGTACACAAAAGCTTACAGATCTAGGTATTATCACTGGTAAGAATATACTCATTTTAAAAAATTTAATAAACTTTTATTTTGGAATAATTTCAGGCTTACCGTAAGTTTAGATTTATATACACCTCCCCAATTTTCCCCTAATATAGACATTTTCCATCATCAGAGTTTATTTATCAAAACTAAGAAAGCAACTTTGCTACCATACTAACTGAACTCCGGATTGGATTCAGATTTCACCAGATTTTCCACTACTCTCCTTTTCTGTGTTCTAGGAGCCAGTCCAGGGCACCCCATTTCATGATCACCACATCTCCTTCACTTACTGTTGGCCACGACAGATTCTCAGTCTTCCCTTGTTTTTCATGACATTGACAGTTTTAAGTAGTAATGGTCAGGTATTATACAAAACGTCCCTGAATTTGGGTTTGTGCGATGTTCCTCTCATGATTAGCTGTGAGTTATAGTTTTGGGGGGAGAAGACCACAGAGGTGAGGTGCCCTTCCCAGTACTTCAAGTTAGAAATCACCTGGAATCGCATCTGCCAGGTTTCTCCCCTGCGTGGGTACCATTTCCCTCCTTTCCGTACGTGATGTTTTGAATGCAGGTAACCAAGTCCAGCCCACGCTCAGGGTGAGGGGAAGTAAGTGGAAGGGGTTTTATCTAGATCTCTGTATTATTTGGAAATTTTAGTAAAGAATATGTGTCTCGGGCTTCCCTGGTGGCGCGGTGGTTGAGAGTCCACCTGCCGATGCAGGGGACATGGGTTCATGCCCTGGTCCGGGAGGATCCCACGTGCCACGGAGCGGCTGTGCCATGAGCCATGGCCGCTGAGCCTGCGCGTCTGGAGCCTGTGCTCCGCAATGGGAGAGGCCACAACAGTGAGAGGCCCGCGTACCGCAAAAAAAAAAGAATATTTGTCTCTTTTCTTTCATTTTTAAATTCAATTATTTATATATATAAGTGTGGACTCATATCTAGTTGTATCTAGTTGTTTTATACTTTGGGCTATAATCTCAAAGTATTTGTTGTTCAGATGGTCCAGCTTTGGCCAAGGGGAGCCCTTTCGTGTTGGCTCCTGTGTCCCTTTGACCTTCCGCCATCCCTTTGTGTTGTGAGAATTTCCTTATTTTCTGCACTAAAATATGGTTCATGCACATTTTGTTTCTCCTGTCCCTAGAAATCAGCTGTTTCTCCTAGGATAGGCCCAAATTTTCAAGTGACATTTCCCCCTCCTTTTGTGCCTTTATCACATTCACCAAAAGATGAAATAATGCATTTGTTCGCTCAAGAGGTATTTATTGAGTAACAGTTGTATGCCAGATAGCGGACTCCTCCAGTTACATGTTTTTGAATAGAACAAATACTGCCTCTGCTTTCAAAAATATTAAATAAATACACACGCACACACACATATATATATTATATATATATATTTGTATGTGTGTGTGTGCTGTATATGCATGTGTTCATCTCTAATGAAATGTATTGGCTTCAGTAAGCTTCAGCGGTGCATTGTCACACAGCAGAAACCATTTTTACAAGACCGCTGGAATTTCCATGGGGCTAGCGCAGTTAATTTCCTGGATGTTTGTTCCAGAGGAGTGTTTCCTTAAAACCAAACGTCCAAACTACCAAACTCAATTTGACAAACCAAGCCCCCATGTGGTTCATGAGCAAAGAGATTGGAGGCGGGTGCTGATCTCAGCATCTGTGTGTGTTTTGGAATTCACGGGATAAATACCCTGATACAGGAGCTGTCAGGCCTGATTAATACTCCACTCTCACGCTGCGTGTGCCTTAACCTCTAGGCGTTACACTTGCTTCCTCGGTCCCCCGTGAGGCATCCGTCAGCATCAGCTTTCCCGAAACTCCTCTGCTGAGTGTTTCTCCTCTGTGTCATATGTTTATTTGTCATCTTTGCTAAAGGATTTTCAGTTTGAAAAATAGTTTGCTTCAAGGATGAACTTGGGAAAGATGGGGAGCAGTTTTGTGGGAATGCCCACGGTGGGGGCCAGTTCATAACACACCCAAAAAGTCCATCGAATAGTACTTGGCACAAAAGAGCAGAGTAGCTTCTATATGAAGTGGGGCGGTTAGTAGGTTAAACCACCCCAAAACATGTAAATGATGACATCATTTCCATGGAAGGACAATTGATTGTACAGTGGGAACTATGTAACACAATCCTAGTGGTTGCTAGATAGAATATGACATGTTTATCTAATGCTGTGGAATACGAGATTATTTTTAAACATGGTGAGGTAGAAATCTAATTCCACCATGTGAAGATAGGTAGGTACAGATAATCCAAATATATGGAAGAATATACATCAATTACTAACCAGAGTTTTCCTTTGAGAAGTAGGTTTAGAAATAACTTTCACCTTCTGCCCTGTAAATGTCTTTATTTTTTGAGGATTTTATGACGAACGTGTAATATTTTGGGGATTCACCAAAAGTATTGAATGCTCGATGTAACATAATATTTTTATAGACAGTATCATTCAGAAAATGTTCCTTCTAAATAGTGAAATAATTATCATGTCTGATGCCTTTCAAATCACCTGCTACATGTAAGGATATTTTGCATGGATAATAATAATAGACTGAAGATATGAAGAATATCTTCTCTCTAAGTACTCTGTTGGGTGTACTTCCTGCCTGCCAAGCATCTTTAAATATCATTCTGAGTGTCAAGCATGAACATCACTGGGGATTTTTCATGATGAATGTGGGCATCTATCCAGGAAGTAAGTAGATGGTTATTTTAAAGAATAAAAGCAGATCTGATTGTTTGGATCTGGTCAGTTTTAACCAGGAAGGGATAGAGCAGTTACTTGTGGGACACTATAATTAGCGTCCTAGGGCTGATGAACAATAGAAATTTGTTCCCTCACAGCTGTAGAGACCAGAAGTCCAAAATCAAGGTGTTGGCAGTTTTGGTTCCTTTTGGAGGCTTTGAAGAATCTGCCTTCTCTCTTAGCTTCCAGTGGTTTCCCTCCAGCCCTTGAAGTTCTGTGGCTTATAGAAGCATCCTTTCAATCTCGGCCTCTGTCTTCATGTAGCACTCTCCTCATGTCCCTGTCTTCACATGGTCATTATCGTATAAGGACACAGTCATATTGGATTAAGGACCCACCCTACTCTAGTATGACCTCTTCTTAACTGATTACATCTGCAATGACCCTATTTCAAATAAGTTCACATTCTGAGGTCCTGGGGGTTAGGACTTCAACAAATCTTTTTGCTGTTAACAGACACTTAAAAGATATAGATGCCTGGATCCCAGCTGGAAACAAGAGCAAAAATAAACAAATGGGACCTAATTAAACTTAAAAGCTTTTGCACAGCAAAGGAAACCATAAGCAAAATGAAAAGACAACCTGTGGAATGGGAGAAAAGATTTGCAAATGGTGCAACCAACAAGGGATTAATTTCTAAAATATACAAACAGCTTATACAGCTCAATATAAAAAGCAAAGCACCCAATTGAAAAACGGGCAGAAGACCTAAATAGACATTTCTCCAAAGAAGGTATGCAGATGGCCAAAGGGCACATGAAAAGATGCTCAACATCACAAATTATTAGAGAAATGCAAATCAAAACTACAATGAGGTATTACCTCACACCGGTCAGAATGGCCATGATCAAAAAATTCTGCAAGTAATAAATGCTGGAGAGGGTATGGAGAAAAGGGAACCCTACACTGTTGGTGGGAATGTAAATTGGTACAGCCACTATGGAGAACAGTATGGAGGTTCCTTAAAAAAGTAAAAATAGAGTTACCATATGATCCAGCAATCCAACTCCTGGGCATATATCTGGAAAAGATGAAAACTCTAATTCAAAAAGATACATGCACCCCAATGTTTGTAGCAGCACTATTTACTATAGCCAAGACATGGAAACAAACTAAGTGTCCATCAACAGATGAATGGATAAATATATATATAATGGAATATTACTCAGCAATAAAAAAAATGAAATAATGCCATTTGCAGCAACATGGATGGACCTAGAGATTCTCATACTAGGTGAAGTCAGTCGACAGAGAAAGGCAAATACCAGGATATCACTTATTTGTGGAATCTAAAAAATGATACAAATGAACTTATTTACAAAACAGAAATAGACTCACGGACATAGGAGACAAACTTATGGTTACCAAAGGGGAAAATGGGGGAAGGATAAATTAGGAGCTTGGGATTAGCAGGTACACACTACTATATATAAAATAGATAAACAGCAAGGATCTACTGTGTAGCACAGGGAACTATATTCAATATCTTGTAATAAAAATAATCTAAAAAAATGTATACATATAACTGAATCACTTTGCTGTACATCTGAAACATTGTAAATCAACTATACTTAAAAAAAAATAAAAAAGATATAGATGTCTGGATCCCAGCTGCTCAATCCAGTTATTTGCAGTTGGGACCCAGACACAAGCATTCCAAGAAATAACATGTGATGAATAACAAGGTCTGCTAGTCCCCTGCTGCAGACTAAGGACCATTCAGATGGTATCCTGAAGACAGTTGTTCCTTTGCTTAATGCAAGCTCATTATATGAAATGCAGTTTACATTGACAACACAGATATTTTGTTAGTGACTATTTTTCCTTCTACGAATAGCATTTTTCTACTCCATTAAAGGTCAAGAAATTTTTTTGTTCAGAGGGTTCCCCAGTGGGTTTAAACTAGAATTTCAGTCACCCATGCTAATAATTCAGAAACCTGCTTAGTTGAGGTCCTCCTTCCCAATAAGCATGGCCATGGGACAGGCCATCATTCCCTCAAAATAAAGAACTCCTTTTCCATGAAATGACTATGTGCTTTCCATCACACTCTCTAGATCCAGGAGGAGATCAATGCAAATGCCCATTTCCCCCTTCTTGGAAGGTCTCTATTTATAGCTTTTGTCTGTTGGCATGCACGTGAGGAGTCGGCACTGCCATTCACAGCAGATGGATCAGGCTCAGCCATATTTCCCTTCTCACAGGCACGGTCTGCTTGGCATGTGGAATTGCATTCCCTTGCTCGCTAATCCTCAGCGACGCGAGTCTCTCCCCCACCCGCCACGGCCCCCATAACCTCCCTTAGTTCCAGGAACTCTTTGTGAGCCAGTTGTACCAGCCCCCTGACATGAGAGCTTCACTTGCTGAGTCCTGATTTTGAACTCCTATACAGAGACAAGGACACTGCCCAGTTTCACCGTGAAGAATGTCAGGGGGCTGCTGTCGATATGGAAGGCTACACAGCAGGTCGGGGCAGAGCCCCGTTCCCAAAGCAGGAACTCTTTTGTGGGAGTTGTCAGGCTTTTTTGCAGAAGCAAGGTTTGCATCATTTTACCTGTACTCACTTTTTCTTTTTTTCCTCTTTGGGCGCCGGCTTAGTCAATAATTAAAGCATATCTGTGCCCATATTTCACATTCTTTTAAAAAGTTTAGGGACTTCCCTGGTGGCGCAGTGGTTAAGAATCCACCCACCAATGCAGGGGACATGGGTTCGAGCCCTGGTCTGGGAAGATCCCACATTCTGCGGATCAACTAAGCCCGTGCACCACAACTACTGAGCCTGCGCTCTAGAGCCCATGAGCCACAACTGCTGAGCCCGTGTGCCACAACTACTGAAGCCCATGCACCTAGAGGCCCTGCTCTGCAACAAGAAAAGCCACCACAGTGAGAAGCCCATGCACCGCAATGAAGAGCAGCCCCTCTTTGCTGCAACTAGAGAAAGCCCACATGCAGCAACGAAGACCCAACGCAGCTAAGAATGAATGAATGAACGAATAAATAAATAAATAAAAATTAAAAGTTTATTAGTTTATTTTTAACTAGTTTATTGGTAACCATATGCGATAATCTGTAGAGCCCCCTCCCCACAAATGCTGATGACTGAAAGGCAATGGAAGTGTTTTTTTCAGTTATCTCATAGTCCAAGTTGGGCATGCTGGATCCGGGAGTTGGCTTCCTTTCCTCAGTGATTCAGGGGCCCAGGTTCTGCCCATCGTGTGGATCAGCCTTGCCCTGGGTCTCTTTGTCAGCAGCATCATCACCATCGTGTTCATCATCATCGTCAGCAGTAGCAGCATCTGCATCCAGCAGGTGGGAGGGGATTATGAAAGCATGGAGATCACATTTGATAACTTCAGCCTAGAATCGACATCTTGACCTCATCTCTCTATGGGGTTCTGTGTAAAGTTCCATTAAGAAAAGTCAAGTTTGGAATTGATTATATGAAACCGTTAATGTCCAGAATGTGAAGGAAGTAGATCCTGATCTTCCTCCCTTGGAGGTCTGGAAAGCCTCAAAGAGTCACCTTTACCTGGATGGTGTAGACCGGTCTGAAGGCCTGAACCTCCAGCTAGGAGTCACAACATTCTTGCATTCATTCATTCAAAAACATTTGTTCAGTGCCCCACATGTGTTCCAGGTGCTGAGGGTGAGTGCACATCACAAATGAGGTTTGACTTTCAGGGAGCCTACAGTCTGATGGAGGGAAGGCAGTCAATACATAAATAGACACAGCACGGAAGTGTTATATAATCTCAGCTGGAGGAGATAAGCCACAGCCGTGGAGAGTGAGTGATGGAGTCCTTTTATTTAGGAAGGTCAGGGAGTGTCTCCTGAGGAGGTGACCTGGATTTGGATAAGGATAGAAAGTCGCATGGAGACCTGGAGGGTGTCGGGGCAGCTGTAAGGGCAAAAATGAAGCTTTTCAAACATTAAGGTGGCCTTTCAGGCATCCTTCCGTGCAAACTTGCCCTTCCAGAACCGTTTACTGTTTGTGCCCCATTCCGTGCTTTCGTGCACGTCAGTGTCTCGTATGAGCATCTGGAAACCTTGCTTGCCCTGTTTTTCCTATCCACCTGGAAACCACTTCCTCATTGTCACGCAAGACTCGGCTCAAATGCAGCAACTTTTGTGATGCTTTTTACTGCCCTAGGCAGAATTTCCACTCACTCCTTTTCTTCACTGTATCTTGAATGTTTGTGTTCCCAGTTATATTTATGTGTTTCCATGGACATAAGAAGAGGGGTAGTTTGGGTCTGGCTGTCCGTCTTATCTCCAGGCATCCTGCATCGTGACCTGCCATAGTGATACTTAATGATTACTGAATGCGATTATGCGTATCCCTTAGAAAAATAAAACGAGAGCAACAAAACCATTGATTATAATTGATACCACTTACTGAACATTTACTTAGAACACTGTTCCAAATACTTAACATGTGCACGCTCATTCAACATGCACAATAACCGCATGAGATAGAGACTATTATTATTTATGGAAGAAGACACCGAAACACAGGAAGGTTAGAGGAGTGTGTCCGGAGTCCCACATTTATAATGACCATCATACACAAGTGTAATAACTAGTGTTTATTATGTTACCACTAAGCACTTAATGTGGATTGTTTTCTTTAATCCTCACACAACGCTTTGGAGAAAGTACTGTTAAGATACTCATTTTACAGAGGAAGGCATGAGAATGCAGAAAGCTTAAATAACTTGCCCAAGAACGCATATGGCTAATGCATGGCAGAGCTGGGGTTCAGATTCATCTGTACTTGGTTCCAGAATCCTCATCTTCACCCCAACACTTGAACGTGATGTGTTAGCACCAGAAAAGGGGGGAAAAAACAGTACCCACTTGTTATAAAGCTGGCTGCTCAAGGTAAACATTCGGCAGAATCCACCGACGCCGTGTGCTTGGAGCTGCTGTGTGTGCCAGGTGAGGCTGCGTCCTGCTTCTCTTGATGAATAATTCACCACCTGGAACCCTGTGTTTACTTCTGCTGTTGTCCTCCCAGTAGATGAGGAAGGAGCACAGCCGTCCACAAAAGCAGAGTTATAGGGTGAGAACACAACACAGAGAACGCAAGAGGGTTATTTATAGTCCAGAATCCCAGGCTGAAAAGAAGGCATGCGAGGAGCTGAATCATTTCCCAGGGAATCTGGGAGGACAGTGGACGGTGGCAATAAAGAGCCCCCAAAGGGTCAGGGCTGCATACCAATTACAGCGACTTCCAGACACTTAACACGCACGGCACTTAGTACGCGATCAAGGACATGTTCTGTCCGGGAAGGAAAAACAACTTCTGATGTCTCCCCCTAAGCAGAGAGGCAGCCTGTCTGACACTGTTGTTGCAACACAACTCTAATTTAAATTCCAGGTTCCGTGATAATGAGTTGGCAGCCCCATCACTCAGGCTGGCATATCTTGATACAAGGGAAAACGTCCAGTCCAGTTTGACTCTTTAAAAAGCTGTCCATGCCAAGCTTCACATAAAAGCGGGGAGAGCGTGGTGATGTATCCTCTTCCTGCAGACCAATTTGTGAAACTACAACAATCACTGTTCAGTCAGCTCCCCAATTACCTCTTTTCTCATTAAATGTATGGCTTTCTGCTTCCTTAGAACTCCGTAGGTTGCAACAGACTGAATTCTAAGTAAACTCAGCTCAAACAAGGGAAATAGGAAGGATTTATTCATGCTCTTGCAACCAAAGAGTTTCAGGGTGGGACTGGCTTTTGGCTGTGCCTAGACCTTGTATGCTATTAGGAAGCTCTGTTTCTCCACTTCTTAGAACTGCTTTCAGCTTCGTTGGTTTTTTCTCAAGGTAATCCATGTATGTCCTGGAAACTCCAGACCCACACCCACCGTATTAGTTTCTTGGTAGTAACAAACTACCACAAACTACTTAAAACAAGAGAAATTCATTCTCTCACAATTCTAGAAGCCAGAAGTCTGCTTGTAGGATTGGCTCCTTCTGGGGGCTCTGACAAAGAATTCCTTCCATGCACCTCTCCTAACTTTTGACTGCTGCCAGCTACCCTTGGCGTTTTTTGGTTTGTGGCTGCATCACTCCAGTCTCTGCCCCTGATGTCACGTCACTTTCTCTCTGTGTCTGTTTGCCTCAAATCTCCCTCCTTTGTCTTATCAGGTCACTAGTCTTTGGATTTAGGGCTCATACTAAATCCAGGATGACTTTATCTCAAGAGACTTGACTACATCTGCCAAGACCCTTTTTCCAAATAAGGCCACTTTACCAAGTGCCAGGGGTTGGGACTTGGATGTCTCTATTTGGCGACACGCACTGCAACTCACAACACATACCGATGTATAAACTGCAATACAAACAGAGCAAACCTCAGAAGTCCTGGGCTAATGCTCATCAGCTCTGATGACCTGGTTTAAGGAATAACTCCACTTCTATGCTAATCACTGCAGCTAGAAGAATTCAGTGCTCTCACTGGCCAGTCCGAGGACATGGGCTGACCAGTCCATACCAGTTTGACAAACACAACGAGAGCAAAGAAAACATCTTGAGGGACACTTAAAGAAGATGTGCACTCAATGTGAATGAATTGATTAAAAAATAACTGAAAGTCTGGAAGAAAGTGAACTTGGAAGAAGTTGTAACATAAAATGCTGCATATTTGTTGCAAAGTTCATGGTGGCCAAAGGTGCTTGCTTCATTTTCAGGCCATTAAAAGATCCAGGAGTGGGTATCTACGTGGAAAGGGAATGTTTATGGAACATTTGAATCTTTTACTGAGTTATTGTAGGCATTGTAGGCATCTCTTAAGGAGTTTCTTGGATGAAGGGAAGGAAAAGTACATGAATATATGAATGTGAAATAGTTAAAAAGGATGAATGAATGAATGAATGAGTAAATGGGCATTTGTCCGTCTCAATCCTCTTGAGTTTCCCTGTTTTTAGAAATTGTGCTTGGATTTTTGCCTTCTTATTAAAATCATGATAATCAATGTCACTGATGGGCTTAAAGCTTGTTGTGCAATTCAGGCACAGAGCAAATGAGGAATTCAGTTTTGGTTGTTTTGTCCATGATCTTATTCTGCCAGGTTGCGCAACACGGTGGGTTCTTAGAAGATGCTAGTTAATACATTTAATTCTCTTATGGACCTCTTCCTTTAGACTCTTTCACATCCTTAAACAATTTTAAAAAACACCAGCTGTTTATGGGCATGCCACATCTTTAGCAAAGCTTCTTTGACCAAATGCATTATTTAATGACCTTTGTTCATCTTCCACTCATATTTATTAAGCACCTACTATGTCCTGGGCAGTGACATGGGAACTGGGAACGTGCTGGTGAACTACAAAGGCTCTTCCCCTACCCCTGCCCCCTCCAGCAGTTTCCATTTCAGTAGGAAGATATCAAATGATACAAACAAATTAAGTTAATAAATAAGATTGCAGGGGAGAAGGGGGTGCTTTGTGAAGGAAACAGAGCTAACCTGAATTTTGGAAGCCGGTGTTTGCTAGGCTGCTGTGATGAGAGTGGAGAGCAGAGACCATACCCTTGACAGACAGTGAAACCCAATGATGGGGAGGGTGTGTCATTGTCGGTTTTACACAACAACTGATGATGATTCTGTGCTGCATATTGCTACATGCAAATTCTGTTCTATGGTTCTTCCCACAATTCCATGCCACAGAAGAGGAGGATGTGGGGGAAAAAATTTCAAGTATGCAAAGGAACACAACTTGCATGGGAGGCAGGAGATAGGTCGCATAGGTAGCTGATATGGTAACACTTTCCTAAAGAGGAAACCAGGGGAAGACACTTCGGTAAGTGAAATGTCTCATCCCTTCCTTTACTAAGCAACATTTTTGTAGTTTGTCCTCGGAGTTGTTAAAGCAAAGAAAAAAGCCTGTCCCTTGCCTACTTGAAATCCTTGGCTATTTTTCTGATTTTGGTGAGATTGGTTTTCTTGCAGGGCTGTATCCTTGATTATATCTGTCAGGGAGCTCAGAAGTGAGTAATGATAGTGAATAAACCATGGACCTTCTGGGGCTCTTACAACTGCCTTCTACAGAGTGTCTTGCCTTCCACTTACTTTTGTTCTGCTTGCAGTGATGTTCTGTCCCTTGACAGTTAGGATGTCTTTACTTCGGATGATTTTTTTTTTTTTTTTTTTGCGGTACGCGGGCCTCTCACTGTTGTGGCCTCTCCCGTTGCGGAGCACAGGCTCCGGACGCGCAGGCTCAGCGGCCGTGGCTCACGGGCCCAGCCGCTCCGCGGCATGTGGGATCCTCCCGGACCGGGGCACGAACCCGTGTCCCCTGCATCGGCAGGCGGACTCTCAACCACTGCGCCACCAAGGAAGCCCCACTTCGGATGATTTTTACAGGCCCATCTCTTATTTCCAAAGTAGCCACAGGGAAGCTGTGTTTTAAATGAAAGTGAATGGAAATGGGTTTGGGGGGGATACGTTTTGTGATATTTTCTTTGAGGTCACTGAAAACTTCTAAAGGTGATTGTAAAACCATGGCAGAAGAAGAACAATGCTAGAGCCCCTTCCCACTATTCTAATGTCAAGCCCAGGAGGGTAATTTTAAATTAATTCTTTTATTTATTCAGTAAACACCTAAGGAACATGAACCATGTAAACGACCATGAAAGACACCCCCAGGGACAAGCCTTGTCTTCTAAGAAATTACCTTCTGGTGGGTAGTGAGAGAGCGGTGCATTCCGAAAACAATTTCACAATCAATTATCTAACTGCTGTTGGGTTAAGTGTTAAACTGAGAAGTACAGAAAGCCAAGTCAATTTAAATTAGGGAAATCCCCAAAACACAGCTTTTTTTTTTTTTTTCACCCCTGTAACCCCAGAGTTTGAGACATAGTAGGTGCTTGCCAACGACAGTAACAATTTGAATGAATAAATGAATTCGTGGAGGTGTGTAGACTTGCACAATAAGGATCTTCCTGGAGCCAAATTGCCATTTATAAAAAGGGACACAAAATCAAGGCTCCTTTCCGTTTTCAGGTATTTCTGATGGAATTGACTCATTTTGTTAGAACTTTAAGAAGACATTCTCTTGCCTTTTTCCTTCTTACTCCGATGCTCCCTGAGTTCTTTCCAACTAGGGTGGAAGCAAGTCTTGTCATGGTTTTCAGAACTGTGTGGTTTTCAAAAAAAAAAAAAAAAAGGGCTTCCCTGGTGGCGCAGTGGTTGAGAGTCCGCCTGCCGATGCAGGGGACACGGGTTCGTGCCCCGGTCCGGGAAGATCCCACGTGCCGCGGAGCGGCTGGGCCCGTGAGCCATGGCTGCTGAGCCTGCGCGTCCGGAGCCTGTGCTCCGCAACGGGAGAGGCCACAACGGTGAGAGGCCCGCGTACCGCGAAAAAAAAAAAAAAAAATGCAGAGCAATCTGCCTTATCAGTATCGCTTCCAATTAATGTAATCTTGTTTCTGTTATTTCCACATATTTTTCAATCCAGCGAGCCTCATTACATTTGCAAGTGCATTAAATTAGAGCCTCTATAGAAGGAGAATGATGATTATCAGCTAATTTAATTATGTTTCTACATTTGCAGCATTTAATGATGTCTGCCATTGTTGTGGGGATTCTTCCATTGGCTCCAGGTAGAATTAACACTGATCCCATGTAAAGTTTACGTTATCAGACAAAACTTGACAGCTCATTGAGGTGCATGTTCAGTAAGTTTTGAATCTAATCAAAATTGATTTATGTGCAATCAAATTACAGGAATAAAGAAACAGCTTCACATAATTTAGTTGCTGATTATAGTACTGCTTGCCTCTGAAGTCACACCGATGTGCGTCTCTTAGTTTTGTACCATTTCACCAATATCTAAAATTCTATATAGACTTTTTTTTTCCTTCCTGCTGCTTCTTTTTTTTAATTTTCACATTGCATAGTGGTTGGGTCCTGAGCTTCTGATACAGATCAGATTGACAATTTGTGCCCCCGTGAGCTTTGTGTCCTGTTCAGCAAACATTGTCTGAGTGTCCTTAAGTGTCAGGCACAGGAACCTGGTACTAAATGCCTAGATGGGTCCTCAGAGTAGGAGGGAAGCCCCCCAGAAAGGGAGCAGTGAGTGTTCAGGAGCTGGTGCTGATGTTGGAGGGACCTGAGTCGTCATTCTTCCTCCTTCCCTAAGGATTCTCAACCAAGTCAAAAATAGGTACACAAACCCAGTGGGGTTTAAAGGACAGAATTCTGTTTATTACCCATTGGAAAATGGTGCTTTTATATTTGCTCATCAGACACTTATTTAATAGTTATTGTGTGCCAGATACAATTTAAAGGACTTGGCAAACAGAAACCCACTTCATCGTTATTATAGCCTAAAAACAAACTACTATTCTTCCCCTTACCCCTATTTTAAAGGTGAAACCGAGGGACAGAAAGCTGGACTATTTTACCTGGGACCACTCACCTGGTGTGTCTAAGAATCAGGATTCCAATCCAGGTGGTCTGGTTCCAGAGTTTGTAATCCTAAACACGCTGCCTTGTTGCTTCTCCTAAAGCTGAAATTGGCTGTCGCTCAACCTCCTTTACCCCTGAAGGCATATCTAGACCTTGGAAGTGACTGAGAAGTTTGGAGGGCATTGATCTACCTCTCCCAACATGGGAATGAGATCCAAAGAGAGGGAGCTTGAAGCTGGTCTCTAGAAGGTAGAGCCCTGGCCCCTGTCCTAGGTGTACTTACTTGTCCTAGATACCGCTTACCTGTCCTAGGTGAGCTTAGGAAATGGGGTCAAAATGAAAGCAGGTATTGTTTGGAGGTAGCAAGCAGGAGGAGGAGAAAGAGAGGGAGAGAGGGGGAAAGGAGGAGAGAGAGAGATATATTGAGAGAAGCTCACCCATCAGAAGAGTCCTTCCAGCCCCCTTGAGGAAGATTGGGTGAGGGGGAAGATTGAAGACATGCTTCCCCAGATGCTTATAACCCAGTGGAGGACTGGTGTAAATCCCTAGTGTGTGGGTCATGGGGGAATGCACAAAGGAATAAGATGAGAATTGTTAACATCTAGACTGAATCTTAGGAATCCATGACATGTGATGGATGAAGTAAATTTTCGGACAAATAGGCAGCACCTTCTGAAATGAAGTCATGGTAGTGGGAAGGGTCAACCGTTCAGTGAGGCTGAGGGAGGGTGGGGAGTTAGAGGAAGATGATGCTAGAGCCAAACAGTGAATGGACAGGTGGGTCCCACAAGGCAGGGATGATGTTTGAATAAAATGGAATGTGTCCTGGTGTGAAAGGAGAACCTTCATGAAACTTTTCGACATTCTCTAATTGCAAGTGGCTTCAAACAATCACTCACCATAGTCATCATCCTCAACCTTTTTCTCTGCAAGGCCCACAGTAAATATCACTAAATCTGGCAACAGCAGTAAAAACATAATTGTTGCCGCAGTGTCAGTGTCTCCAAGTGTCCATAAAGGCATCTGGGTCACTGTTTGAACATAACCATGTAGGAGGCTGATCAACTCTCTTATTTGTTCATGATGACATGCCGGTAGACAAGATACTGTTCTGGGATATCAGTTGAGTGTTTCATTCTGCCTCGTACAGCCTACGTGTGTGTCCTGCTCAGTTCACTGTTCTCTCTGGAGGATAAACCCTTAAGAATGTTTACTCAGTGGTAGCAAAAGTATATTTTGCATCTTGTTCAAAACTTGGTAATGTGTTCATGAAGAGTTTATTGATGGAAAACCACTGGGATTCTCCTAAGATTGCAGTGTATTCCAGTAGTGGGATGTGATTTTTTTTTTCGTGATGTATGGATAAGCACTTTGTCGTCATTTTAGGTATTTATTTTTTCAACATTGTTTTTCAAATATAGAAAAGATCAAGAGCCATACCATATATCCACCACCAAGATACCACAACTAAGATTTTATCATATTTATTTTATCACATATTTATCCATCTAGCCATGCATGCATCTGTCCGCCTTATTTTGGTTTTCATGCATTTCAAAGTGAGTTGCCAACATCAATACACTTCCGGATGCAGATTGTTAACAAGAGGTCACTATTTACCCATGGCTTTTTTTTCAAGATATATTTATTTACATTGAGATACACAGATCTTAAGTGCATCATCTGATGAGGTTTGACAAATGAGTATACTTGTATAACGTGAACTTCTGTGAAGCTATAGAACTGTCTCCTCCAAAAGTTTAGGTGTGATTTGTATGTGTATTAGAAAAATAATTCACATAGCAAACCTATGACTGCATGAATAGTTTAAATTAAAAACTGAATGTGTTTGTGTATATATGTACACAGGTATGTGTGTATACACATGTGTATATATATTCGTGTGTGTATGTATGTGTGCATACGTATGTGTGTGTATGATTTGCACTGGATAAATAATACAGGCAGTGTGCAGATGTGGCAAAAATTCTAAGTGTGCCACAAGTATCCCTGTATTTGGTAATTACAAGCCTAGGGAAGAGGTAACCTCATCCTATTAGCATTGTCTTCAGGAAGAACATAGCACACAGAAAGTGCAGGACTACACAGATGTAATGCCCAGGATGAATGCAAAGAAACACAGTGTTACTTGTCCGATTGAGGATGTTGAACGACTTTTTGCTCTGAGAGTACCAACAGCTACAATTTTTCAAAGTCAGCCTTGATTTACATTGTATTTTTTAAGTGTTCATTAATGTCACGGAGGCTTAAGTTGGGATCAGCTGTCTTGGTTTAAAAGAAAATAGGTTATGCTTTCATCTTTTGACCCCAAAACATGTAGACAAAAATCAACATTAATTGGCAGGAGGAATGAGGGTGGAGAGGACGGGTGTCTGGCTGCAATATTCTTAGAAAGAGTATTGAGAGAGATGCTTACAGCCCCTTAACTGGGGATGACAACTAGGTTTTAATTAACAGCAAGTGAGTCTTGTGGTCAGCCATCTGACATTTAGGTGGATCACACAAAAGCCTTTCCATTTGTACCACATTTATTTCCAGCTTAATTAGTCCTTCTGAGATAGCCTTGCTATTAGCAACAGCATCTCCATTTAAGATCCTTTTAACTAGACTTTTTATTATTTTTATTTTTTATTTTTTATTCTTCTCATTTTGTACTGGCTTAACATTATAAAGGGTCTGGGCTAACTCATTTTAATGACCTCTGCTACACAAATGCTAATTTTACATTTGGCCTTATTTCAGGAGTTTTTTTTTAAAGACCATTGCTTTCAGAAGGACAAAAACGGAAAGATTAAACCCCTTACTGTCATCTGCCTGAAAAGTCCTGTGGTTTCTTGTGACAGGAAGAGGGTTTTCAAATCCCTCCTTGGCCTAAGCTTCTGTGCTTGACGTCTCATTATTTAACTCAGCTGTTTCAGCCTCACCTTCACCCAGTTAATTAAGTAACTCATTGAATGTATTATTCAGTTTTGATTCCCCTGTCCATGACAGAGAGAGATGGGGGATGCTTCTTCATCCTTGTCCTCCTCCCACTTCCTCTTGCCTCTTCTTTCTCTTCTTCTACCCAAAGAAGGAGAAAGAGAAGTGCAGGAGAGGAAATTTTGTTGCAGGAAGAGAAGAGAGGATATTATCAGCTTAATCAACCATCAGTTCCTGGAGTGCGTTGTTTATTTATTTTTTTAATAGAACTATACTCAGAAGATGAGGTTGATGATGGTGATGATATATCTTGATGATAATCATAACATCACTCTATTCAAGGCAGTGTTTTAGGTGTCTTTCTCATGTGATCTTATCTAATACTCATAGCAGCTCTATGAGGGAAGCACGAGAAATAGCCCCACTTTACAGATAGGAAAGCTAAGATTTAATTGAGCAAACTAATTTATTTATATCTCATAGCTAGTAGGCATCCGAAACTTAATTTGAACCCAGAACTAGCTGATTCTTTTTTTTTAATTAAAAAAATTCTTATTGGAGTATAATTGATTTACACTGTTATGTTAGTTTCAGGTGTACAGCAAAGTGAATCAGTTATACATATACATATATCCATCGTGATTCGTAACATTCATGATATCAAGGGCATCTCGGTTAGATATCTGTGTATTTGTAGTCAAGTTTATATTCCTAAACTTGGTGGGTAGGGATTTATGATGAAAGTATGAGAAGGATGTCTAAATGGTAGGTTACCTACATTTCTTGATCTCTTAGTGACAGTTGGAGAAAGCTGACTTTCCTCTAGGGCTGTGGTCCTCAACCAGGGGCAGTTTTGTCCCCCAGAGACATCTAGCCAAACAGCTATGATATATGACCCTTTATGTGTGTACATTAAATCCAATAAAAGTTGTTTAACTGTACCCTATTGAATATATATGGATTTTGTGGGGAGGAGGGGACTGTACTTGGACTTAGCTAGTTGTTTGTCGACCTGGCTGGAAATAAATAAGACATTTAACATGGATGAAAGTAGAAGAGGGGGGTAGTGGAGGGGGTTGTGTGCACAGGGAAAGAGAAAGAAACACTAACATGAGAAGGCAGATGGAAATGTAGAAGGTCAAAGCCAGAGTAATTGAAATAGACTTTGGAAATTGTGGATCTGAGAAAGAATTAGAGGTTAAGGGGTAGGTAAATAAGAAGATAAGGAAAAGTAAAGAGACAAATTGAATAAAACCAAAATAGGTGTGTATGTGAAACAGAGAGAGAAAGAGAAGAAAATGCATCTTTAATGCCTATTTAAGGAAAAGGAAGGTAGTTCCTTATAAGAAGGTGAAGTAGAAATAATTTTTGATTAAAAAAAAAGCCCTCCTTATCATGAAACATATTTTTTGGGGGTGTACCCCAATGAAAAGGCAAGCAGTATAGAGAGGTGGGTAAAATGCAGGCTCTGACACCACATTCTGTAAGTTACTCCAAGTGTTGCTAACTGGATGCTAAGTGTCAGGTACTGATCCTAGGTGAGAATCCAGCATGGAAAAAAACAAGTGAACTAAGACTCTAGTGGCTACGGAGACAGAAAAATAAATAAGAAAATCAACCTTTTCGTGCAAATAATGGTAAATGCAATAAACAAAATAAGACACAAAGATGGTGGAACATTACTGCGTTTCAGAGGTGGGCTCACCGA
Source organism: Globicephala melas (assembly GCF_963455315.2). Taxonomy (NCBI): domain Eukaryota; kingdom Metazoa; phylum Chordata; class Mammalia; order Artiodactyla; family Delphinidae; genus Globicephala; species Globicephala melas. Next base: position 32,551,934 of record NC_083328.1, on the reverse strand, counting down.
TGAGCTGGTGTTTGAAATGACACCAAAATGGGATGAAGGATCCATCCACGTGGATGTAGCAAGCAGGAGCTTTGCAGGGGTAGGGTGGAGTGAGTGCAAGCAAACACCCCCAGGTGGGCATGAGCCACTGCATTGAGAAGCTGTCAGAGGTCAGCATGGCTGAAGGGGAGTGAGCGGCAGGAGGTGGGGATAGTCATTAGGGAATGGGTCCAATAGGGCTGCATGGGGAGTTGAGTTTCCCTGCTTGATGAATGTTTCCTGAGGATAGACCTGGGTTTTATTTCTGTATCTGCCACTTACTAATTGAATCTTCTGAATATAATTACTTCATCTCTCTGAACCTCAGCTTCCTGCTCCCTGAAGCACAAATGATACTAAAACTTACAGTTTAGGGTTGCTGTAGAAGTGATGCAGGTAAACCACTTGGGGATGGGCTTGCCGTATAGTCAGGTTTCTTATATGCTAGCTAAAAATCAAAACAACAACAAAACATTTGGGGAACCTTGGACCAGCTGTTATAAAGATATCTGGAAAACAAAATCTTCCCTAGTCCACTGTTGGTGGGAATGTAAAATGGTGCAGCCACTATAGAAAACAGTATGGAAATTCCTCAAAAAATTAAAAATAGAGCTACCATATGATCCAGGAATTCCACTTCCCAGTATACATTTGAAGGAAACAAAATCACTATCTTGAAGTGATATCTGCATGTGCACTGCAGCATTATTCATAATAGCCAAGATGCAGAAACATCCAAGTGTCCATCAACCGACGAATGGATAATAATCTGTGGTGTATACTGATGATGGAGTATTATACAGCCGTTAAAAAGAAGGAAATCCTGACATTTGCGACAACATGGGTGGATCTTGAGGGCCTTATGCTTACCGAAATAAGTCAGACAGAGAAAGACATATACCGTATGACCCCCGCTTATAGGTGGCATCTAAAGAAGTGAACTCACTGAAACAGAGAAGAGATACCTGGTTGCCAGAGGTGAGGGGTTGGTGGAGGGGGAATTGGGTGAAAATGGTTAATGGGTACCAACTTCCAGTTACAAGATGATTAAGCTCTGGGGATATAATATACCGCATAATGAGTATAGTTGCCAATACTGTATTGTATGGTTGAACATGGCTAAGAGACTAGATCTCGAAAGTTCTCATCATGAGGAAAAAACTTTGTAACTATGGGGAGTGATGGACGTTAACTAAACCTATTGTGGTGATCATTTCACAGTATATACATACATCAAATCATTATATTGTACACCATAAACATACAATGTTATATATTTACTATATCTCAATAAAACTGGGGAAAAATCTGAAATCCATGGAGAAGTAAAAGGACTTTATAATAAACAGTATGGAGATCATGTGTCTGTTTTTATCCATTGTCTTGCTGCGATGATCTTCCTTTGGTTATAGAACAATGTTACAGCAGTTCCTCCCCTATGTATCTGTGGCTGCTGTCCATGTGTGGAAATTCCGTCTTGGGGGAGACAGGGACATGCGTCTTTTGACAATATTGTTGGATTTCAGTGGAGCGGAAATAAGCTTTCCGACGTGAGAAGGCAGCCTCACTGGGGTATTTTGCTTGAGGTATTCTTTTGACGGTGCCGTGCCCCTGTGACACCCAGAAAAGCATCTCTTTACCTAAGTGCCTGCGAGGCCACCCAGCCTGGATTCAGTGATAAAGCTTAAGCAGCCCTCAGGGCCTGTGACCTCAGAGAGTTACTCAGTCTGACTTCATCAGTGGTGCCTCTTATTTGCCATTATATTTCTTATTAACAGAGCTGATCTTTTTTCTTAAAATCTGTTAACCTTATTTAGACAAGGGGAAGGGACCATTTGAGCTCTCAGACCGGAAGCTGATGGGAAATTGTAAGCCTCCAAAATAGGGTGAGAGCTTCCTGTTGTTTGGGGTCCTGGCGGAGGTTACTTTAAAAAAAAGAGGGAGAAAGAGAGAAATCGGAGCATAAGTGTTCCTGGGGTTGGCTGGTCTCTCCCCAGGGCGTGCCTTTTTTTCGAACCTTTGGGGGAAATTCTCAATGGCTATATCTATCTTACAGATGAAGGTTGTGGGAACCCCAATGTCGATGTGGCGGGGGTTAGGAGGTCGGATTAAATGTTCAGAACTGCTGTCTATGGCTATAGCCCAAGAAAGAGTATTCTTCCATAGGTAGGCAGAAAGGGCTCTTGAATGTCTAAATCCACAGACTTTTTAGTCTGGTAGACATTCAGTGACTTGTAATTGGCCACGTGTATTAGTGACTTTAAAATCCAGGCTCTGTATCAAACCCTTTATGTTCATTTCTCATAAACACAAACTGCATATATATATGTATATAATATTCATTCTGTTGTACCAGTTACACTAGTGATTGATGGAGGCTCAAAATGGTTAGGAAAGCTAAGAAATGGCAAGACTGCCTTCTGTTGTGTGTTCATTTATTCCTCTATTAAAAGCATTTTTTTTCCCTGTGGACTGTATTATGAGTACAACAGGAAAGCAGATTGGCTGAGTAGTTAAGATCTCACCAGCTTTGGGGTAGAACAAACCCGGTGTGAATCCCAGAGCCTACGTTTGTCAGATCTGTGACCTTGGGCAAGAAACCTAACCTCTCTGGGTTTATTTCCTCTAAAATGGAGATAATCATTGTGTCTGCTTCACAGGATTAAGTGAAGTCTTTTTTATGTTATATTAATCAATACACATTTACGTGTAATATAATCTTGTATTTATATAAATTTTTATCACTAAGAATGATTTTTTAGAGGATGGTTAGTCATTGTTGTCGCCTTTGAGAAGCTGATAATCTCATGGAAGACACAGGCACATATAAAATGCACTGTAAATACACACCCAAAGGAAATCAACCCTACAATAGAAGTGCCGGATAAAGGGCATGGTTCCAGGAAGAGAGGGAGAAATCAGCTTTGTATAGACAGAGCGGAGGCGGAGGTGAGATTAGCTTTGGTAAGCACGTAATTGGGTAAGCAGAGAGAGGGTGATTCAGAGGGAGGGGACAGGGTGACCCAGTTTTTGGAACATAAAGAATGTTTATGGACAAATACATTCGGACGGAGCATAGCGTCTGGGGAGGAACATCATAGAATGTGAGTCTAGGAAAGTAGGTGGGATTAGTCAGAACATGAGTCATGAGATTTATTTATTTTCATTTTATATATTAATATATTGTACCCAACATAAACCTTTAACACACTTGGCAAATTTAGCTCATACATTGAGGTCAGTAGTTGATGCATCTGAACAAAAAATAACTAAGTATGAAAAAATTACTAACCCTCTAATTAATATACCAGAAATCAGATAGATTTCTGTTATTTCTGATCACCTGAAACTCACAAATCTGGAAGTCGTAAAATAAACAGGCAAGCAAGAAACCAGAACATCGTTTAACTTTCAAAGTTTGAAACTCTAAAGCACTCTGCAGAAAACCGGTTGTGAATCTGGAACCAAATTAAATGAAATGACAGCAGGAAGTACAGCTGATCATGAAGGCAGACGCTGGAAAAACATTGAAACATATCCACATATCTTCAGGAACACAGCAATCCAGGGCTGTTTAGCAGGAGAGCAAGACATTCTAGGGTTATCAGCATCTTGGAGGTGGCACTGTACTGAGTTACAATGCCAAAGTCAACCATCCATGTTTTAGGGAGTGGAGGCAGTGAAATAATTTTACAGGGATTTCACCCAAAATGGTTAGCATAACAAAGTTTCCATATTTAAAGAGATCAGCCTTCATGATTTGAAATAGTCAGCATTTATTTTCTTATCTCAGTCCCAGGACAGTATTAGATAATTGGTAATTAAATTTCTATTACTTTCTCCCAGCACAATGTCTATGTCCTATAAATTGTATAGGCCTGCCAACACAAAAGAGAAAGTAATCAAAACTTTAAAGGGAATACTCTTAATTCTCTTCTTGGGTATAAAAACCAAATGACAGGCTCTGCAAGTAAACGTGGCATTTGGGAGAGAGGGTGAACAAGCAGAGAGAAATTTAATTATCCTAAACTGTCTCTTTTAAGATACTTTTCCCCTGCATTCATGTAAGAATTGTAATGAGTGTTTTGCAGAACGAGTTACTAATAAATCACATGGCATGATTTTTCATTTTTCTGAAAAAGCTTAAATGGTTATTTCCTGGTGACTTTTTCAATTCACTCTCGGGGATCAGAAGTTCAGCACCCACATTATTTGGATTTACACACTCATTATACTTTTAAAAACATTTATTTTTGGCATATTAACTCGTAGTACCATATTTTCAAATTTAGGAATACTCCACTGGAAGCTAAACCAAGAAGATGGTTAAATGTATGTCCTTTGATGAGTGAACATATGTACACACAGATTGAGTAACTTTCCCATTACACTAGCTATATAGTGTTTAGCCCTCCATTAGCAAATATTCTACACTTCATGTTGTCTTATTCATAACACCCATTCCAAAGTATAGAAAGTTGACAGAAAAAAAAGAGACATCTATTGGAATATATCTATTCCAACTCCATGCTGGCTTGGTTTGAGCAGAGGTGGGAGTATAGATTACTTAAGGCTGTAGACAATAAAATTTGCATTCCTGGAGCAAAGAGTTGGTTACTTAATCTTGTGGAAAGAGCTACTATCCATTTTCTACCAGAAAGCGAAATGCCAAACCAAGGTCACAGGGACAGAAATATTGCTGCCCAAGAAACTGTGGTTGACAGGATGGCTACAGTCCAAGTGAATACTATAAATATTTAATTTTCCAAGAGAGTTGTGGCGCCACCTAGCAATCAACAAAGCTCTGTCCATGTCTTAGAGCAGTGGAAGCTCGTCTCTGTATACTCAACAGGTAGCATAAGAATACTAATTTTTTTTTCCAAGTAGTTTGTACCAGTTCTGCTGAACTTCAGCTGTGCTGTGCCTTCTCTAATTGGCATAAATCTTGCTTTGACTGTTGGATGTCTTTCTGGAATATCTGATTCATAGGAGGAAACTAACTATTCAATTAAGTGGTTCTGTTTAGTCCTTGTAGTGTTAGGATCCTTACAAGAATGGTTTAGTGGCTGTTGAAATAGACCATTGATCTATCAGCATCAATTACCAGGAGACTTGTCCTTTTAGAAATTGCATCTTTTGTTGCTACCAGGGGTCTATTTAATGGACTGGAATAGCAGTGACCTGGAAGAATTCAGGCAGTTTTTAGAACCATCTTATATCAAGAAGGAAGAATATTAATTACAGTAAAATAATTGTAGGGGAGGAAAACTTTTCCCTCTTCCCTTCTAGGATCTTTGGCTGGCCTAATAATTAAATTGACATAAGGCAGATTAATAGGAGAAAAACAAATTTAATTCATACATACAGGAGCTCATAAAAATGTGACTGAAAGAAATGACCAAAGCAGGTAGCTTCTTAAACAAAGAAACAATAAATTTGTGAAGAATTGACGAGACAGATAAGTTTGGGCTTGAGGTAGTAAATTAGTGAGGAAGTAACAAGGTTTTTCATATAGTCTTTTGGGGCCTAAATTCCCTATCTCTGATGAAGATATCTCTAACTCCTGGTAGAAGGCGGGTACTTTTCATGAGGGAGACTTACTTCCTGCTTTCAGGGGGACAAAGGAAGGTCAGAGTGTCCTTTTTGCACTGGCTGTTTCTTAACTAACTTTAATTCAAAATAATCAATATCCCAGAGTGGTGTATTTTGGGGTGACATATTCTGCTCTCCTTCAATCCCGCCTTTGAAACTTCCAAGAAGTTTCACAATTCAGTGGCTGAGTCAGTGGATTGCTCCATCTCATTGAACCAGTCTCTTATTCTTGACAATAGGTCAGTTTAGTTAAACTCATTTCAGGAGGCAGTGATGCAAGTGGGCTCCTAAATTTAGCCTATGTTGCTCAAGTAATCAATTATTTATTTAAAATAAATTTATTTATTTGTTTATTTACTTTTTGGCTGTGTTGGGTCTTCATAGCTGCGTGCGAGCTTTCTCTAGTTGCGGCAAGCAGGGGGGCGACTCTTTGTTGCGGTGTATGGGCTTCTCATTGCAATGGCTACTCTTTGTTGTGGAGCACGAGCTCTAGGCGCCCAGGCTTCAGTAGTTGTGGCATGTGGGCTCAGTAGTTGTGGCTCATGGGCTCTAGAGCACAGGCTCAGTACTTGTGGCACCCAGGCTTAGTTGCTCCATGGCATGTGGGATCTTCCCGGACCAGGGCTTGAACCCGTGTCCCCTGCATTGGCAGGCAGGTTCTTAACCACTGTGCCACCAGGGAAGTCCCAAATCAAGTATTTAATAAGAGACATTTCTGTGGAAACAAAAGAAAGCCAATGGTTAATAATTGGAGCACACTTAATTGTAGTTTTTGAGTTCTGAGGACAGCCAGTGGAGAAGATTTCTAGATGTCAGGCTCGAAGCAACCTCAGGGGAGTGAGGGCAGGCAGCAGTAACCAGACGGATTTTCCCAGTTTGCAGTTTGAATGTCTCTGGTGATATTTCTGAGTGACCCACAGCAACAAGCTCCAAGATTGCCTATACATGAGCTGTCGTGGTAATTTCTCTGAAGTTTATATCAAGTTGTCCAACTTTAGCTTGCAGGGCTTGGGAAAAGGGGCAGTTTTAGTTCTCAGTGATTTCAAGTCAGAAAGGTGGGAGAAAATTGGAAACATTAGTTTGGAGGGCTATAGCCAGATGTTGGAGGAAAAGGGAATCATTCAAGATCCAGTTAGTTTTTAGATAGAAAACAGAACGTCAAAGATAATTAACAGCACTCGAATCTAACATTCATAAAGGTATAATACTGAATCATAATCCCCCCCCACAGTTACCCCCATTTCTATCAAAGGTAACCATCGTAAGACTAGTTTGTTTGCCAATTTAGTCTAGTTTTAATGAGCCTGGCTTGGTTATTGACATAAGTGCAACAAGAATAGCAGTTGATCGTATAAATTTTTTAATATCTGCTTTGCTGGAACTTCTCATAAGGAATCTCAGATTGGACTCTTAAAAACTTCTTGAGGCTAGAAAGCCAAGCCAAGAACTTGCCAACGGATTCGCCATTAGACACTGCCTGCAATACCTGTAAATTTGGGTTAATTTTTCTAGAGGTCCCCAGAATTCCCTGAGGTTCTTGAGCCTACCAGGAAGTGAACTTTCTTACTCATCTGGTAAGGCTTTCTGGAACCCTGTAAGCAAGATACCAGGCTGTTTTTCCAAAGGGGCTTTAAAATCAACCTTAGTTCCCTAAGGCCGTCTGGTCACATCTGAGTCTAATATGACATCCCAGTCAAAACCTTGGTAATATAATTAGTGTTTTCAATTGTGTCCTGTGATGAGGAGAACAGATTCTTAAAAAAAAAAAAAAAAAAAAAAGATTTAATTTTTTTACTTTGAAATTTTTAAATTGTTTGTACAATTTTAAAGGTTACTTTCCATTTACAATTATTATAAAATATTGGCTCTATTCCCCATGTTGTGCAATATGTCCTTGAGCCTATCTTACAACCAATAGTTTGTACCTCCCACTCCCCCACCCCTGTATTGCCCCTTCCCCGCTCTCCCCACTGGTAACCACTGGTGTGTTCTATATCTGTGAGTCTTCTTTTTTGTTATATTCACAGGTTTGTTGTATTTTTGAGATTCCACATATAGATGATATCATACAATATTTGTCTTTCTCTGACTTATTTCAATTCGCAAAATGCCTGAGGAGAACAGATTCTTATTGAGTTTGTGCAAATAACTCTATTGCCATGAAAATAACAATACTCGCTAAGAGTTTCCAAGTTCTAGAGGGATCAGGTAGATTGAAAAAGATAAATTTTTATTTTTATTCTCAAAAATATATTTTATTAAATTGTTGATAGCTTACGAGAAATGACAAAATAAATTTTCTTTAAATCTGGAAAAAGCAAGACATAAAAGAACAATGTTTCAAATTAAAAGTCATGAAAATCATAATCATCCTCATCAGTTAATTTAGTCCCATGTAATTCTTGTTGATCTTCTTCATCTTTTATTAGCAATTATATGAAGTCATCAGTTGTGGGTTTTTTTTTTTTCCCCATAGAGTTCTGTAATTTCCTACCCAGTTCAGTGGTATGATCTGACAGTTACTGGAAACCTGTACTTGATAGAATTCTTTCCTTGAATCTCCTTGAAGATGAAGCACTTTTGTAAAAGCATCAGAGTAAAACAATAACTGTCTATAAATGACAAGAGACTTAAAAATGTCATGGTTAAAGATCTGATTAGAGTTTATCACAAGAAAATTTGGTTATTTCTGTGACACATAATATTTCAATATAATAACTAGAAATACAGGTGATAATATTATACCAGGATGTCTGATTTCTAGGAATTTCGTATAATTTCTTTACTTATGTACCCATACAAATACAACATTAAAAAGCTTAGTATTACTTTTTATTTGACAATGCTTCCCATGTAATTTAACATATCAAATATGCCAAATTAGTCTAACATATCCCTTTTTATAAGGAGAGAGAACAAATTTTTTAAGTTGTTCCAGGAAAATCCTAAAATTACTTCCAGATCAAAAGATTAGAATTTGATTTTGGGAAGTTTGTCAAAAATATCAACAAGTTTTTAAAATACTTGATTAGATAGGGTCACAGATAATTATGAAACAAACTTAATTATCTTATCCAGTTAACCAAAGTGACAAAAAAATTTCAAAGGAAAATATGGAAAGTTACATATTTCTGAGCAAAATTCAACTCTTAATATTGAAAAGACTAGGTTTAGTTAAGTTATAAATGGTTTGATCATAAAGATAACATGAAGCACAGGAAATTATTTTGGTAAGACACAAAATTTTTGCTTTCTAGGCAGATTACTTAAAACATAAAACAAACAAAGAAACAAAAACTTTCATAATCTCTTATCAAGAGCAGACTAGTAGTCTAAGAAACTTCCTTTTAGCAGAGATAAACCAAATTCTAATTTTTCACCAGTGTATTTTTGATATTAAAGTTCATTCATTAATTTTTAATTTAATTGCAGCCATTCCAATCTTAGCCAACTTGATCACATTTCCCAAGATCCCAATTCATTTCCCAAGATTCCTTTTTTCCACAAACTTTATATAACTTTCTTTTCTACATTCAGATTTTGTCTTACGTTTTTCCTCTTTCCCATTCTGAAATAACCAGCCTCGCTTTAGCACAAATTTTTAGAAAAAAATTACTTTCTTTTCCCTCAACAAAAAGTGCATCTTTATTCCTCATAACCTCTCTTACTAAAAGCACACATTCTACTTTCCTTGCATACAGAGATGTTTCCCTTATTATTTCTGGTAACTTTAATTACATATATTAACGTTTTTAACCCTTAAAAGCCTTAATTTCTAATGAAAATAAAGAAAAAAACAGTTGTGAACTACCTGTTATACCAGCATCCTTTTGATTGGCCAACTTATGAATATATTTAGTAATTTCTAGAAGCATATGCTTCCTCACAGTACACTTTTTAAAAATGTGGCCCAATACATGTTTTCTGAAAGATCCAACTATCTTTAGTTACTCTGTAATAAGAAGCCAAAAGTGGATAAACATGTTTAATAATCAGTGTTTCTGCATTTTATATTATTTGTAAATGATGTATATATTCAATGAATTCCCATCATTTAATTTAACTTAGCAAAATTTTAAGGTTTAAGTTATTAAACGATTTTGGGAAACTATTTATAATGTAGACACATCATAAAACATAATTATTGCTGAGAAGTTCACCTAAAAACTCTTATCCTACTTACATCTATCTAAACTATTTGCTCCCAACAATTATGTTTGGCTTGCCCATGAACAGTTCATGAGACACTAGACAAAGTCCGCTATCATCTCAAGCTCTTTTTCTTGCTGATAAATTTTGTAACAGAGATAGCATGAACTTACGAGACTTTCAGGAAACCTAGGTAGAATAAAAGTATTATACTTAATGCTGATAAACCTAAAGACATGTCTGTATTAATTAAAACAACAAACTTAAACTAGCTTTTATTTACTGAAAATTGTTCTACATCACGTAAACTTGAAAAAATTTGGGTCAGTTTCTATTATATTTCTGAGATTTAGAATACTTACTTTAAGAAGCATTTCTTTGTCTTTAAGCAAATTAAATAGAGCTCTTTACACACTAATTTTGGCAGTGCTATATACAGGTAGAAACATATCATATATATTATATCGTTCATCCATAGACATAACATAAGTGCACATAGACAGACACAGAGATCTTACAGTTTTTTTTTTCCCAAAGAAACAGCTTTTAGTTTTATTGATCTTTGCTATTGTTTTCTTTGTTTCTATTTCATTTATTTCTGCTCTGATCTTTATGATTTCTTTCCTTCTGCTAACTTTGGGTTTTGTTTGTTCTTCTTTCTCTAGTTCCCTTAGGTGTAAGGTTAGATTGTTTATTTGAGATTTTTCTTGTTTCTTGAGGTAGGCTTGTATAGCTATAAACTTCCCTCTTAGAACTGCTTTTGCTGCATCCCATAGGTTTTGGACTGTCGTGTTTTCATTGTCATTTGTCTCTAGGTATTATTTGATTTCCTCTTTGATTTCTGCAGTGATATCTTGGTTATTTAGTAACGTATTGTTTAGCCACCATGTGTTTGTGTTTTTTACGTTTTTTTCCCTGTAATTCATTTCTAATCTCATAGTGTTGTGGTCAGGAAAGATGCTTGATATGATGTCAATTTTCTTAATTTTACTGAGGCTTATTTGTGACACAGGGTGTGATCTATCCTGGAGAACATTCCGTGCACACTTGAGAAGAAAGTGTAATCTGCTGTTTTGGGATGGAATGTCCTATAAATATCGGTTAAATCTATCTGGTCTGTTGTGTCATTTAAAGCTTCTGTTTTCTTATTTATTTTCATTTTGGATGATCTGTCCATTGGTGTAAGTGAGGTGTTAAAGTCCTCCACTATTATTGTGTTACTGTCAATTTCCTCTTTTACAGCTGTTAGCAGTTGCCTTATGTATTGAGGTCCTCCTATGTTGGGTGCATATATATTTATAATTGTTATATCTTCTTCTTGGATTGATCCCTTGATCATTATGTGGTGTCCTTTGTTGTCTCTTGTAACATTCTTTATTTTAGTCTATTTTTTCTGATATGAGTATTGCTACTCCAGCTTTCTTTTGATTTCCATTTGCATGGACTATCTTTTTCCATTCTCTCACTTTCAGTCTGTATGTGTCCCTAGGTCTGAAGTGGGTCTCTTGTAGACAGCATATATTTGGGTCTTGATTTTGTATCCATTCAGCAAGCCTGTGTCTTTTGGTTGGAGCATTTAATCCATTCACGTTTAAGGTAATTATCGATATGTATGTTCCTATGACCATTTTCTTAATTGTTTTGGGTTTGTTTTTGTAGGTCCTTTTCTTCTCTTGTGTTTCCCACTTAGAGAAGTTCCTTTAGCATTTGTTGTAGAGCTGGTTTGGTGGTGCTGAATTCTCTTAGCTTTTGCTTGTCTGTAAAGCTTTTGATTTCTCCATCGAATCTGAATGAGAACCTTGCCGGGTAGAGAAATCTTGGCTGTACGTCCTCCCCTTTCATCACTTTAAGTATATCATGCCATTCCCTCTGGCTTACAGAGTTTCTGCTGAGAAATCAGCTGTTAACCTTATGGGAGTTCCCTTGTATATTATTTGTCATTTTTTCCTTGCTGCTTTCAATAATTTTTCTTTGTCTTTAATTTTTGCCAGTTTGATTACTGTGTCTCAGCGTGTTTCTCCTTGGGTTTATCCTGTTTGGGACTCTCTGGTGGCTTGGGTGGCTTGGGTGGCTCTTTCCTTGGACTTTGGTGGCTCTTGGGTGGACTTGGGTGGCTTGGGGGGCTCTTTCCTTTCCCATGTTAGGGAAGTTTTCGACTGTAATCTCTTCAAATATTTTCTTGGGTCCTTTCTCTCTCTCTACTCCTTCTGGGACCCCTATAATGCGAATGTTGTTGCGTTTAATGTTGTCCCAGAGGTCTCTTAGGCTGTCTTCATTTCTTTTCATTCTTTCTTCTTTATTCTGTTCCGTGGCAGTGAATTCCACCATTCTGTCTTCCAGGTCACTTATCCGTTCTTCTGCCTCAGTTATTCTGCTATTGATTCCTTCTAGTGTACTTTTCATTTCAGTTATTGTATTGTTCATCTCTGTTTGTTCTTTAATTCTTCTAGGTCTTTGTTAAACATTTCTTGCATCTTCTCGATTTTCATCTTGCATCATCTTTGCCTCCATTCTTTTTCCGAGGTCCTGGATCATCTTCACTATCATTATTCTGAATTCTTTTTCTGGAAGGTTGCCTATCTCCACTTCATTTAGTTGTTTTTCTGGGGTTTTATCTTGTTCCTTTGTCTGGTGCATAGTCCTCTGTCTTTTCATCTTGTCTATCTTTCTGTGAACGTGGTTTTTGTTCCACAGGTTGCAGGACTGTAGTTCTTCTTGCTTCTGCTTGAGACCTTACAGTTTTTGTTCTAAGATTTTAGTCATGAGATGGGTATGGTAATGCAAAACTCACTAGCTTGTAAATGAATAGTTGGAATGAGTTAAGTTTAATAACATTTGTGGAGAAGACACTTAAGATTTGTATTTGTCCTTCACAAGTAATTTTATGGAAGCTGTGGTCTAGATTTCATCAAGGGTGTCTTTATAGCAACCTGTATTTAACGAAAAAACCTCTTTTCTCTTTTTTTCTCCTTCAGTCTCAGGTGAGAGTGGGCATAGTTTTAGATACCTCCTGGAGAATTTACATTTCAAAGACATGGAAATATTTACATCTTCAAGGGACACAGAAAAAAAAATGCAAGTTTTCTTCTAAGCGTTGTGGAGTATATTTATCTATTATCACAAGGCTGGAGTAATTACTATTTAGACTCTCCCTTCTTAAGTGCAGGACAACTGTATTTTCAGTGTCCTGATTTTTTAGAAAATCTGCAAATGTCTGAAGGCAAAGAAGAAAGGGTTTGAGTGGACTTTGAGTTTTTCAGAGTTATGCTTTTGTTGCAAATCAAAAATCGTTCATTTTAACTCTTTCTCTTGCATTCCTGCAAGCTATCTTCAAAGAATTGGGTAGCTGCTTTCATTATAATACTTAGAGTTTTACTAGCCCACTCAACCACAGTATTTTGAATTTTGCCTTTTTATATCAGGGAGAAAATTTCCTACTAAGGCAGAAATTAAAGGATTTCTATGTTCCAGAGCTTAAGAGTTTAGTGCAGTGTGCCTTTGAAAGGTCTGTATAATGCATTCAGCAAAGGCCTTCAGATGTTCTTCTCTCTGAGTGCACAATTTAACCTTAGACCAATTCACCTTAGAGGGGAAAGCCCCTGCTAATGTTTCTGTCAGCGCCTGAGACCCAGCCTCCATCTGAGCCATTTCCCGTTCGTTTGCTAGAGGGCCTGGGAGAATTTCTGGCCATCTGTTCTTCTGTGAGGGGGGGCTGTGAATGGCTACTAAGCTTTCTACTTCCTCTCTCAATTCAGCAGGATTCTCTGAAAGTGGAAGGAAAGGGCTTTATAATTTCACAGATCTGCTGCTGTCCAGGGAACATGAATTCTTTGGGTGAGGGGCTAAGATCCGTCCACAAAGAACATTGCAGGGGAGGAACTGGAGCTGGTGGAGTCTGACGGTAATGTGAGCCCCACTGTCCATCCGTGATGCTTCTGCTAAATTCACTTCCTGGCTTTCAGCGTTTACATGAATCACCTGTATATCCTGGATCTAGAGGTCAGGCTGGTGTGTTCTTTGCAAAATCTTGTAGGGAAAGGGAAGTTAAAACAGGCTGCTGGGTGTTTAAGGAATTTGGGGTGTGGAGGAGTTGGAGGAGTTTTGGGAGTTAAAGAAATTTTTTTGAGGAGGTGGGGCTGGATTTTAAGAATGGAAATTTATGTTGAATATGGACTTTATTTTTTGTTCTGAATCTAATGTCCATTTCTTCTTTTTATTAAGGGAGTCCCCAAGGCTAGCTGTTACACTCCTTTGTCCACCTTTTAATTTGGTCTTTCCAATAAAACAATTGTTTGGGATGAGAGCTCACTAAAAACGTTTTTCTCTTTTCTTTTCTTTTTATTTATTTATATTTACATTTTTTCTTTTTATTTATTTATATTATTTGTATTTGTAATATTCATATAATATAATATTTATATTTTTAATTTATTTATATTTTATTTTATTTTTTTTTGTGCCACCCAGCTTGTGGGATCTTAGTTCCTCGACCAGGAATTGAACCCGGGCCCTCAGCAGTGAAAGCACAGAGTCCTAACCACTGGACTGCCAGAGAATTCCCTTTTTGTTTCTTTTAAATATAGCCAATTCAAAGGATGCATCATCTGGCCACTGATGAGTAGGATCTTATGTTAATATCAATGGCAAGTCAAACCAATAAGCCTTTTTGTGGCTTAACAAAGGACCTGAGAGGTATTCCAAAAGAGGGTGAAATGGATGAAGTCCTTATAAGATCCAGAAAGTTCATCCCCAGAGTTAGCCTGAGAAAGCAAAGACCTTCCTTTTGTCATGGGGGTAAGAATTTTATAGTGAAAACGGTGTCTCTGGTCTCTCATGATACATCTCCAGTTACAGACCTGCTGATCTATGACACTGGGCTGCTGGAATGGGATGATTCCAGCACTAACAAAGGTTGAGATGACAAAGACCCCTATGGACCGGGACCCCTTAGGACAGGCTCCCCTGAGAGCTGGCTCAGCTGGACAAAGAGATTGCTGCTTGTGACTTTGTGACTAGGAATCCCAGTCTGTTTGACTGGCCACCCTGTGCAACTGGTACAGGAACATTCTGGGTGGCAGAGACCAGAGAGAATATTCTCATTGGCCACAAAGCCAAGCTCTCAGAACATAGAAGAAGCTGAAAGGAGCACCTTATCTGATTTTAGGTGGGGGACCCACAGCAAAGTTTGTCCAAACAAATGCCAGTCCAGTGAGAACCGTGAATACACCAGTCTGTGAGGCTGGCTTGAACCACGCGCTTATAGGATGTATGCCTGTGTTCTCCTCTATGGTTTTTCTCTGTATGACAAATGACACAAAAGTCAGAGACAAAGGAAAACACTGACCATCTCTGGGAGGAAAGGGATCAATACAAAACAAGAGTATTCATAACAAATCTTGACCAAAGTCACTAGAACCAAGGAATCAATTCACTCAAATATTTTCTCCTGCAAATTTAAATTTAGAAAAAGAAAAGGACTTGTACCGCTCTTATTTCCACTGGACGTTGCAGGCAGAGATCCAGAAGATGGACCTGGTCAGAATTCTTGCTTTCTGCCCATGCTTATCAGGGGGCCCAGGACTCTCAGCTATAGCAGCCTTGGATGGAGCAGGGTCCCGCCAGTGAGGAGCCCTACGTTGGTGCCAATACTGTAGGAGAGGAAAACTTTTCCTTTCTTCCCTTCTAGGATCTTTGACTATCCTAATAATTAATTGACCTAAAAACAGATTCACAGGAGAAAAACAGATTTAATTTCATACCTATGGGAGCTCATAAATATATGAGCCTCAAAGCATGACCAAAGCAGACAGCCTGTATACCTTTATAGGCAAAGAAACAATACATTTGTGAAGAATTGACAAGACAAAGAAGTTTGGGTTTGGGATAGTAAGTTAGTGAGGAAGTAACAAGGTTTGTTGATAAAACTTTCTCGGCCCTTAATTCTGTGTCTCTGGAAATAAGGATGCCTTCTACCCTCCTGGTAGAAGGGAGGGTACCTTTCACATGGGAGACTTATTTCCTGTTGTCAGGGGGACAAAGGAGGGTCAGTGTACTTTCTTTCACTGGCTGCTTCTTAAGTAACTTTAATTCAAGATAATCAGTATGCTAAAGTGGCACCCTTTGGGGTGGCATATCCTGCTCTCCTTCATTATGTAATGTACAAAATAACAGATAAATATAATGAAAATTTAAAATTGCAACTGTAATAACAAACATTTTTGACTCCTAACTATGTGACGGCTCTTTAAAAAAAAAATATATATATATATATACACACACACATATATACGTATATATTTATTTATTTCGGCTACACCCGTCTCAGCCGAGGCACTCAGGATCTTCGTTGTGGTATGTGGGATCTTTTAACTGCAGCATGTGGACTCTTAGTTGTGGCATACATGCGGGATCTAGTTCCCTGAGCAAGATTCGAACCCAGCCCCCTGCACTGGGAGCGCAGAGTCTTACCCACTGGACTACCAGTGAAGTCCCAATGTGACAGCTCTTTACATACTTTATCTCACTTAATACTAACACCAGCCTCGTGGTATCAGGACTGATATTAATCGCATCTTTTTTTTTTTTGCGGTGCGCGGGCCTCTCACTGTTGTGGCCTCTCTCGTTGCGGAGCACAGGCTCTGGACGCGCAGGCTCAGCGGGCATGGCCCACGGGCCCAGCCGCTCCGCAGCATGTGAGATCCTCCCGGACCGGGGCACGAACCCGTGTCCCCTGCATTGGCAGGCGGACTCTCAACCACTGCGCCACCAGGGAAGCCCTAATCCCATCTTTTGAAATACAGGAACTAAAGCACAGATAAGCTGCCTTGTAAACCCATGTAGCTGTTAAGTGGCAGAGTCAGCATTTGAAACAAGGTAGATTCATTCTTGAGTCTTCTCTCTTATGTATAGATACTTTGATCCACACATGGAAGTGAAATTAAAATGCATCCCCTCATTGCATTTTCCTTCAAATATCATTGTGAATTATTTCATTATCTTAGTATTGCCAAATGTTCACTATGTCACATTCCCTCAAGAGGTTGGTATACTAATGAAGAACCAAGCTATATTCTTTATTTTTCTTTCTTAATTTTGAATCTTTTACATTGACCATGTGGGAGAAGCAGCTCCATTTAGGGTATATCAGATATAGGAGATACTAGGAAAACCTGGGTGGCCCCATAGAAAAAAAATAAAATCTCCCTGTGGGAGATACAAGTTCCAGCTCTGGCTCCTCTTTCAGTTGACCTTGGACCAGTTAAGTTCTCCGGGCTCTCCGGGCATCTTATCAAACCAGTACATTTCCTGCTCTAGCCCCCTCTAGGGGCTGTTTTAAGGTAAGGATCAAAAAGCATTAATAACAACACAACAGCAACAAAAACCCAAAGGAGGCTATAGACAGGAAAATAATCACAATGGCAGACACACTATTCAAATAGAAGGCCAAGTGTCTTTTTAGAAGGGACCTGATTGGCTACGAAGCTGCTGGCTGACACGACAGGTGTAAACTCACCTGTCTGCATCCCGATTTCCTGATCTTCCGTGCAGTTGCTTCACTGGAGTGCACTAAATTTCAATTTTATAATTGCATCCTCAAATCCCTTAATGAAGGTGCCTATCCACATATAAATAATTACCCAGTAATTTTGTATTTGCAAACTCTATCCTAGCTGTTTATGCTTCACTGTGGTTCAAATAGGAAGTTCGGGAGCCCACTCTTTTCTAAGTCGGGGGAAGTTCCAGAGCCCAGAGGATGGATGGCATTTTAACACAGCTCCCTACCCAAGGAGTCCGGTTTCACCTTCATTCCCTGTTAACGTTGATCTCTGTCGTTTTCTCGTGCTGTTTATAAATCCGGGGGGGGGGGGCTGCCTTTTTGTTTTGGTGTTGGCGATGCAGACATCTATCCTCATCAAAGTTCTGCCCTGGGACTTCCAAGCACAATGGCAATCCATGAATGGCACCAGGATCTCTTTGAGCCTAAGCTAGCAGCTCCTGCAACTTGCTTCCTCCTCAATAATCTATTTTGTTCTTTGGACAGCATCCACTTTAGTTCATGGAAGGCACACCCACAGCCCCGTTATCTTTCTTCATCTTCGCTTTAGTGCCTGTTTTGGCTGGGTCCCTTCATTATTCACACAAGCCCATCCACAGAAGAGCTGGGATCATCCAGGGGGCTAAAAACTGAAAGTCAAAAAAGAAAACTCCCTGAAAACCTTACAAGATGTGAAAGCTTTCGTTGGGGTGCCTCTCTGACTATACAGCTGTAGAGAGGATGTATTTAGATGCTGGGTCTTGTTATAAATGCAAAGAGAAGCAGCATAGCTGACAGAAGCAGGTGACAAATCCTGAATTTCCTGGGATGGTATTTTTCTCCTCGGTACTGTTTTGTTTTTGTTTTTAATTTTTGAATTTTATTTTACTTTTTTATACAGCAGGTTCTTATTAGTCATCAGTTTTATACACATCAGTGTGTATACATGTCAATCCCAATCGCCCAATTCATCACGCTGCCATCCCGCCCCCCGCAATGGCTTTCCCCGCTTGGTGTCCATACGTTTGTTCTCTACATCTGTGTCTCAACTTCTGCCCTGCAAACCGGTTCATCTGTACCATTTTTCTAGGTTCCACATACATGCGTTAATATACGATATTTGTTTTTCTCTTTCTGACTTACTTCACTCTGTATGACAGTCTCTAGATCCACCCACGTCTCAACAAATGACTCAATTTTGTTCCATTCTATGGCTGAGTAATATTCCATTGTATATATGTAACACATCTTCTTTATCCATTCATCTGTCGATGGACATTTAGGTTGCTTCCATGGCCTGGCTATTGTAAATAGTGCTGCAATGAACATTGGGGTGCATGTGTATTTTTGAATTATGGTTTTCTCTGGGTATATGCCCAGTAGTGGGATTGCTGGATCATATGGTAATTCTATTTTTAGTTTTTTAAGGAACCTTCATACTGTTCTCCATAGTGGCTGTATCAATTTACATTCCCACCAACAGTGCAAGAGGGTTCCCTTTTCTCCACACCCTCTCCAGCGTTTGTTGTTTGTAGATTTTCTGATTATGCCCATTCTACTGGTGTGAGGTGATTCCTCATTGTAGTTTTGATTTGCATTTCTCTAATAATTAGTGATGTTGAGCAGCTTTTCATGTGCTTCTTGGCCATCTGTATATCTTCTTTGGAGAGATGTCTATTTAGGTCTTCTGCCCATTTTTTTTATTAGGTTGTTTGTTTTTTTAATATTGAGCTGCATGAGCTGTCTATATATTTTGGAGATTAATCCTTTCTCCGTTGATAGGTTTGCAAATATTTTCTCCCATTCTGAGGGTTGTCTTTTCGTCTTGTTTATGGTTTCCTTTGCTGTGCAAAAGCTTTGAAGTTTCATCAGGTCCTATTTGTTTATTTTTGTTTTTATTTCCATTACTCTATGAGGTGGATCAAAAAAGATCTTGCTGTGCTTTACGTCAAAGACTGTTCTTCCTATGTTTTTCTCTAAGAGTTTTATAGTGTCTGGTCTTACATTTAGGTCTCAAATCCATTTTGAGTTTATTTTTGTGTAGGGTGTTAGGGAGTGTTCTAATTTCATTCTTTTACATGTAGCTGTCCAGTTTTCTCAGCACCACTTATTGAAGAGACTGTCTTTTCTCCATTGTATATCCTTGCCTCCTTTGTCATAGATTAGTTGACCATAGGTGCGTGGGTTTATCTCTGGGCTTTCTATCCGGTTCCATTGATCTATGTTTCTGTTTTTGTGCCAGTACCATATTGTCTTGATTACTGGAGCTTTGCAGTATAGTCTGAAGTCAGGGAGTCTGATTCCTCCCGCTCCATTTTTTTCCCTCAAGACTGCTTTGGCTATTTGGGGTCTTTTGTGTCTCTATACCAATTTCAAGATTTTTTGTTCTAGTTCTGTGAAAAATGCCATTGGTAATTTGATAAGGATTGCATTGAATCTGTAGATTGCTTTGGGTAGTACAGTCATTTTCACAATATTGATTCTTCCAATCCAAGAACATGGTATATCTCTCCATCTGTTGGTATCATCTTTAACTTCTTTCATCAGTGTCTTATAGTTTTCTGCATACAGGTCTTTTGTCTCCTTAGGTAAGTTTATTCCTAGGTATTTTATTCTTTTTGTTGCAATGGTAAATGGGAGTGTTTCCTTAATTTCTCTTTCAGATTTTTCATCATTAGTGTATAGGAATGCAAGAGATTTCTGTGCATTAATTTTGTATCCTGCAACTTTACCAAATTCATTGATTAGCTCCAGTAGTTTTCTGGTAGCATCTTTAGGATTCTCTATGTATAGTATCATGTCATCTGCAAACAGTGACAGTTTTATTTCTTCTTTTCCAATTTCTATTCCTTTTATTTCTTTTTCTTCTCTGATTGCCGTGGCTAGGACTTCCAAAACTATGTTGAATAATAGTGGTGAGAGTGGACATCCTTGTGTTGTTCCTATTCTTAGAGGAAATGCTTTCAGTTTTTCACCATTGAGAATGATGTTTGCTGTGGGTTTGTCGTATATGGCCTTTATTATGTTGAGGTAGGTTCCCTCTATGCCCATACTCTGGAGAGTTTTTATCATAAATGGGCGTTGAATTTTGTCAAAAGCTTTTTTTGCATCTATTGAGATGATCGTATGGTTTTTATTCTTCAGTTTGTTAATATGGTGTATCACATTGATTGATTTGCATATATTGAAGAATTCTTGCATCCCTGGAATAAGTCCCACTTGATCATGGTGTATGATCCTTTTAATGTGCTGTTGGATTCTGTTTGCTAGTATTTTGTTCAGGATTTTTGCATCTATATTCATCAGTGATATTGGTCTGTAATTTTCTTTTTTTTCTAGTGTCTTTGTCTGGTTTTGGTGTCAGGGTTGTGGTGGCCTCATAGAATGAGTTTGGGAGTGTTCCTTCCTCTGCAGTTTTTTGGAAGAGTTTGAAAAGGATGGGTGTTAGCGCTTCTCTAAATGTTTGATAGAATTCACCTGTGAAGCCATCTGGTCCTGGACTTTTGTTTACTGGAAGATTTTTAATCACAATTTCAATTTCATTACTTGTGATTAGTCTGTTCATATTTTCTGTTTGTTCCTGGTTCAGTCTTGGAAGGTTATACCTTTCTAAGAATTTGTCCATTTCTTCCAGGTTGTCCATTTTATTGGCATAGAGTTGCTTGTAGTAGTCTCTTAGGATGCTTTGTGTTTCTGCGGTGTCTGTTGTAACTTCTCCTTTTTCATTTCTAATTTTATTGATTTGAGTCCTCTCCCTCTTTTCCTTGATGAGTGTGGCTAAAGGTTTATCAATTTTATTTATCTTCTCAAAGAACCAGCCTTTAGTTTTATTGATCTTTGCTATAGTTTTCTTTGTTTCTATTTCATTTATTTCTGCTCTGATCTTTATGATTTCTTTCCATCTGTTAACTTTGGGTTTTGTTTGTTCTTCTTTCTCTAGTTCCCTTAGGTGTAAGGTTAGATTATTTATTTGAGATTTTTCTTGTTTCTTGAGGTAGGCTTCTTACCTATAAACTTCTCTCTTAGAACTGCTTTTGCTGCGTCCCATAGGTTTTGGATCGTGGTGTTTTCATTGTTATTTGTCTGTAGGTATTTTTTGATTTCTTTTTTGATTTCCTCAATGACCTCTTAGTTATTTAGTAACGTATTGTTTAGCCACCATGTGTTTGTGATTTTTACGTTTTTCCCCCTATAATTCATTTCTAATCTCATAGCATTGTGGTCAGAAAAGATGCTTGATATGATGTCAGTTTTCTTAAATTTACTGGGCTTGATTTGTGACCCAAGATGTGATCTATCCTGGAGAACATTCCGTGCACACTTGAGAAGAAAGTGTACTCTGCTGTTTTGGGATGGAATGTCCTATAAATATCGATTAAATTTATCTGGTCTGTTGTGTCATTTAAAGCTTCTGTTTCCTTGTTTATTTTCATTTTGGTTGATCTGTCCATTGGTGTAAGTGAGGTGTTAAAGTCCCCCATTATTATTGTGTTACTGTCGATTTCCTCTTTTAGAGCTGTTAGCAGTTGCCTTATGTGTTGAGGTCCTCCTATGTTGGGTGCATGTATATTTATAATTGTTATATCTTCTTCTTGGATTGATCCCTTGATCATTATGTGGTGTCCTTTGTTGTCTCTTGTAACATTCTTTAGTCTATTTTTTCTGATATGAGTATTGCTACTCCAGCTTTCTTTTGATTTCCATTTGCATGGACTATCTTTTTCCATTCTCTCACTTTCAGTCTGTATGTGTCCCTAGGTCTGAAGTGGGTCTCTTGTAGACAGCATATATTTGGGTCTTGATTTTGTATCCATTCAGCAAGCCTGTGTCTTTTGGTTGGAGCATTTAATCCATTCACGTTTAAGGTAATTATCGATATGTATGTTCCTATGACCATTTTCTTAATTGTTTTGGGTTTGTTTTTGTAGGTCCTTTTCTTCTCTTGTGTTTCCCACTTAGAGAAGTTCCTTTAGCATTTGTTGTAGAGCTGGTTTGGTGGTGCTGAATTCTCTTAGCTTTTGCTTGTCTGTAAAGCTGTTGATTTCTCCATCGAATCTGAATGAGATCCTTGCCGGGTAGAGTAATCTTGGTTGTAGGTTCTCCCCTTTCATCACTTTAAGTATATCATGCCACTCCCTTCTGGCTTACAGAGTTTCTGCTGAGAAATCAGCTATTTACCTTATGGGAGTTCTCTTGTATGTTATTTGTCATTTTTCCCTTGCTGCTTTCAATAATTTTTCTTTGTCTTTAATTTTTGCCAGTTTGATTACTATGTGTCTCGGTGTGTTTCTCCTTGGGTTTATTCTGTATAGAACTCTCTGCTCTTCCTGGACTTGGGTGGCTCTTTCCTTTCCCATGTTAGGGAAGTTTTCAACTATAATCTCTTCAACTATTTTCTTGGATCCTTTCTCTCTCTCTTCTCCTTCTGGGACCCCTATAATGTGAATCTTGTTGCGTTTAATGTTGTCCCAGAGGTCTCTTAGGCTGTCTTCATTTCTTTTCATTCTTTTTTCTTTATTCTGTTCCGCGGCAGTGAATTTCACCATTCTGTCTTCCAGGTCACTTATCCGTTCTTCTGCCTCAATTATTCTGCTATTGATTCCTTCTAGTGTAGTTTTCATTTCAGTTATTGTATTGTTCATTTCTGTTTGTTTGTTCTTTAATTCTTCAGGGTCTTTGTTAAACATTTCTTGCGTCTTCTCGATCTTTGCCTCCATTCTTTTTCTGAGGTCCTGGATCATCTTCACTATCATTATTCTGAATTCTTTTTCTAGAAGGTTGCCTATCTCCACTTCATTTAGTTGTTTTTCTGGGGGTTTTATCTTGTTCCTTCAGCTGGTACATAGCCCTCTGCCTTTTCATCTTGTCTATCTTTCTGTGAATGTGGTTTTTGTTCCACAGGCTGAAGGATTGTAGTTCTTCTTGCTTCTGCTGTCTGCCCTCTGGTGGATGAGGCTATCTAAGAGGCTTGTGTATGCTTCCTGATAGGAGGAACTGGTGGTGGGTAGAGCTGACTGTTGCTCTGCTGGGCAGAGCTCAGTTAAAGTTTAATCCACTTGACTGTTGATGGGTGGGGCTGGGTTCCCTCCCTGTTTCTTGTTTGGCCTGAGGCAACCCAGCACTGGAGCCTTCCTGGGCTCTTTGGTGGGGCCAATGACAGACTCTGGGAGGGCTCACACCAAGGAGTATTTCCCAGAACTTCTGTTGCCAGTGTCCTTGTCCCTACGGTGAGCCACAGCCACCCGCCCCCCCCCCACCCCGCCTCTGCAGGAGACCCTCCAACACTAGCAGGTTATGTCTGGTTCAGTTTCTATGGAGTCACTGCTCCTTCCCCTGGGTCCCAATGGGCACACTACTTTGTGTGTGCCATCCAAGAGTGGAGTCTCTGTTTCCCCCAGTCCTGTCAAAGTCCTGCAATCAATTCCCGCTATCCTTCGAAGTCTGATTGTCTAGGAGTTCCTCCTTCTGTTGCCGGACCCCCAGGTTGGGAAGCCTGACGTGGGGCTCAGGACCTTCACTCCAGTGGGTGGACTTCTGGGGTATAAGTGTTCTCCAGTTTGTGAGTCACCCAACCAGCAGTTATGGGATTTGATTTTATAGTGATTGTGCCCCTCCTACCATCTCACTGTGGCTTCTCCTTTGTCTTTGGATGTGGGGTGTCTTTTTTGGTGAGTTCCAGTGTCTTCCTGTCGATGATTGTCCAGCAGCTAGTTGTGATTCTGGTGTCCTCGCAAGAGGGAGTGAGAGCACGTCCTTCTACTCCGCCATCTTGGTTCCTCTCGATATTGTTTTTAATCATTCTTGTTGAGAGTTTGCAGCTGACAGCTCCTCCAGAAGTAGTATTCTTAAAAGCTGCACTGAAATTATTCACCTCATGTAAAAACAAGCGCGATTTCCATCTAATATGGGTAATTACTTTTACAGTTAATTAAAAGCGCTCTCATTAAACTCCTGCTGTGATGCCGATGCATAGCTCTTATTTGCAAACAGACCCTTAGTTTGAGCTCACCTCTGTGACATATTGCTCCTACCTGAGAGGGGGCTGCCTTCCTCAGTATCAAATTTAATTGTGCTGAGCCGGCAGCCCTGGCTGCTGCCAGCTTGCTCGCATCCCCTGATAACCAAGCTGCAAAGAACGTGACGTGAAGAGAACAAAGTAATTCATGGGGCTGAGGGTGTAATTCTCCAAGAAAGAAGTAAAAAATTCTAAGATGAATGCCCTGCTACCTTTATTTGCATAAACCTGGGTTGGAAAATAGTTTTATCGTCTTTCCTGCTACTCCCCACCCCTCAAGGAAAATATCCCCCCCCCTCCTTAAAATTCCTCCAAACATTTATAAAGTTAAAACCATTGCTTTCTGACCTAGCCAACTAGACTACTCTCTTGGTTGAATGGATTTATGTTTAGATTTTGGTTAGTTTACATACATTTTTTGCCATTTGTATCATTTCAGGAGAAATAGCTCTTAAATTCTCAGCCTTCTTTAGGTTTAGATTGAAACCTTAGTGTTTTCAGAATATCCTGTACCTGGAAACAGGGAACTCCGTCCTGCTGAACCTTAGATACAAACTAATAAAATGCCTCCTCAAATGATCACATTCCTGGTAAGTAATTAAGGCTTATTAATTAAAACATAGTCATTTGAGACAAATTTTGAGGGAGCAGAAAGACTGTGATATTTCAAGTTTACAGACCCGATGAATTGGATGTTCTAAGATATTGCTTCGAGCTTTTGATATTTTTCATTGTTATTTGCTACCATCTGCTGGCCATTTACGGTATTGCAGGGGCTGAGCAAATTTGTGAATGAAGACGTTATCAAGTGCGTGAAATATGTCAGTGCAGACCTTGTATACTATTCTTCATGTATCAAGTGACCTTATTTGAATCTTAGTCCTTGGAGTTGAGTGGACACAGACTGAAGAATTCAGCTTAAAGGCACACATGATGTCACATTTGCACCAACTCTTGTTGCAAGACTACACAGTTACTGAACTTTTAAAAAAGTTGGGCAGAATAATTACCCTTAAATAAGGCAATTAAATTTAGAACATTGATCTAAATACTCAGATTCCAGGACAATATAGGGTATTGGGGAAAGCCTAAAATACATAGTAGGTAGACCAGATGGATTTCAATCCCTCTCATAACATTAACATTAACTATCAAAGCCAATTCCCTACTTTCTCTCTCTCTTAGATACTGTTTTTCTTTTTCTTTTTTTTTCATCTTCAAAATGGAAACATTGGGCCAGTGGTCCTTATGGCTTGTAGTTATTTTCAGAGTCTGAGCCTTTGTGAAGGTCAAAAAAATTAAAGACTCAGGATGCAACAAATCACAGATAATGTTCTAAATTCTAGACTCTCAACTCACATTGGTTGGTTTCTTTTAAATTAGAAGTAATTGTAATGCTCAGAACAATAAGAAATATAAGTGTCCAAACTATCAGAAAAATTGCTATTGAAAAGGGAACCAGAGGTCCCTTAAAAAACTACAAATAGAACTACCATACAACCCAGAAATCCCACTACAGGGCATATACCCTGAGAAAACCATAATTCAAAGAGTCATGTACCCCAATGTTCATTGCAGCTCTATTTACAATAGCCAGGACATGGAAGCAACCCAAGTGTCCATGGACAGATGAATGGATAAAGAAGATGTGGCACATATATACAATGGAATATTACTCAGACATAAAAAGAAACGAAATTGAGTTATTTGTAGTGAGGTGGATGGACCTAGAGTCTGTCTTACAGAGTGAAGTGAGTCAGAAAGAGAAAAACAAATACTGTATGCTAACACATATATATGGAATCTTAAAAAAATAAAGGTCATGAAGAACCTAGGGGCAGGATGGGAATAAAGACACAGACCTACTAAAGAATGGACTTGAGGACATGGGGAGGGGGAAAGGTAAGCTGGGACAAAGTGAGAGAGTGGCATAGACCTATATACACTACCAAATGTAAAACTGATACTTAGTGGGAAGCAGCCACATAGCACAGGGAGATCAGCTTGGTGGTTTGTGACCACCTAGAGGGGTGGGATAGGGAGGGTGGCAGGGAGGGAGCTGTAAGAGGGAAGAGATATGGGGATATATGTATATGTATAGCTGATTCACTTTTTTATAAAGCAGAAACTAACACACACACACAAAATAATAAAATTTAAAAAATAATAAAAAAGTGAAGTATTAAAAAAAGAGAGAAACCGTTTATCATTGAAGGGGAGCAGAATATGACACCCCAAGATATGCTTCTTTGGCAGAAGGATTGTTAGGGGATGGTTATTTTTGAGAGGCTAATGATACTGGAGAATCTCTGAAAACAGAGTAGAAGTTGCCCTTTTGTGAGGGAAATTTGCATTGAGAAGGAAAATCTCCATTTGTAAAGGTGTCTCCCTCTCTGTAGAGAAGGAGGGCTCCAAGTCTCTAGAAACTCTTATCCATGGAGAAGGCAAGGACTTAGAGCTACATCCCAACCATACGCTTGTTTACTGTGCTTTTCCTGGTCACCACCCATGACCGGCCTCCCCCGCCCAGCATCTTTTATCTTTAGCTGGAGACGCTACTAGACGTGGTGGATGGGCCATTTCTGGCCCATGTGTATGCACATGCCCCCCGTGTACAGGGGGCAAACATGTTATTAAACTTCTATTTCTTTTCCTCTCCTTATCTGTCTTTATTACAGGGGGGTTTCAGCCAAGAACCTAGGAAGGTAGAGGGGAAATTATTCTTCCTCCCCCCACCCCATATAACATTGATTAAGAATTTAAAATGCACTTTTGAGTTCTTTTTTGGAGTGTGATGACGAAATGTACTGTTTCTTAATGTTATAAACTGTCTCGCCGGAGTGTTTATCTTCGGTTTGAAAAGGAAGCTCAAAACACTTGGATTTCTTCCCTCAGTAAGAGTAGTTGATCATAAGCCCTAGTTGGACTTGTTAGGTGAAACTTTGGCTGCGTTTCCCCCAGCTCCCAAGAGATGACGTAAGCTGCAGGTATTCCCGTTGAAACACTCTGGGACTTTGTATCTGAGTCCAAGAGAACAATGGCGTGTCAGAAATACATTAGCCTTACTTAACTCTTACATCAAACATCAGGACGCTGATCTTTTCTTTCCTTTGCCCTTCCAGTATTGGTAACTAAAATCATTAATTTTAGGACAGTTCCAGGGACTGTCCTCTGAAAACACAAGGGACCATGGGCGTAACAGCAGGACTGTTGTCAGCAGGGCCGTGCTCCCTCAGAAGGCTCTAGGGGAGGATCCCTCCTACCTCTTCCAGCTTCTGGGGGCTCCAGGCTTGTGTCTGCGTCACTCCCGTCTCTGCCTCTGTCTTTACATGGGCTTCTCGTCTCTCCGTCTTTTTTCTTTTAAGATTTTTTTGATGTGGACCATTTTTTTTTTTAAGTCTTTATTGAATTTGTTATAATATTGCTTCTGTTTTATGTTTTGGTCTTTTGGCCGCGAGGCATGTGGGATCCTAGCTCCCTGACCAGGGATCAAACCGGTACCCTCTGCATTGGAAGGTGAAGTCTCAACCACAGGACCGCCAGGGTAGTCCCATCTCTGTCTCTTAAAAGGGTGCTTGTCATTGGATTTTAACCCATACAGATAGTCCAGGACAATCTCATCTCAAGATCGTTAATTACCTCCTCAAAGACGCTATTTCCAAATAAGGTCCCATTCACAGGTTCCAGTGGTTAGGACATGGGCATATCTTTTGGGGAAACTATTCAACCCGTTATAGGCTCCTAGCTTCTAAATCTTCCGAGGCCTCTGGAATCTCATTGGTGGACATTTCCCTCCACCTGTTCATGGGGACCTTTACCTTCTGGGCTCTTCAGAGCTGTGAATGATACAGATCCACGATCCAGGATGATGGTGCCCCTGCATTGTGGGCAGAAATAACCCTGACCTATAAAAATCATCAGAAAGAACCGACACACAAAGCGCAGAAGAAAAGAAAGGTCTCTTGGGAGATGAAACAGCTTCTGAAAAGAACAGACACGCACGTGCTTTGATGTCTGAAAGCCAGAGAGAGATGTCAGAAGCCTTGGGGGAGAAAACTTTAAAAATAGAACTGCTTTTAAAGTTCTCAGTACTCCACTCAGAACTGGGTCTCCCAGAGACTTTTGGGGGTTGCCATCAACGACAGCTAACGTTTCTCGATGGCTTGGCGTAAGCTAAGACCCTTGTCGATATGCCTCACAACAAACGAGGCAGCTGTTATGATTATTACCTTTATTTTACAGATGGAGAAGCTGAGGCACCGCTGGTAGAGCCCAGTGATATGGACCCAAGTAGCATGACTCCATAGCGTGTGCGGGTTTCCATATACTTTGGCAGTTGATCACTGTTCAGGGTTTTCCAGCTACAGAAAGGAGCATGGCTGACTCCTCTAAGGAAATTGATTGCTTGGTGATGAGTCCAGGACTCCAAATTCATACTTAACTCTTAAGTAGTTGAGCTGTTCTCCAAGCGAAGTACTTACTCGACTCCTCTGGTTTGGAAAAGGTCAGGTCGGAGCCCAGCTGCAGACACCCGCTTTCCGTGGAGTGATCCGAACAATAATTTGTTCCTGCCAGAGTGACATTTTTCCAATTTGAGTCCAACATTGTTCAGAAGCAAGTGCATGTCCCCTGGGGTGCCTCCAGAGTCATTCTGCAGCAGATGACAAACCAACAGTATCACCTAAATAAAAAATCCAGCGTGGGTTTAGGAAATTAATCCTGACAAGAATAAATTGAATAATCTTCGGGAAATGGCAAGAGATTGGATCCTGCCAGATGGGTGTTTCCTGCCCCTTGTGTGGGTCCTTGGTGCAGATTAAAGAACAAAAACCTGCCTTGGGTTTATTGATTCGTTCGTTAGTTGATTAACACCTGCCATTTCTGCGTGGGTAAGTCAAAGTCGGATCTGGACTCATCCTTGCAAACTCAACATATTTTCACTCAAGGAAGGAAAGAAAATGCGTGCTTCCCCTGGTCAGAATGGCATCAAACAGACAGGGAACTGTTTTTTCCTACCTCGTTTCTAGATGGCATCTCCTAGCTTTAAAACAATCCACGCTTTCATCACTCCCATACCAAATTAATCTCTACTTTCTCTTCATGTTCTTTAGAGGATGAATTCAAAGAGTTCTGAGTAAGTGGTAGGGACACTTCGCTGTCTCCATGTGCAAAGGTCAGTCAGAGATCACAGCCATTAATTAGGAGTTTGAGTGAGAAAATCATGACCCCGAGTCCTATGACTGTACCTTACAGTCATCCGGGAACTGGTCTTAATCTTCTGGGGCTGCCATAGCAGAATACTGCAGACTGGGGCTTAAACAACTGAAATTTATTTTCTCCCAGTTCTGGAGGCTGGAAATCTAAGATCAGGGTGGTAGCACGCTTGAGTTCTGGTGAGCGCTGTCTTCCTGACTAACAGACAGCACCTTCTCTCTGTGTCCACATGTGGCCTTTTCTCGGTGCATGGGTGTAGAGAGATCAGACAAACTCTCTGGTGTCCCTTCTTATAAGGGTACCAATGCTATCAGATCAGGGTCCCCTCCTTATGACCTCATTTAACCTTCATTACATTTTTAGAGGCCCATCTCCAGATATAGCCACCTTGGGTGTAAGAGCTTCATCCTATGCGTCTGGGGGACATGAACATTCTATCCATAACACTTATTAAACTGTGGGTTCTGATTCAGGATCTCTGGGGTGGGGCCTGAGATGCTGCATTTAACAAGCTCCCGGATGATACCCTGGTTGCTGGTGGGGGAGACCCCTCTTTGAAGGGCCAGTTTCTCATATTGCCTCGATGTTACAGATGAGGGAACTGAGGCTTTGAAAGGTGAAGTCACTTGCCTAAGGCTCTCCAGCTATTGGATGGGAGAGCCGAACTTTCAGGGAGGGAGTCTGATGCAAGGACTGAACTGTCCCCGCCCCAGAGATTCAGATTCACTAGGTCTGGGATGGGGCCCAAGAATACACAGGTGATGCTGCTGCTGCTGGTGTGGAGACCACACTTGGGGAATCCCAGCTGTACTTCTTGTCTGGGTATTCTTGCATTAGATGATTCTCCATTTCCACAGCAAGGAAAAGGCTGAGACATGTGGCCTGCAGTATCCAGACTGACCAACCCTCTTGACTTAAATAAAATAAAATCACCTGACAAGGATAGAAAGTGCCTGGTGTCAGGTGTCCCTTCCAGGTGTAGATTTAAGCTCTGTGTGACCCACAGTGAATTATCAGCTCACACCTGTCAGAATGGCCATCATCAAAAAATCTACAAATAACAAATGTTGGTGAGGATGTGGAGAAGAAGGAACCCTCTACACTGTTGGTGGGAATGTAAGTTGGTGCAACCACTATGGAGAACAGCATGGAGGGTCCTCAAAAAACTGAAAATAGAACTATCATACGATCTAGTAATTCCACTCCTGGGTATATACCCAGAAAAAAACAGAAACACTAATTCAAAAAGATACATGCACCCCAATGTTCATAGCAGCACTATTCACAATAGCCAAGACATGGGAGCAACCTAAGTGTCCATCAGCAGATGAATGGATAAAGAAGGTGTGGTACATATATGCAATGGAATATTACTCAGCCATAAAAAAGAATGAGATAATGCCATTTGCAACAACATGGATGGACCTAGAGAAAATCATGCTTAGTGAAATAAATCAGAGAAAGACAAATACTGTATCATATCACACATATGTGGAAGCAAGCAGTAGGTGCTGAATGCCTGTCTTTTGAATGAGTAAATAAATATCACAATTGCTTGTGTGTGTATCTGCCGTGTTGTCTGGGGAGTTTCTTGAGGGTTGAAATCATCTTTTTTTTTTGGTTTTTCTTTCACCTTTACATTCCAAAGCAACAAGAAAAAACTGAATAAAAAGTAGGTGTGTGATAAATGTGGATGGATGATGGATGGATAGATGGACGGATGGATGGATGGATGGAGGGAAGGATAAAAAGTAGACAGTGATGTCTTTGAGTTGAAGGGAGATAGATTTGACTATCCCAGATCTGGAATGGGAGAGAGAAATTAAGTCCAGTTAAGGGCAGCCTCTGCTGATGTGAGCAAGGTGTCTGGGGGCATATTATTTTATGAGCCATCAGCTTCTCTTTGTTGTGGCCTCTGATCCACAGCTTTTGCCTTCACCCCACATCTGCATGTAATAAAGCTTAGTTATGACATCCATATGTCTCTAACGCAAACACCAGGGCATATACTTCTAAAAAGCGCTATAAAGAGCAGTGGCTCGAGAAGCAGCCGTTAAGAGCGTGAGCTCTTTATTATTTTAAAGGGCATTTCAACGACACCACTGAACATTCTCTGGCCATAAGTCTGACTCCTGTCCTTTCTCTTTCTTTTCTCCTCCTCTCAGGATATCAAAGTAGACTGCAATACCTGTGTGGAAATAGAGGACAGAAAGGTAAGTCAATATTTTTCATCTTTTTGGTTTCAAGCAAAACGAAAACTCTGTGATTTAAACCCAGCTGTTTAAGGCGTGCCTTACTGGACGACGGCTTGCAAAGGTGATTCATGTGCTGGTATGACTTGAAGACAATCATATTTTTAAATGGCTGTTTTTTTTATCTTCGCAATCTGTGTTAGACCTGATAACTTCAATGAAGATGGCATAATGTAATTGTGTTAAAAAGTTAGTGATGATTTTTAGTTTAGTCGTTTGCTTCTTTTCAGGAAAATAGCTCGTTTATCCTTAACTCGTTTCACATTTTAGTTGAATCTTATGGGTGATTATTATATATAATATGCCACATACTACATAGAATTATAGAGCATTGCATATATTACAGAATACATACTCTTGGGCTTTTCAGGGTGTATCCTGAAAAATATATCTGATCTATACACTTTGGCTTGATAAAGAGCCTGTCCTGATTTCCCTCATGACACAGTCACATGAGCAGTGACTTTCTATGGTATAAATTTGTTCACATGATGTTTTGCCGGGCGGGGGGGCAGGAAAGGGAGGTCGTTTCCTGCATATTTTAAAGTTTTCCCCCGTTTATCTTCTTGTTACACTTGGTGTGGACCCCCTCAGGAAATGCAACTGCTAGACAATTGTTCTTCACTTTAATATTTTCGTTCTCCCTTTATTGACCAGAGTTCACAGAAGTTTCCGTGGTAGCGCGCATCCGAGCAGATCAAATTTTACCTTTAAAGCCTTGGATAAGAAAAGGTCAAATAACTGAATTGAGGGTACATATCTCCTGGCTACTTTTGACACCGTTCCACAATTCTGAAAGATGTTCCTCTGTGCAGCTGTACCTTTATTGTTGAAGGTGGTTATTATTTCAAGCAGAGGTTTTTCAGCCTTGATTTTGTGATAGCCTGGTCATCCGCTGATTAATAAGGTGGTGAGGACTTCTCAGAACAAAATTTGCTTTTAAATAGAAGACAGTTGCCACACATTATTTTAAGGAGCCTTAATCTCCTCACTTTGAAGGGAATTATGATACAGTATCTTAAATTCGAGCCACACGATCTTAACTTAGTTCCAGTTGTGTGTCTAGTTTGCCGAAGAGGTGTTTCAATTCACATTTACGTTCGCTGCGTCTTGATGTGCTGGTATCCCTGCACGCATGCATTCTGTGAGTTGGAGAAATGGAATTTAGGCTGAAGAGGTGTCTCCAGTCTTTTTTAATCTCTTCCCAGTGACTCTGCTCACCACGTCCCAGTGAAAGCATGTTCCCTGCCCTGCTTCCAAAGTTCAGGATGTCTTCACTTCTCTTGGATTTTAATGGAATTCACAAGCATGTTTCTGTCTAGTTTTTTGGTTTGTTTGTTTTGTTTTACTTTCTTTGCCAGTAGTGTTTGAAAGATACCAGGAGGACTGTTAAAGCAACATCAGCTCTGTCACCAACAAACGAGTGAACAACCAGGATAACCTCTGGGCAATGCCAGCCCGCCGCACAGCTCCATTCCATAATAACTATCCAAACTGCCTTTGGTTCATGTATCATGACGATAATGACCCCTCCCCGCCCCAAGACTATGGATGTTCTCTGGTGATGGCGCAAGGGAAGAAATCATAGGTGATCGTTCTGTACATAACTTCAGCTGTTCTCAAAAAAGACTAACACAGACAGAGACTCATACACACACATATGCATTTCTGTGCTGTGTCACAGACTGTTGGGTTGAGTCAGACACTTCAAATGAAGCCTTGTATCTGGAGGGCTGTCCTGTTGTTTTCCAGCCTTGACCACACATGACTGATTGTTACCGAAAGAGGGGCCCGGCTGCTTGCCATTCTAAAGCCAATAAAGAGGAAAAAGTTTGGTGGAAAGGAAAGTTTGCTTTGTTTCGGAGGCTGGCAACCAGAGGGGTGAGTGGTGGGCGTGGACTCAGGTCCAAAGGCCAGTTCTGCGCCTCCGCCCCTCGCCAGCAATCAGTGGGCAAGAGCTTTTCAAGGCGAGCTTCTGGGGTGCACGGGCGGAGGGAGGGGCTACCTGCAGAAAGAGCACAGTCAGCTCTGACAGTCTTCCTGAAATTGGTCCTGTGGTGGGTCTGGTCGGCGTCATCTGGACTGTGCTAAATACAGTTAGTCTTAAGTTCCAGGGTCGGTTTCTTCCCATTTCTTTGAGGCCAGTTCTCAGAATTGTGGCAGCTTATGTCATGGCTGCAGCCTGGCCATCATGTAGTTAACTTCTGCGCCTGGTGGGGTTTTGGTATCTATAAGACAGCTCACAGGATACGGCTCAGAGTGTTATCTACGGCCCTTGAGGAGGAACTAAGGGTCCTTGACTTTGCTCCATGACTAAACTACTACGATTTGGTCTTGTTTGACTGTTTTCCTTTGCTTCTGCGTTTTCTCACTTCTCTGATGGAACTTATTCTTTGACTAGAGTTGTTCTATAGACAAAAGGCAGACGGAGGACGTGGGGTGGGGGAAGGACCACAGGGCCCTGCTCTGTTTCACTAACCCTTTCACTGTCTTTAACTGGGGATGACTCCTAGCAACACAAACCACCACAATGCCTACTTCCATTTTTGCTGTCTTACACTCTAATGCTTTTTATTCCCTCTGTTCGAGAGAAGGGCTTTGCTTCCTCTGAGTTCTGTTCTGATGTTTTGTTTTGTTTTTTAATTTTATTTTTGTGATTCTCACATCGGGGCTCTCCCTTCTCTGGATCTCCTAATGTGGTTGGAGGTGGGGTGAGGTGTTGGAGATGGCTGTGAATATCAGGGTCCTGTCTCTGGGGAAATCAGGATGCAGCCTGATCATCCCGGAGGGCCAGTGTCCTCCACCCTCAGCAGAGGAGTGCCAGTATCACCCCTCCGGACAGTGATGTGGCGTGAGGTCACGTAGGCAGACAGCCGGAGTCCTCTTCATCCACGGTCTGGGATGCAGCTCTGGTACTTCTGTCACCCTGACGTATAATTATGAAATTGCACCATAGAAGTGATGACACTCGCTCCTGCATGTATGTGTGTGTGTCCCTCTCCATTCATTCCGAATGCTTCTGGCAAAATCAGTAATTTGATAAAGTGGAATTGAAGTGACAGGAAATGACAGAGGTGCCAAAATAATAAGTCAGCCTGCCTCTGAAGAGGCAGCCCCTTGGCCCGTGTGGATTTTTACGGAATGCTGAGTGCTCTGAAGGAGAACCAGCAGTGTTTTCTTTAAAGCTCAATTTCCTTTAGTTAAGAAAGCTTAACGTGATACCTGTTAGACTGGATGGCTTCCCAAGAATTACTTTCTTTTTCCTTTTCCTTTCACCTCCCTTCCTCCTTGGCTACCTCTCTTCCCTATATTCTGTATATAGGGATATATTTGTATGCCTACATCCGTACCTTTTTCTGAAATATTTTGGAGTATCTTCTCGATAGAAGAATTTTAGAAAACACAAGATCTCAAGTTTTCTATAGGGTCTAATAGGGTCCCTCCCCGCCAGACCCATCCAATTTCAAGCCTCATCCCATTCTCTTCCACTCGGTAGGGCCATTTACCTTGAGATGAGTCATTTTCCCATTGAATCCTAGACCGGATGTAATGATGGGAGATAAACGGTGAATTTCAAGCGGCGGAGAGAGCCCTCATCTTAATGAAGAGCCATAGACTCGCTCTTCCTGGTCTGTGCACCGTCTGTACTCCATCCGAGACTGTTGACAGAAGGAGAGAATCTTTTTTTTTTTTTTTGCTCTCCATTTCTCTGTTTTTCTGTATCCTAGACGCCTCTTTTCCATAGGCAGACAGTAAGCTCACTGTCTTTTGGAGCACGTTGCCCGGTTGTTCATAGAGGGATTCATGGTGTGTACCAGAGAGTGGTTTCATTTCACACTTCTCTTTTGCTTCCAAGCCCAGCAATGAGCAGCGCCCCTGTGACTGGACCTGCACTTGGATGGCTTCCTGCCTGTTTCCTAAAATCACCCAGAGGATGTCACAGGGAGATCTGAAAGGCCGGTAGCGTTTTTCCCCCTTAAGTGGGAAGCAGAGCTCAGGTGGTTTCCTCCCACAGGCCAAGGCCACGGAGCTAATGCAGATTTAGCAAAGGTGATGGGAGGTCACCCGTCCCTGGGGGCAGCTGCACGGCCCTGAAAAACCTCCTGCATGTGACATTTACATGACCCGTGTTGCTGACGGAAAACAGAGGCATTTAAGTTCATTTTTATTTGTGGTGTAAAATCCATTTGAATTTCAACACTATTATGAAGACCACGATTCAGGTGATGAGAACAGAGGCTGATGGATCAGTCAGGGGGAGAATCTGTCAGAGGAAATGAGAGCCCATTTGTCAAAGGCTATAAACACAGACAGGGCTTCCTCTCCTCACTTACCGCCTGGCCTGGTGCGGTTAAACAGTTTCCCATCCACTCTAAAATTGCATGGAAGGCGTTTGAGCGGTTTTCAAAGTTAAGGAGCCTTTCAGATTGGGTCTGAGTGGAGCTGTGCTCGTGACTGGTGATGCTGTGGTGCCGTGGTAAATACTAGGAGTTTGGAACTTTTCCTGTTGCAATCCTTACTCTGGACCAGGCATTCTTAAGTACCTCTGGATACTTACAGCAGCTGATGTGCAAGGCACCATCATTATCCCCGTTATACAGGTGAAAAAGGGAAGCTCAGAGATGTTAAGTGATTTGCCCAAGATCACTCAAGGTGCATCATAGGCTAGGGTTTAAACTTAGAGGTTCTTATTTTGGAAGCTGTGTTCTAAGCCCTGATGCTCTAGTGCCTTATACACACACACACACACACACACACACACACACACACAAAGAATCAAATGTGTAGAATATGAGAATCGCCCTTTCCAACTGATGAATTTGTACCTGCACTGGTAGCTTCACCCATTGCCAAGTAAATAGTCTAGTTTTGAGTCTGGGCATCCTTTCGGCCCCCATGTTTTAGCTCTAGCTGGCTCACAGTGGAGATTGATCAGAGCCTTGTCAAGCCTGACCTTGCGGAGAGCCGCTGGCACCTGGCCGTGGGGCTGCCAGGACTTCTTCTGGTCTTGAGGACAAGCGACAGTGGCACCAGGACGCAGTTCTGGCTTCAGTTTTCAACAGACCCAGTTCGGTTCCTAACTTTTGCATTTCTAGCAGCTTCTATGCGTGGATTAGAAATTACGTGCTCAAAACACAGGAGTTTACAGAGTGCAGTTGTTAAAACCATGGGCTCTGGAGCCGGGAAGTCCTGGGCTTTAATCCGAGTTCTCTCTCTCAGTAGCAGCTCTGTGACTTCGAGAGCCTTTCTTACCTCAAGTCCCTGTCTATTTTCACATCTGTAAATTGGACGTAATAAAATCCACTTGAAATGTTGATTTGAGGAATTGACAAGATAATACTACAAGGCAGTGTATATAGTGCCTGGCCCCAAACAAGAACTCAATCAACTGCAGCTACCTTTATTTTTGTTTTTGCTAGAGCCCACACCCACAGGCATTCCATGTCATTTATAATCAAATTCCTTTTAAAAAATGAGTCCCCCAGAAAGTGTTATGGGGGCTCAGAGAAATGGGCAACCAATGGGACCTAGTAGGCTTTGAGAACATTTTACAGAAGAAGAGATGCTTGGCCTACGTCAGGAAATAACAAAGTCACCTAGCTGCCGGGTCCAGGCAGGACTCACAAGTTAGTGAAGGGAGACAGAGGATGATTGTAGAGTAATACGAAATGTCGCGGCAGCCTTGAA
The DNA here is from genome assembly GCF_963455315.2 of Globicephala melas. NCBI lineage: Eukaryota > Metazoa > Chordata > Mammalia > Artiodactyla > Delphinidae > Globicephala > Globicephala melas. The sequence continues at coordinate 32,514,472 of NC_083328.1, read as the reverse complement.
CTCAAGAGCAGTGGCCCCACGTGCAGGGGCTTCTGTACAGCGCCTGTTGCCACGTGGAGTGTAGGGTCAGTGCTGCCATTTTCTAAGCCAATCTGGAAATCTGGATTTAATATAAAACTACTCATTTTAAAAACACTGTGCAAACCAAGTAAAACACGTATGCAGAAAAGAGTCAAGAGACTTGCCGGCTTGAAATTTACAAGCCAAGTCTCAGTGGATTAGGAAGAGGTCTTGTGTGCGTAATCTCAGGGGCGGGGTCTGTTGAAGGCTCTCTTGGCAGAGGGAACAGCATAGGCGAAGACACAGAGGTGGGAAAGAATGTGGTATGTTTAGGAGAGATCAAGGTCCAGCATGCGTGTCCAAGAGTGGCCAAGGGGGGACTGGCGCAGTGAAGGTTATGGAGGGTGTTGTTTGCCACACCGATGGACTGGGGTTTTGTGTCAGTCTCCCTCCAGGTGGAAGAGAGAGTAAGGGAGGGCAGGTCCTTGCTGGATGGGGCCAGAATGATATGGAACCAAGGAGGCCTTTGAAACTTTGGGTGACTAAGTCAGCCACAGAGGGAGTCACTGAGGGAGGAGGGAGAGAATGGAGACAGAGCACAGAGATGGAGCCAGAGGCTGGCCCTGGTGGAGTGCAGGGATGCAGGGGAGATGAAGGCTTTGGTTAGAACAAGGTGATATCAGCCAGGACTCTGAAAAATAGTGGGGCTGGATGGCCAGCCAGGTGCCCTCCTTTTAAAGATGTTTGATGAAGGAGGACCATGTTTCCTATGGTCCAGCATTGCCCAAGGATGAGACTAACATTTCAGATGACGGATGAGGTATCTGCAGATCAAATCACCTAGTGAAGAAGTGATGCAGTTATTCTCTTGTCAATTATTTTTCAGACCTTGGGATTACATCAAGGAGACATAATTTGGTTGTTTTTTGTTTTGTTTACTTTTGTTTCCTTTTGTTTCTGTAACAAACCCAGAGGTCTGGCACATTTGCTCATCTACCTTTTTAACCAAAAGACCCAGGACCCTTGACAAACAATTCTAATATCTAGCTATAATTTAGTAACATTGTTTTACTTTTGAATGAGGGTTACATTCTTTATATGATAAAGGATATTGCTCTGTCCTTTCACGTCAATAAACTATTTTCTTTTAAAAAATTCTACTCATGATTTTTAAAAGTAAGCTTAAGTCTATTAAGGACAAAACAATTGAGTTAATTTAATGAAAATCAGATGGATGTAGAAAAAGTGTGCATACAGATTGCAAATAACTAGCATTTAGGAAACACTGTTCTCTAATGGTGGGTTTGCAATCAGGGAAGAAGTTTGGGTTTGGCTTTGAGACGTTTCAAACTCTACTCACCTGCAAGGGTTACCAGAAGGGGGCAAGGATGAAATTGGGGGTCCAGGCCGGAGTGCAGACAAGAGGGCACAGGAACAAGAGCCGCACAGGAGGTGAAGAGGAAGGTCTGGGTTTGCTAGAGAGTGAATCAGCCCTACCCACGTGGTTTGGTGATTCTGACCACGGGTCATGGATAACTTCATCCAGGAATGTGTTGGAGACGCTCAGCTTAAGTCTGTATGTTCAGCTGGCTGCCATGAGGAGTAAGGGAGTTGATCAACATGGACAATAAGTTAATCTCCTGGATTTCAGAGGCTTAGATGCCAGTGAGGTTGAAAATGAGCACAAAACAGTCACCAGGCTTGGTTTTCTATTAGCGCCGCTCTCTTGCTGTGGGGATGGGAGTGGATTAGTCCTCTGGGCTCTGACAGGCAGAACAAAGACAGAAGAGAAGGCACGCTCCTTATCCAGAGGGGCTCTCCCAGAATGGGAAGCATTCATGGAAGAGTTTCTCATTAAAGGCCAAAATGAGATCCTCAGGGCAGACCGGGGCAAAGCCTGCTGCCGTGAGCACAATTTGGCGAGACTCACAGAATGCGTCTGGAGATTGGATTTCTTTTCTGCTCCAAATGTCCTTTTTGAAGGCTGCCTGTGTGTATGCATTACATGGGAAGATGCTCCGACATTCCCCAAGGCTGTGGAAATGAAACTTAAAGCATCCCCGAAGAATGCTATTTGAGTTGCAATAGAAGGGGGACCAGGGGTAGAGAATCCTGGGTTGGGTACAGAGATGGAAGTCTGGAGGAGGAAGCATGTCAGGACTCGGGAACTGAATAGAGGTTTGTGGCTTGAGATGAGGCTAGAAAGCAGGCAAGGCCCAGGCCATCTGAAGCCTTATAAGCATGGGGAAAGTTTGTCCTTTATCCTAGAATGATATTATTTTATCTGGAATGGGATCTGATGATGTGAAGTGATCAGATGCAGAGAGACAGTGCCATTATGTTGTGGCGTCTGCTTGCTCATAGCGTATTCTTGACCACTAAGACCTCCAGTGGGTCACGCTGGCCCCACGGTCTCTGACAGTGGAGTAGGGCAGAGCCTTCTAACACCAGCGAAGACTTGACCTGTGCTGCTTGGCTTTTCTCTTGCGCCACATTCTGCATCTCATGCAAATTCCTCAAGACTGTGACTCCTCTGCAGATTATGAACTCTCATTCCTATAGGGTGAGGCGCTCATTCCAAATGAGTTCACAGCCACTCGCCCGCCGCTGGTTTGGCTGTGTTGTGTGCTCACTCTTGCTCCTACCATCTCCAGCCAATGAGTGGCGCCATTTAGCACGGGCAGAGCCACTTACGTCTATGAACTTGACTCAGCTTCTGTGCTCAGCATGGATTTGTGGCCAAGATCTGGGTGAGACTTGCTGTGTCCACTACAAGTAGACCCTGCTTTACCCTTGCTGTCTGCTGGGAAACAGAAGGGAGAGCTACATGTGCAGCCCACCAACATCAGTTTTACTTAAACTTGGGGACTAGCCAGGAGTAGGGATGATATATCCCAATGTCTGGAATTGTGTGTTCAGAACCTCAGAGAGAAGGGGATGGAAATCAACTCTGGAAAAGAGCCTCCCCCCCAGAATGGCAGAGTTGGGTGGCTGCCAAGAAATCCTCCGGAGCCTGAAAGCTGACTCCACTATTTATGCGGGGAGGACTTTCAGACCATCACTTAGAGCCCTAAATCTGAGGGGAGAGGAGTTTCATGTCGACCAGCGCAGCCTCCATCCTCAGTTACCCCAGTTAAGCTGACTGGTAAGAACGAGGAGATATACCTAACATGAATGCCGTTGGTGCACAAAATATGTATTTTAAATGTCAAGAAATAAAATTCCAAAGAGATGTTTTTCATTAAAAATGTCTGCTTAGTTAAGACATTTAAAATGATATCAGCCAAAGCACAAATCCAAATATTTGGGATTCAGGCAAAACTACACTGAGAGGCAAAACCAATACCTGAACTGTGTTTATCTGAAAGAATGACGTTTTAAAAACTCTCTCTGCCATCCAGAGAAACATGCCCCCCTTCAAGGTTAGCATTTTTGTTCACTTCTACATCATTTACTCAAGAAGACAGTGTTGTGTCGTGGAAAAGAGTTTTGGAAGCACACAGATCCTGGTTCTGCTCTTTATTAGCTGTGAGATCTTAGAAAAGTCACAGTAGCTTTCTGGTCCACAGCCACACCCTCTGTAAAGTGGGGATAGAGCCTGCATACCATTCTTGTGAGCTCTGTTGGTCAGGACATCTTCCACTGCATAAGAGAAAACCAAGTGGTACCAGCTCAAAGAGACAAAAGAAAGAGACAGTTGTTGGGTCCAATGACAGTAGAATTGGGCTGTCTTCTGGTATAACTGGTCCTCGGGTTTAAAATTCAAATGAGATTACCATGGAAAGAAAGAGCTTCTTTTCCAATAATTTTGAGCACAATTCCTGAGGGATGCCTATTGGCTTCACACCAGTCCCTTAGCTGTGGAAAGCAGTCCTCTGACTGTCCATTTGCCTTGACCACGATCAGAAGTAGGATGGGCCCCAGCTGAATGACTTACATGGACCAAAAGTAGAATGAAGTTCCTAAAGGAAACCCTGACTTATTTTTTTCCAGAAGAGAAGATGGATAATAATAATTGCAACTAGCATGAATGGAACACTTAACTATATGCCAGACAGTTTTTTGTGCATTCTATGATTGAATCCTTATAAAGATCCTTTAAGATACTACAATATTGATCCCTGTTTTACAGACAATGAAACTGAGGGAAGGAGGAGTTAACTAACATGCCTGACATCACCCAAGTAGTCCGTGTAGGATGCGGTTCAAATCCAGGCAGTCTGCCTTTGATTCTTAACCACGAGGCTATGCCACTTCTTCTGAGGCTGCTGCACAGGAGAAAACAAACAAAAAAACGGACCTCGAAGGCACCACAGGCTCAGTGCCTGGCTCCCAAGTACATGAAAGCTCTGTTTATGAGAATTATCCTTACAGAGCGCTCAACGGAACAGAAATAGCCCGGGCTAATGCCAAATGGCGTTCTGTGATGTATCCCTGCGTTTAATTTCCCCTAATGACTTATCCTATGGTATTATCTCGAGGTCCTCAAGGGGTCTGCTCTTCAGAATGATCAGAATACTCATGGAACCAGTCAGTTCTTCACTTCCCCGCATGACTGAGAGTTATTTTTGTAGACAAGAGCTTCTTAACTCCAGGAGGGGCCTCTGTGCCTGCCTTTTAGATTCTATCTGCAGGTTAACTGATGCGTTCCCTTTTACTAAACTTTGAAAATGAGCTGTTAGTCATACTTTCCTCTTTCATTTATTTTAGGAAAATTCCGAAGGTGGTGGTGGAGGGGGAAGGCATGCAAAAACGAGAAGAGCTTCTAAAATGGATGTGGTGTGGAGTTAAATTAGCCTCTGATGGGCCGGAAACCCAGATGACAGAGGATGAGGGCTGCTGGGCACACTCAGCAGTATCCCGGGCAAAGATGTAACACAGCGCCGTGAAAAGCTGTCGAGGTGGATCAGGCCGTTTGTCTGATATACCCTCCGCCAGCCTTGAAGTTGGCTCTGGGAAGCTAGTCTAAAGAATCATGGGTATAACAGAGTGGCTAAGAGCTTTAGCTCGGGATTCTCAAAGGCCTGGGTTTGAACCCCAGCTTGGCCACTTCCTGGTTATTTAACCTCTCAGATGCTCAAGTTCTATCTAAAATGGAGCAGATAAGAGAAGCTCCTTTCTGGGATGGCGGTGGAATTCAGTGAGCTAATATACTTAGGGGACTTAGCATCCCGGCTGGGTGCAGGATGTGCCTTCAATAAAGGCAAGCAGCCTTACTGTTGCATTCTTATATTTGTTTTCCTCCTACTCTTCCTTAATCTTATCTCAGTTTCCTAGATCTCTGGTGGAATCAGAGAAGTCACATCTAGGACCAGGTAAATAAATAGCAAACTAAATACCAGGTCTCCAATTTAAAGTGTTGGGTTTTCTATATCCTGCAGGTACTTATCAATCTGGGTGAAGGTGCTTAGAGAGGATTGGAAAGCATAGTGAAAGGTATAGGCCAGTGATTGCAAACAGATTTCATCTCTGGTGTCAACTCAGATTGATTGATAGTGGTTGCATAGAATGCTGTGTTGATGAGGAGTCTGAGTTGTGGGTTCTGCCAGAAAGAGTACATGATTGATTAGTGATGCCTGCCAAAGGCGAAGGAGTGGGAGTTACAGCATGTGTGCTAGGAGGAGATTGTGCTCGGCCCGGAATTTGGCAACTGATGAGGACACGGGGAGTGGGAAGGGTAAGCTGGGACGAAGTGAGAGAGTGGCATGGACATATATACACTACCAGTTGTAAAATAGATAGCTAGTGGGAAGCAGCCGCATAGCACAGGGAGATCAGCTCAGTGCTTTGTGACCACCTAGAGGGGTGGGATAGGGAGAGTGGGAGGGAGACGCAACGGGGAGGAGATATGGGGATATATGTATATGTTTAGCTGATTCACTTTGTTATAAAGCAGAAACTAACACACCATTGTAAACCAATTATACTCCAATAAAGATGTTAAAGAAAAACAAACACTGCTCTGTGTTTAAGCCCAAAGATGAAGAGAAGGCAGACACTTCATGCTTCTGTGACATTCACTACTTGGTCTTATTTTTGAGCATGCCTGTTTCTCTTGTTATGTTATGGATTTGCAGTCCATCAAGGCAGAGACATTTTTATAGATAGTACATGGCTATAAAACAATTAAAACATGGCTTTTAAGCCAAACATGGCTTAAAAACAATTCAACGTATAAGAGCTTTCTATCAGGCACGTGTGACCACGCTTTCCTTGGCCCTTGAGAAGCCTACTCTGTTGGTTACATTTTGGTGGTAATTTACCTGACTTCAGCCTAAGATGGGTAGGGTTAAGATTTTGATACCTTAATTTTAAAAGTGTGATTTATCACTAATGATATTTGTCATCTCTTTGCAATTATGTATTAATTGGGACTGAGCTGCTTACATTTTAATACCATTAATTAAAGCTATTATTTTCATTTGTCATTTATTTAAAAGAAGCAAGTCTATCCTTTTGTGTAATTTTTAGCAACACATTTTCTTTAAACTCTGAATTAAAATGCATTTAGGAAACAATTAAGTGCAGAGCTAGTTTTCTAGGGTAGCTCTGTCATCTCTTCTTCTCCAAAAAAATGGTCATCATCTTTTTTTGTGGTGAGTGGTGTGAACATTAGTTAATTTCTTCCTCTTGAGTTGATGTGTTTTATTATCTCACTTTGTGATATGTGGTTGGGCAACTGTACGCTTTAGATAGAAAGCACGCCCTGTCCAAATGTGATTTATGTTATCCCAGCACTTTTGCACAGTTCAGCTGAAATTTTCTTCGTGTTCATCAAGGTCAGAAAACCCACGGATTATGCCATCCATCTCAGCATCGAGAGGGCTGCAATAAATTTTGATGGGACTTGATGTAATAACAACAGAATTCAAAGATGGGGTGGGGAAAACATGCACACATGTGTAGACACACATATGCACATGTACACACACAAATCAATGCACATTTTATATGGAGTTCTTATCATGTAACTAAGGCTTTTTTGGGGGGGGAGGGGAGGAGGCTCATTATAGGTTAGAATTTGTTAAAATCATCACAAATGCAGTATCTTTTACTGCGGCCATTGCAAACCAAAAGCTATCAGAATCTGCAGATCAGCCAGAGGTTTTTCCTATTTTCTTTTTAACCGAAAGGTTTTCTGGATGGATTGGCAGACAGATCCTTGAGAGCAGAAGAGGTCTCAAACTCAGGATGTTCTGGCTTTGGGTTAAGGGAGCAAATGTCAGGAAGCAAAGCCTCATCCTGGGCCGGGCTCCCAGGCTTTGACTCAGCCGCGGAGGTTGACAGCTTTTCTTAGTCCTCTGATCCGATTAAACACCTAGTTCCCACGGGCCACAGAAAATCAAGTCCCAGGAGTAATTGAAAACTTTTAGGTGCATCTCTGTATCCCGCCTCAAAATAGCACGCTAACTTGCAATAAGGAAAAAAGATAGTTTTTAGATTGATCTATTCAGATTGAGCTTTTCTGTTGATCTAATTCATCAGTTCATAAATTGACAAAAATCAGTTTTGCCCCTATGATAGGAGTGTTTTCGTGGGGAAATTGTGAAAGCTGGGAGTGACCATTAAGGAACTAACAGACAGTTCACACAAAGGAAATCATAAGTAGAATCAAACACATGGGAAACACCTGTCCTTGATAGCTGTATGAAAATGCACATTAAAGCCACTGTGAGACACTAATTTCTACGTACTAAAGTAGCCACATAACATAAAATAAGAATACTACCTTTTCCCATCCTTGGGTTGCAGTGAAACTGGCCCCCATGTTCTTTACTGGTTGTGCTGCAATTTGGTGAAAATCATTTAAAAACCATGAACAACCATGCAGATGATTATTCCTTGGACCCAATCTGACTCCTATGAATTATTCCAACTCAATAGAAACAAAAGCCATCACTCTTCTTTTATTTGCAATGTCAAAAGATTGGCAACACCCTAAGTGTCCAATCTTAAGGTGATGGCTTATTACATTGAGTATAGAACATGGTGGAATATTCTGTGGCCATTAAAAATGATGAATGTGCTTGTGTCGGAGGCCCATGAAATAATAATAGGTGTAATGTTGGGTAAAACGTATCCCATAAGGTAGCATGTGCTCCTGATTATATATAAAATTTGTACGAGAAAAAAATTATTTTCATATTTGCACATAATTTCATTAGCTTATGATCTGAGAATTAGGAAGTAAGTCATTGTGATGGTTAACTTTATATATCAACTTGACTAGCCGTGGAATGCCCAGATTAAACATTATTTCTGAGTGTTCTATGAGGGTGTTTCCAGATGAGATTAGCATTTGAATTTAGACTCAGTAAAGTAGATTGCTTCCTCCAGTGTGGGTGAACGTCACCCGACCTAGTGAGGGTCTGAATAGGACAAAAGGCAGAGGAAGGAGAAATTTGTCTTTGTGCCTTACTGTTTGAGCTGTGATATCTCATCTTCTGCCATTAGACTGGAATTTACACCAGCAGCTTCTCTGTTTTTCAGATAGATAGATAGACAGATAGATAGATAAATAAATTTAAAAATTCCGTAGTCTTTATATATCCATATATTTAGTACCCATCTATCTACATCATATGTCTGTCTATCCATCTGTCATCTATCTATCTATCTACCCATCTACCTGCCTACCTACCTATCCTATCCTATTGGTTCTGATTCTCTGGAGAGCCCTGACCAATGCAGTCATAATGGAAGGACTGGAAGAGGTCCATTGGAAGCCATGCAGGATGGAGCGTAGGACTGAGTTTGGGTGTGACCCTTAACCTTTCTGCATCTCTGATTTCTCTTCTGTAAAGAAATGAAAGTAGAAGCACCTACTTCTTAAGGTTGTTGTGAACCTTCTCTATAATGTGTCTCAATGGCCAATCTCCAGTTCCTGGTCCATAATAATCATTCAATGCGTGGTTACTAATAGCAGTCACGTGACTGGAAGTTGTAACAGTGGAGATCATGATACACAACTGGTATTCCTGTTGAGAATTAGAATATCACAGATGAAAAGAATCTCCAAACAAGACACCATAGTCTATGATGAGTGTCTCAACTGAAATGGTACCAAGGATCCAAACACTTGAGATAGACAACTCGCCCACTGCCAAGACAGCCCTAGGGAGGTGTCTTCATTTTTTTGCAAAGCAGGGCTAGAGTTTACAACAGGGGTCCCCAACCACTGGGAACCGGGTGGCACAGCAGGAGGTGCGTGGCAGGTGAGTGAGTGAAGCTTCATCTGCCGCTCCCCACCACTCCCCATGGCTCACATTACTGCCTGAACCATCCCCCTGTCCGAGGAGAAATTGTCTTTCACAAAACCCGTCCCTGAGGCCAAAAAGGTTGGGGACGAATGGTTTCCCACACTGTATCTGATACCGGACTGAATGTGTTGTGCCAACGTGGATCTGGTTGCAGATTCAAGCCAGGTAAAGTTATCCAGATGAACATGCTTCAGGTTTGCTGAAATAGGACCTGTTGGGGTTTGTAGCAACTTGAAAAATGATGGATAGGAAAAAACGAAGAGAGAGCCTGCAGCAGCCTGAGAAACAGTGAACCGAGAGGTGAGAATTACAGTTCCTGGGAGTTCTGAGGAAGGCTTGCAGGATCAGGAAGGTTTGGGGACAGGGTGGCTTGGAGACAGAGAAAAGGGCTTGAACTGGACTGATGCCCTTGGGGATAAAAGGGCCTGGACACTTTCCAGATGTGACTCCTTTTTTTGTTTTTCCTGCATGGAATCTAAAGAGTAACAACGACTTTTTGACTACTCGGTATTTTCTGTGCACAAGACTACCTGCTAACTGCTTTACAAGCAGGATTCATTTAATCTGCGCGCCCAACCACGAAAACAGACAATTTATGTTTCAGATGATGAAGTGGAATTCCAGAAATATTAAATGAATGTTCCAAGCTCGCACAGTGAGTAGATGGCAGGGCTACAGTTAGATCCTAGGTCCCTCTAAGCCCAGAGACCATTCATTTTCAGGTACTCCCAGCTGCCATAAAATTAAGGGCGGCCAACCACTTGACAGTAGTTAAAGCCCTATTGTAACACTTGGCTGGTTACCTCTATTAATACAAATATATATATATAAAGATATAGATTTATGTGGCATGTTTCTATGCAGACTGGAAGTCTTTATTTTGTTACTGTGAGTTCAAAATGGACTTCTTGCCCCAAAAGCCTACCTACATCAAAAGATCCAAAAAAAAAAAAAAATTTTTTTAAATATCCAGCAAAAATTAAGAGCTCTGTATCAAAAACGTCAGGGAGCTAGAATTAAATAAAAATTAAGCCTGGAATCAGAGGAATGACTCAGCAGTTCATTACAGACTTACATTTTCAATCAAAGATAAAATCTCATTAAAAGTATATCTTTGATTAGGGAACACGTTTGGACCGCTCCGAAGTTGGATTGCTTTATCCATAGACATATGAGCCATGAAATCTTTTTTCCCTCTTTTCTAACTTTAAAGACAGCGTGCTATTTATCTTCTGACATCGTTATAAAGGTTATTAATATAGAGGAAGACTGAACAGAGATGGTAAAGCTTTTAAAATATCTACCAGGGACTTTTACCTGGTAAAATTAAAAGGCCTATTTTTATCGTCTGTTGCGATTTTAGGGAAGACTTTTTATGTATTACTTGACTGATTCATCAGTAAGGAACAACACTGAGCCTCTAATCCTGCACTAACCCAGTAGAAATAGAATGCAAGGCACACATGAAATATTACATTTTCCAATAGTCCCAATAAAAAGGCAAAAAGGAGCAGATGAAATTAATTTGAATAATATATTTTATTTAGCCTATGTGGTATTATCATTGTAACATGTAATCAATATCAAAATATTTATGAGATAGTTTATATTCCTGTTTTTTTTTGTACTAAGTCTTCAAAATCTGGTCTGTTTCACACTCACAGAGCATCTCGATTCGGGATAGCTTCATTTCCAGCCCTCAGTAATCACATGTAGCATCTGTATTGGGCAGCCTAGGTATGACCCAATCCTGTCATTTAAAAGAGAGAAACTAAGGATCTGAGAGATCTCTTAGAGATTCTCCAATAACAAAAGAGTTTACATTTGGAGAAACGGTTGTATACCAGATTTTCCCTCCATCTTGTGCCTTTGGGAAACAACACTTTTAAGACACATGGTATGTTGATCTGAGGTCGGACATCCTTTAAGTCCTGTGTATCTTGGAATAGAGGCTCCGACCAATTGTGCTGAAGTGTCCCCCACTTTAAGCTCACAAAGTTAATCACTGACCAGGAACAGCTGATAAGGCTTGTTATATAGTTTAGCCAGGAAAGTTGATAGATCAGTGGTTTATAGAGTGTTTCCAAGTGTGGCAACCGTTTCATCCTTCCCAGATGAAGTCATTTTGGGTGGTGCATGGATTTGTCATTGAATATAATTGAAGCCCAGAGTGAGAAGATAATTTCCCTTGCAAGTCCATTTCAGTCGTTCTAACGTCAAAGAGAACATCTCTGCGTGTTGCTATTATGTCTCCAGCACCTCTCTAACCCTTGCTAATTTTTTTGAAAAGAGGGAGAGCTTTCAGCAGACAAAAATACCAGCCAGAACTTAACAACTGAGGAGCACTGCTGTCTTTTCAACCCATTTAGTCTGATTGGCTCCATCTATTCCATTTTGGTAGTGATACAAAACAGCATCTTAAATTTTATTGAAGCACAGAAGTTAATTTAAAGGAAAATAATAACCTCAGCATTGTAAAGGTGACCCATGGATAAGGCAAAAATAGTGAAGTTGATGTGTGAATGAACTGATATTCAGGAAGTACGTACTCATCTTGTCCTGGTGATGCAAAGGGAAGATTTGTCTATGCCTGTTTCAGACGTCACTGTGTTGCTTAATTTCTTGGTCTCCGTTTCCCTGGCCAGTTTCCACTGGCGTAGTGGTGAGGAATCCGCCTGCTAATGCCGGGGAAACAGGTTCAAGCCCCGGTCCGGGAAGATCCCACATGCCTTGGAGCAACTAAGCCCGTGTGCCTCAACTACTGAGCCTGTGCTCTAGAGCCCGTGAGCCACAACTACTGAGCATCTGAGTGATGCTTCTTGGTCATGGAGGGACCTGTAAGATGTAGCACTTGAAATGAGCAAACATTTACAATGGTACCCTCCCTTTCAGGAGGTGGCCTCTTTATCATTTTTAGCTAAGTACAAATGGATTGAAAAGGGAGTCACATATTTTGAGAATCTCCTTTGCTCAAAAATCTTAAATGCTTCCACAAAGCGTGGACTCATCCGAGTCCAAACTCACCACCCACACCAGCCAGGAGGACCCCAGTGTGTTCTTTGAGCAAAAAAAAGATGAAGTATTTTTATATGCAATGTTTTCCTTTCCTTTCTGGTTTCAAGTTCTGTTTGTTAACTGTTAACTCATGCTACAGAGGCTAAACAAATACTAGAACTTTCTTCATCATAAAAACCACAATGTCTAGCTGTTTATTTTCTTTCATATGTCTTTGAGTTTTACTTTGTGATCTCATGTAGTTTACGAAAGCAGTATTTTTTTTTTTTTCTGCCTGACAGGCAAGGCACGGTGATTAAAGGTTTAGATTCTTGACTGTGATGGAGTTAAACACAGTTTTGCTGCTTCCTGATAAAGTGGTCTAAAGGAAATTAATTTACCTCTCTGAACTGCAGTTTCCTCATTGGTAAAATAGGTTCACAGGAGACCTATCATGTAGGGTTCTGGTTGCTAAGGAAGAGACATAGGATAGTACTTATTATGGGACTGTGCATGTGTGTTCACTAAATGGTAGAATTATAATTATTACTACTACTATCATTCATTTCTCTGCTTTTTCTTGACCTCCTAGTGGATATTGTTACTTGCGTTCTATTCTAAAATAACAACATTTGGATTTTTCCCTCTTATTCTACTTTTCCAGTGTCAAACTTAAATTGATCATTAGCAGGTAGTAGAAGTAATGCTTGACAAGGGTCACTGCTGTGGTTATGATTTAAATCTTTGTGTTTCATCTTTGTAACATAGCCACCTAACTTTGCAAGCTATTCATTCAACAAATGTTGCAAATTTACAAGCTTCCTGGTCAAAACATTAATGAAGTGCCTTCCATTGTTTCAGCTACCATTGTGAGCATAGAACTGATTAATACTTATATAAAGATCACAATATAAATGCAAATGGGGCCACATGATAATTGGGCCTGAGGAACTTTTAACATAGTTTATAGAAAACTTCAGGTTTCTATCCTGGTCTTAGAGTAAGTTGAAGTCTATTTTTAATCCTATCTTGTTTAAAAATCTTTGATCTCCATCTTGGTAGCAAACTTAGATAAATCAGTAATTTTTGCCTGGTAAACTGTGTTGAGAAGGATTCCGAGGTATAACCAGATTTAGCAGAAGTAGTTGGGTGATCAGTTTGTGAGGTTTTCCTTGTCTCCAGAAGAGGGGACATATACAGGTATTTTCCATTCCTAAAATATAGTCAGTTGAGAAAAAATTAAGATAACAAATTGTGGCTAATTTAACCCATTAATTCAAGTTGTAAAAACAAACAAACAATACACATAATCACAATGTTTCCCCCCCAAAAAAAACAGTCAAGTCATTTTACCAACAAATAGAATCTTAGCCCAATGGAGTAAATGTTCAGTTTTCATCTGATAGTGTTGTTGTCATAAGCATAACCTCTTTCTTTGTAATTCAGTTCTCACATGAGTAAGGTGGAAATACAGCTGCCCTTTCTACTCAACCAGGTTGTTCTGAAGATAAAGTGAGCAATTTAGCAGATCAATCCAGTAAACATTTACTGAGCCCCTTGTGTAATTCACTAGGATTATGCTTGGAGAAAGTAAGATATGCTCCTTAAAAACAAGTTTTGATGTTAATTTCTTTCTTTTTTCTTTTTTTTAACCTTTTTTTCTTCTTTCAAATTTTGAACTTATCTCAAAAAGATGGCCCGTTCTCCCTGACTCAGAACTCTTTGCTATTATGTATGTATTTTCTAGATCCAGTCTGTTCTACCCCGCCCCCCCCCCCCAAAAAAAAGGATGTTAGGATCCTTTCATAGTTCTTCCTGGGAAATAGCGAAACCCCTGTACCTTAAGTATGGATTTTTTTGTGCGAGAAATGCATCATTTGTGCACTAGGACTAGGGTGATTAAAAAAGACAAAAACAGCAAAACGACAGAACAGAATCAGTGCTTTCTGCTTGCATTCTCAGACACTGAAGCACTCAGCCCTGTCTGCACAGGAAAAATCGAACTCTCACCTGCAGGTCCCCAAGCTGGCCACTAGAGGCATCTCGCCTGTTTATGTCACCATTGCTTGGCTACCAGGCTTTGCATCCGATTGTCCCTTTTTGTGGAACTACGAAGACTGGAAAAACATGATAGATGCTTGCATCTAGGTGACCTAAGTTTTGTGGACAAGGAAAGTTAGACGTGCATTTGATAATAATTGCATTTAATGATTTATCATTCATGTGTTTGAAAATGATGTTGTAGTTATTTAGAACAGGGTTCCTCCGTATTCATGTTTTGGACCATATGACTCTTTGGTGTCGGGAGGCCGGTGTGGGGCTGCAACGTAGGGTGTTTAGCAGCGTCCCTGGTCTCCGCCCACTAGATGTGAGGAGTATCCCCCTCTCCTCAAGTCACGGCAACTAAAAATGTCACCAGAAACTGTCAAATGTTCCCTACGGACAAGGTTGTCCCTGGTGGAGAATCACCGATGTGGGGGAATGTTTCCATGAGTAATAGATTCATGCTCAAGTATTTCAGGGTGAAGTTTCTACGACTTTCACATGGTTTCACAAACAAGCAAAACAGTAAAATAAAGGCAAAAAGATCAAAGAAAGGAAAGGGGGAAGTATCACAGTTCAAAAAAAAAAAAAAAAGGAATGGAAAGGAAAGGAACCAAAGGGAAAAGAAATGTGAGAGCCAAATGTCACAGGCCAACAAGTCACCTCAACAAGTCACTGTGGGGTGATGACAGTTTCTGATCAATAGGGAGCAGTTTTTAGGAGAGGAACAGGAGAAAGTGATTCGGAAGACTTTACTTCAACTTCATATTTATTTATCGAATGGCAAAGTATTAACTACAAAATTACTTTTTCTTCTGCATTACCCAGAAGACTTACGTTAACATGTTATGAAAACAAACAAACAAACAAGAAAGGCAGGAGAGAGGAGCCTATTCTCGATGAAGAGAAACAAAAAGGGCATAAAAAATCGACTGCAATGCTGAGGTTGTTTTTCGGAAAGGCTCTAAATGGCCATTGAGACATTCAGATACGACACTAGATATTAGATAATAATTTTGAATTCAAGTGTTTTTTTCTTACCATTGTGAAAATAGAATTGTGGTTTGTAGGAGACTGTTCTTATTAGGACATGTATGCTGAGATATGGTTTAGCAAAACAAAAGATAGATGTAGTTTAGACAGACCTATACGCACGTATACATATATATGTTGTATATATATGTATGTATATACAGATGTGTGTGTGTGTGTATGTGTGCATGTAGGCAAACTGCACAGACCAAGTGGATCACATCAAGTCTAAGGGGACCACAAGCCCTCAGGTCTGCATGCCATGCCCGTGGGTCTAGGTACAGATGGGAGTACGGGATGCTGAGGCCCAGGCTGGGCGATGTCCAGCAGTTTGAGCTTCCTGGACAGACACACCTGAATTCGAAGCCTCCTTCTGCCAACTGATAGCAAGTTGCTTCTCGATGGGTTTTATAACTTTGAAGCCTCAGTAAAATGGGAATCACAATTTCCCTTACATGAAATGGCTGTAAGGATGAAATGAGGTCACCTAGGCACAAACATCTGTCACGTGGTAGGTACCTGCTCATACCTGTCCCCTTCCTTTCTCCAGGTTATACGCAGCCTTGTTACTATTGTGGGGGAGATATTACCAGCTCATTGTGGGCACTTAAAACTTGTTTGCATTTCACTTGATTGTTTAAGCACAGAGAAAATAATTGAATATCCTTATGGCTTTCTGGGCTATTAGCATGTTTTTATAGTTCAACTTTAAGGTCTGCTTCTAAAACACACCCGCCTAGGCACATGTTTCCTGACTAGTCTCATGCTTGTTAACCTGTGGGCTGCTGGTGCAGAGGCTAACATGGCCAGTAGATGGCAGCGCAGGACCAAGGAAAAGCTCCTGGGAGCAGGGCCACAGCTTTAATTAGCTAAAAAGCAAGACAGGTACGCGTCTATATAGTTTTTGATTTTGTAATTTTCCTGAGCAGCCGTTGAGGGCAGCTGTTTTCATCCTTTCCCCAGTTGAAATATCAGAGGAGAGGGAATATCAAGATGCAATCAATCACTGGCCACGGCACCCCCCCCGAACTTAAGTCTTGCAAACATCATCAGCTTGTGCCATCTTAGAAACTGCTGCCTCGGAAGGAGACATGGAGCTATCAGTTACTTCTAGGGCTGCCATCCCCTCTGTCCTTGAAAAGCAAGCCAGCTGACTCTATGGGTGCGATCAGGAGACGGCCATCCTGATGGGAGGCTGGCTTCTTTGTCAGTGTCCTAGAAGTTGATCTGGAGCCCTAGAGGAAGAAATTAAAGATCGCCTTAAATGTGTACCTGATGGCTAGCCCCCTGGAATGAATTACCATTAACTGGTCAGCAAAGTAATTGAAACATGGGAAGGCTGGAGGAAAAGAGAAAAAAAATTCTTAACGATGATTTCTCCTCTAGTTGCTTCCTTTGTCCTTTGAGTGAGAAAAGCTTGATGTGAAAGAAGCTAGTATATTTTCAGTACATTGTATACATTTTCTGTTTTTACTTAGAGTGATCTTCAAATTAATCTGTGTGTCAGGTAGTATGAGTACCATTTTACAGATGAGGAACACTGAGTCTCAGAGACATCGGGTAACTTGCTTAAGGTTTCATCATGATGAAAAAGTCTCAGGGGAGATTCAGACCTCGATCCCTTGTCATTTCCTTTTCTTCCCCAGCCTCCTTCGTGGACAGAAAGGGCTTCTAAATAAATATGTGCTGTCTCCTTTTGTATTCTCTTCAATTTCTTTATTCCTAGTCTTCTTATTAACTGACAAAATAAAAACAAGAGGTGCTGTTGGCCATTATATTGGCAATGGATGGGTCTTAGTTAAGTTTATTGGAAGGAGAGTTCCAGATTTTAAAATCACACTTTTAATATAAACTAAGCCCAAACATCACTTGCTAATTACACAGAAATAATACATTCATTGCGGAATATTTTAAAAACATAGAAAAATACAGGAAAGTAAATGGATCTTACCACTCAGGAATAACAACTATATTATTTGATGCTTTCCCTTATGTTTTTCCCCAAACCACCTGTATTGTTGACAAACAGCATTCATATAGTGTTGTGTTTATATTCCATCATGGAAGCACCTCCTGTCTCAATATTATTTTCCTTAGAAACACCACTTTAGTGGTTTTGTGTCCTCTCCCATTATATGAATATTTCCTAATTTTTTTCAGTGATTCCTCTGATCTGTATACTAGGTTGACTCCAACTTGGGAGAAATAGGTTCTCTCTGGCCTCTGATAGAAGATGCCACATCTTAACGAAAAGATTCTTTGAAGATGTTTCACATACCGATCACTGGGCTATGTACGTGGTCTGCATTGTTTTATTTAAACCCTGCAGCAACAGCAGTGGGGCTACCACTTCCTCACGGACTAAACGGAGAGAATGTGAAGGAACAATTCCCTTCAACACAATCAGGCAGGTTTCCACCCATCCCAGACCTGCCACTCCAGTTGCCAGGTTCTTGTCACTCAGGGAGGTCTCAACCAGACCAGATAGTGGCGGGGGGTGGGTGGGGTGAGGGGGGCGCCTTTGACAGCAATCAGAAGGCTTCTTTCCAAATGGGAACTTTGCAGACTCTCCTGGGCTTATTCTGAACCTTTGTCCCTCCCCTTTTGCTCTGCTGATGCTTTGGGAAGCCCCGAGGACCATCCTGATGCGCACAGAGGACAGCACGTCCAAGGACCACCATGCTCAGGCCCCCCGGTACCTAGGAGGCAGCTTGTTTTTGCATAATTTAAGCACTACATAGTTTTGCCATTTAAGTTCTGTGAAATTGGTGTTCTCCCATCCATGAAATTATATACATCTTGGGAACACTTGCAGTTACTAAAGGGGTGAACACATTCTTCAAAAGGGGGAGACAACACGTGTTGATAGAGCTTACCCCAAAGAGCGCCACTCCCTCTCCTGCCACCGCGTGGCACAGAGACAGGCGTTTTCTTTTTAAACTCTATGGAAAGTGAACTCCCAAGTATAAGCTTCCCATCACATATCCAGCTGCAATTCATTCCCTTTTCCCAGTTTCTCCCCATAACCCCGTCTCTCTTCCTTCCTTCCACACATCAAGAGACCCATGTAAATTGGGGGTCATGCAGATTTCCTGTTCTTTCTAAACCTTCTCCAGACTGTTGCTACTCACTTGTGTTTTGGGTGCCTACGACAATGATAAATAATCTTCCAAGAAATGTTTTTGATTGAATAATTTGTATGTACGTGATTTGCACTCTGTGTGTGTATGTGCACGCAGATTCTTCTCATGATGATATGACTTTAAATGTTCCTTATGTAAACACAAATATTATATGACATCATACAGAAATGCTGCTAAACTCTGTTCACTAATCTCTGCAATGTTAACATATAGGATGGCAGATATCTGGTTCCTCAAAGAATTGGACTTAGAGAAGGAACACATTTCTGTGACTTGGGGCATTTATAGAAACACAAATTAGAATTGACACCCTCTGAATTCCTGGTTTAAAGTCAGGGGATAATGGTTACCAAAGGGGAAAGGTGGGGGGAGGGATAAATTAGGAGGTTGGGATTAACATATACACACTACTATATATAAAATGGATAATCAACAAGGACCTACTGTATAGCACAGGGAACTACATTCAATACTCTGTAATAACCGATATGGGAAAAGAATCAAAAAAGAATAGATATATGTATGTGTATAACTCAATCATTTTGCTGTACACCTGAAGCTAACACAACATTGTTAATCAAATATACTCCAATATTAAATAAAATAAAAGTAAATAAAATTAAGTCAGGTGATAATCTGTATTAGTCAGGATAGGCTGGTTTGTGCTACAGTAACAAACATACCCTGATATCTCAGTAGCTTATCCATTGGAAGTTTCATTCTTGCCTCAAAAGCCCACAGCAGATACAGCTGCCCTCCAAGGCAGTTCTCTTCCGAGGGTAAATGTCAGGATTCAGGCTGTGTCTATTATATAGCTATACTTACGTCTTATATGGCTTTTTTGCCGGGTTGTAGTAACAGGAGAGGAGAGGGCATTGAGAGCTCACACCTGCTCTCTATGTGTCAGCTCAGAGTTGTCACATGACACTCCCACTTACTACCTATGGCCCAGAACAAATTACGTGAGCCCAACCTTGCTGCAAGGGAGTCTGGGAAATGTGTGCTCGGGAAAAGCAGAATGAACTGGGACTCAGTAATCATCTATCATTTATCTCCGCCACACTGCAGAATGATCCTCCTGAGCATAAGCTTTAGAAATAGCAGATGCCACGTGCTAACAAAAATATTCTTTGCAAACATACTACATGGCCTGCGCTGTGCTATGCACTTTACCTGCATTATTTCATTTAAATCCCACTGCTGTAGTGGTGGGGATGATTATTTTCTCCAGGTAACTTATGAAGCACTAGCAGTGGGTACACTGGGATTCAAACTCAGGTCTACCAGACCTTCTATCTGCAGATTCTTGACAGAGAGCTGAAGGACCCCAGACTTATCCTCTAAGGCTGCTTGTGTCTGGAATTGTTATACAAACTGGTCGTAGGACCTCTGGCTTGAATTGTTTTCCTGTTTTTGTACATGTTTATAACACCTATGAAGTGATAAAATAGACTTTGAAACATAAGGAAGGCAATTTTCTTAAGACTTATTCTCCATATTTATTGTATATGAAAATCGGGATGTATTAGATGTGGTTAATGGATAACTTTTTGTTTTACAAAAAGAAAAAAAAAACCTTTTAAATGGTAACTTCCTCACATGCATTTAAACACATTTTATTTAATGTGCAAAATAATTTTTACTGTTACATAAGTGATGCTTATCAGAGACCTGTCTTTCCTATAAAGCGCCTCAGTCCGTCCATGGCAATGTCCATTATAAATTCTATGGAAGGGTTTCTGTAGCAGAGATCTTCCTGCATGTAGACACACTCGCTGGGAACAGTTGTCATAAATGTCTCTGGAAGGACTTCGGTGACATGTCCATCATTCACGTTGTGTTTGGTTCCTTGCTGCAACTCCCACAGTGTGGAAATAAACAGAGAGCCCAGCTATTTTATTTCTCCGTCTTCCCAGACTCATTGCCCAGGCCTCCTGAGTGAGGGCAGTAAACTTCATCTTGTGCAAAGTGATTAGCCTCTGAACGCGGCTTCCCTTTGGGTGGTGCTTGTGAATGTGAGTGTGTGTGTGTGTGTGTGTGTGTGTGTCTGTCTGTCTATCAATTGAGAATCAGCACCTATGAGGTATAAGAGTTGATTGGTCCCCAGAGCATATGGGCAAGCTGATAGAAAATTAGTTTGGGGTATTGATGATAAACAAGTTAATCTTCTTTAGGTAATCTTTTGAAAACAAAGCTTGCTTTATTTATTTATTAATATCATTTTTTTCCTGTAGGGAATTATCCATGACTGAAATAAAAATGCTTAGATTTGAGCCTCTAGCTTATAAGGATTTTAATAATTACCCGTGGCTTAAAACATGGGCTAATTCATCAGCAGTTTACTTTAAATAACATTGCTCTCTAAGAAGAGATTTCATTTTGTTTTATTGGAATTCTGTGATGTGGAGAAATAATGATAACACACATGCTTTTAAGTGTACATAGAGTGATAACATCACCCATTCAATATAGAAAGAAAATCATGTACAGATCTGTTCATTGACATAAATTGACATGAAAAGTTATCATACTTAAAAAAAAACTGGAGAGATTTTTAAATACAGAATGATAGTGCCTCAAATAGTTTAACATTAAAGAAAATCAACCTGTTTGTTTTAAAAATGGTGTATAAGTGAAAGACAGGTAAGAACTCAAAAATCATCCTTCCAAAACTATAACCATTAGATACTAAGATAAAATGCATCATTATTAAGACAGACTAGGGAGAGATGCATTGATTGATTCGTTGGTTAGTAGTCATAAACCTCTGTTGTTAGCCAATTACAGTCTCATGAGATAGGGGTTGAACCAAAAAAGATATTTCCAACCCCAAGATATTTCAAGTTTGTTTTTCTTGACTTTAGAAGGAGCATGAGTCAAGAAATATACTGTCTTGAGACCATCCTTTTCCTTCCTATAAACTCACATTACTGAATTTCTCCCCCTTTGGACACTGAAACAGAATCAGTGGAATTGGCAAGGTTGGGTTTCCATTTTCACCTCCAGTTAAATCTGTCAACCTGTGATGAGATTGGTTAGGGATCATCATGAAGCAAAATGTTTTCGAATTTGTAGGGTGGAAACAAGTACCAGCCCATGCAGCATCCATTCGTGTTGTTATCCATGTGACATCATGTTCATTCTGATTGTTAACACGAAGATGTCACTTTGCCTTGTTAGATGTTGGAGAAGGTAAAAGGGATTGGGAATCTCCCAATCATGTCTTTTATATCAAAAAGAGCTACATGTCACTCACATCAGAAGATGATTTCCTGTCCCTATAAAATTATTCTTGTGGTTCCCAGAAAAACCGAATGTCTGTGTCCTGGGGGGTGGGGAGGAAGGAGATAGATTAAACCCGTAATAAATGTAGCTGATATTTTAAGAATGCTTATTTGGCTGTTACCCTGCCCTCTTCTCTCTTCCTTTCCACCTTCTCTTGTACTCACATCCAACGTTGTCACTTTCAAGACCTATTAATTCTACTTCCTCGGTACATCTGGCATCCAAAGCCATTATTATTTATTTATTTATTTTGTGTGTGTGTGACTGTCACCCAAGTTTGAGAAAACATTTTTTTTAAGTTAGTGCTGTGGAGCAGGTGTCACATTATGTGCATTATACATAGCATTTCACATCATCTTTATGTCAACCCTAGGAAGTAAGAATGTGTGCCCCCACTATCCAAGATGACCTAAATGAACAAGTGGGAAGTGATTGTGGCAGGCAGAATTAGAGCACCCAGATGTCCCTGTCCTCAGCTCTAAAGCCTGTGAGTATTTTGCCTTACATGGCAAAGAAGACTTTGCAGATGTGGCTAAGTTAAGGACCTTGAGATGGAGAGATGATCCCGTGGACCCAGTGTCATCACAAGGGTCCTTAAAAGCTGATAACCTTCTCCTGCTGTGTTCAGAGGGGAGATGTGACAATGGAAAAAAAAATGTCAGACAGATGTAGCTTTTCTGGCTTTGAGGAGGAAGGGGCTCTGAGCCAAGGAATGCTGGCAACCTCTAGAGCTAGAAGACAATTCCCCCCGACAGCCTCCAGGAAAGAATGCAAGCTGCCTGCAGATGCCTTGATTTTAGTCCAGTGAGATGCCTGTCAGATTTCCACTATACAGAATTATAAGATGATAAATTTGTAATTATTTTCAGCTACTACATTGGTGGTGACATGTTATAGCAGCCACAGGAAACTAATGCAGTGACCTACCTTTGGGGTCACCCAGTGGCTCAGTAGGTATCTGAGCTGTGGTTTGAATTCGAATCTTTCTCACATGATAGAGCTGATGTGGTTCTCACGAAACTTCACTCATGTTTCAACCCTCTTTTCTTCTCACCCTCTTATCCTTGAAACCATCTGCTATCTGATAACTCTGCCTAGAGTTCCTCCCATTTCAAACCATCCTACTCATCACTGGTAGATTGTTCTTCCTAAAACATTGGAATTCTTGACTACTTTCAGTGACCCCATGGCCTAATAAAGGAAACAGACAGCATGGTTTGACCTCCGGTATCCCTCTCCAGAGTTATCTCTGACTTAAATCATTTATTCACCTACCCTCTAGCGAAATTGGAAAATTATTTCTCGTCCATGCCCCACGATGTGCTCCACATCTGAACCCCTTTCTTCTTACTGCTTCTTCTATCTGGAATGCGTTTTCCCTGACAGCTAGTTGAAATGCCACCCTTCCTCCAAATCAGAGTAATCTCTCTCTTCTGATCCATTCAAAATCACCTCCAGCACCAATGTGGTCATCATCATCATGATGGTCAAGATTATCAAGATTATCATCATCCCCATAATCATAACAACCATCACCATCTAACAATTATTTAGTATTGACAATGAGCCCGGACTCATTTATGTGGATTGTCTTATTTACTGCTCACCCATATGAAGAGGACACTATTAGTCTCCCATTTTACAGATGAGAAAACTGAGTGAACTTTAAAAATTACCTATGACAAGCTTAACTTTCTGTGGTAACATGAACATATGTCAACTGCTGAGATGCTGAAATATTTGAAACAAACGTCCATAACTTGACTCCCAGACTCAGAGAAGAATTTCATCTTTTATATAGGATCACAATGCAGCTACCATCTGTTGAGGGTTTCTTTGCCCCTATTAAATAATCCCTTTTTGGCTGCTGTTATATCGCACTGTCAATATTCTGTCCCTTGTACAAGTCTCCAATGTCTGTTAAATTAGAGCAGAGGCTGGGATGTGAATCAATTTTCTATCCTATTTATCTTGACAAAAAATTTAAGAGATTATCCACCATTTGGAGTTGGCTCAGCGTAATTATGTAGATTATATCCACAGTTCTCATCCAAATTCCATTATAGAGAGAAGAAGAGGGATCTGGCCTCTCTCATCACATAAAGAATTTATTTTGGACACAAATGGGAAATGTTATCAAAGAATACCTGTTCCAAGGAAATTCCAAAATATTTTTGTCACAAACCAAGATGCAGCAACTCACCGAGTCTCATACCTTCCTTCCCTCTGCTTTTCTGTGTTAGCTTTATAATTGCTGTTGTTTTCCCATGTAGTAGCAAGATGGGCACCAGGAGTCACAGGCTGAATCATATCCTCCCAGCAACTACATCAGTAAGAGATATAAAAATGAAGTTCCAGAGTTTCCTCTCATTTGACCAGTTCGGGGCATGGGCTTTCCCCTGCATCAGTCACTGGGATTGAGCACACTGATTGGACAGAGTTGGTCCACGTCTCCACCTCTGGAACCCTGGGTACCACTTATGAGGCAGGATGGGAAAGAAGGCCATCTTTGAGAGCAAGAATGAGGAGTTGTTACCAGACGCTGGGGGGATGGAGGCTACCTAGATCAAAGCGTAGGTGTCACTACAGGCAGAAGTATTTGTGAACTTAAAAAGAAAACTCTAGGCATTCCACAAGATGCATGGGAAGATTCGGTAGTAAATCAGGCAGGCTGTTGATGAGTATGGAGAGGATCATATAACTTTTAGATGACTGATATTTTAGGAAACGCTTGTCCCTGTGGATATTAATGAGTTTTATTAAAAAGAAAATAATAGAGTGGCATAATTAATTGTATTTGGAAACTGTCGGATTAAATAAGTTTCTGTGCTGCAAGATTTCTCAGAGCCCTTAAGAGATCAACACACCTATTATGAAACTCAAAAAATGGAATGTGGAATGATGTGAACTCTAAATATATTTTTCTTGGATTCTTCTCCTCCCCTCCCCAAACCCCTTCTTCGTCTCTCTCTCTCTAACTCCCTTTCTCTCTCTCTCCAGGGAGAATACCCTTGCAAAACACTCTTATTTTGTCCAGCTTAGAGCTGTTACTCAGTAAATATTCATTAAATGAAAGAATGACTATTGCTTACTTTGGGAAATGTAGTTCAATAATCGTGAATCTTCTCTCTACATCTTGTAGCAAAGATAAATAACATGTCTCTGATGTCTTTGTTGTAGTGTCCTATTTTGTTTGTTTCTTTGTTTTCCCTGCTTGAAATCTAAGGGTGCTTCTGGGTGAATGTCTCCATATGGCCATAGAACCATGGGAGGAGATTGGATATGGCGAACATGGCCACCAATCGACTATTCTTTAGATAATTACATTGCATAAGCTTTTCAAGAGATGTCCAGACTTACACATACTCATCTGATTTTTGACTGTATGTGCACATAAACTGACAAAGAAATTTACCTTGCTTGAGGCAATTCTTGTATCTAGAAAAATGTGAAAATTGAATTAAATTATAGGTAGAATACACTGGGGAACTCATTATTAAATAAAATTCTATTCTGAATATTTTTGTAGAGAGGGGAATTATTTTGTAAAGTGCATAATATCCTCTAGCTTTTATAATAGGTCATCTAAAAGTGAGATGTACAGTATCAGTAGGTATTGCTATTAGAGATACATAGTGATCATTTAATTAAACAACTAATAGTTACAGTATAAATTTTTATCTCTGAAATAAGTGAAATATCCTTGCCTTTTTCATAGAGATTTTCTTTGGAAAAAAGTAAGTTTTAGAATGGTGCCTCCTTTATATTATGCAACGAGTATTGTTCTATATTGAAACTTCAATCTGTTTTCTTCCTGGTGAAAAATGCTTTTTCATCCTTTCTGAAATAAATATGATCTTTGAAATTAGATTCGATGTAAATCCAAAGGTAATGAGATTCAGTTTTTCATTGCAGCCGAATTAGATGGAGAACTTCAAATATTTATTTGAGGTTTAATTTGAGTAATTTAGGAAAACATTGAGCTTCCTCATTCATAAATGATGATTACGTCTCTTCATCAAATATTGTACTCTATTCCCTTCTGCTATCAGTGCAGTCGTGTTCAGATATGAATACTTTTATATCTCAAAGGGGATTTTTTTTTTTTCATGTAACTTCCTTGGATTGCTTAACTTACAAAACCTTTAGAAATAGAGTTTGCTGTGCCTGTGTTTTGGAGTGTTTAGTTTTATAGGGGAAAAGAGGTGAGAAGCAGAATAACATTTACATTGATTTTCTTTAAGGCTGTGCTCTACTGAGAAATAGTATTTTGTCTTACTAAAGCACATGTTTAAGAAATGGAGATTGCTGTCTTGCAAAACTCCCAAAATAAACTCCAGTGGCTTAAAATGCCTGTAGCCTCTAGTTGATTATAATTCTATACTAAATCAAAAGTGACTGCATTTAAAAACTTCCATAAAGAAAAGCTTAGGCATTTCACACCATTGCTTGGCCAATGCAAGATTCTTCATTCCTTTCCCTTCAGAGCTTCCTCCAGGTAATGAAAAAACAAAACAAAACAAAACAAAACAAACAAACAAACAAACAAGCAAAAAATATACATATATATTCCATGAGGATATTTAAGAGTTGACTAGAGTAATGAGGCTTCTGCCTTGGTGGTGATAATATCGTAGTCACTATAACAGTGGCTGCAATAGTGGACTAGGTTCTTAGTTTTGCTACATCTTGTGTCTTTGCCCACCGACTTTATTCATGACTCTTGACTTTGCTTCTTGGACTTGCCAGAGAACTTCATAGTAAGCATTCTACCAACCAGGAATCCTTTGGGTGCAAGTGACAGAAACCCACTCAAACTAGCTTAGGCATAAAAGGAAATATATTGGTTCATATGAAAAGTCCAAGGGTGGGGACTTCTCTGGTGGTCCAGTGGTAAAGAATCTGCCTTACAATGCAGGGGACCGGGGTTCGATCCCCGGTCAGGGAACTAAGATCCCACACGCCATGGGGCAACTAAGCCCATGTGCCACAACTACTGAGCTCACACGCCTCAACTGGAGCCCACGTGCCACAAACTACAGAGACCACACACCCTGGAACCCACACGCCACAACTACAGAGGCCACGCGCCCTGGAGCCTGCACGCCACAACTAGAGAGAGAAAACCCACATGCCACAACTAGAGAGAAGCCCACATGCCTCAATGAAGATCCCACGTGCCACAACTAAGACCCGACGTAGCCAAAAGTAAATAAAATAAATAAATAATAAATCTTAAAAAAAACAGTCCAAGGGCGGTACTGACTTTAAGAATAGATGAATCCAGAATCTCAGTGTTGTCCCAAATCTAGTATTTCACGATCGTAAATCCGTTTTCCCCTGTGTAGCCACCTGATTCATTAATACTGGACTAGTTTGGGTCAGTTGCTTCCCCCTGAACCAATTGCTAGGATGGATGATTGGAATATATTGAAGCACCAAGCCAAGGCCATTTTCTCAACTTGAAGCTAAAGAAATAGGGGTGACCCATCTAAAACAGAAGAAGTTTGGGGTGATCCTTCGTGAAACAGACAATGTCGTCAACAGCAGGCAGGGAATGGATACCGGACAAACCACCACAACAAATGTGTATTAGAAGACCCAACCTTGATACTGGAAGATGTCCCTATATAACCCACCTTCAGCCATCTCCAGGGGTGCCATACCAACCCCAGATGCTAGAAAATCAATTCTAATCAAGTGTAGGATGTGGCCCTAAGACTCAAGTCTATTATTCATATCTGTTCTATTTAGGAACCAACCAGAGAGTCCGTTGGTCCATGGAAGGTACTCAATAACTATGTCCTGACTGATCATCTTCCTTGGTAATTGAACTAGCTAGAATCATCTCTTGTCTCACAGAACACTGCCTGTGAATTTGGAGTTATTTCAGCTCTTCAGAGATCATAAAATATGCATTTCATTACTTGTGTATTAGGAGCTGGAAGCCAGAAATCCACTTATATTTTTTCAACTCCCTTAAAATTTTATTTTCCCTCCTGTTCCAGTGTGACCACCGGCTCATGTAAATATCATTAGGTAAAAGAACACAGCATTAGGACCTAAACAAATTGTGTGGGGGTAATCTATTTCTGCATCTAAGCCGGTTCAGTTTTCTAAGATTTACGAGAATGTGGCAAAACCTGCATTCATCCTCAAGTGCAACTTTTTTAGAGCACAGAATGGATGCTTCAGCTGCATAAACTTGAGATGCTTAAGTAAGAGTATTCCTCTGAAGTCCTTTTGTGGCAGCCATAACCCAAATCAGTTCCATCAGTATCTCTTCCCTGGTTGGCCCGTCTTTCCCGGTGTGCACGTACCATGTGCTCTTCCTCTTGTCTCTTCAAATTTTTGTTTGCTCTTCTGAAATCATCATCATCAATTAATATTTGCTGGGGGCCCGTAGGGTCTAAACTGTCACTTCTCCATCTGTTATTCACCAATGCAGATGTGGTGGTCCCACCCCTTTTTGGTTTGAATCACATTGTTATATGCTATTTTCAGCATCTCCCACCTGCTGTCTTCCAAGCATTCTCAAATCCCACACCTTTGTTCTGCCCTGTTGCCCTCCTCCACAATTTGACTTTCGCAGCATTACACAATGGTGAAAAATTTAGATCCCGTACTCAGATATTGAACTCTAGCTCTGCTACTTTCTAGTTTATGTGACCTTGGGGGACTTTTGGAAGCTTTCTGACATTTGTTCCCCTTATCCATAAAAGAGGCACAATGCATGTGTCTACATAGATGGAGATTCTAGGGCACGGAATGATGGTTGTGAAAATTAAGTGAGATGAAAGGTAGAGAGTGTGGCATAGTTCCTGGCACATATTTAATACTCAGAAATGGACACTTTTTTGGTTATCGATGGATTAGAATGGGCAGGTGAGTGGCAATCATAATCAGTGGGCAGCCATCCTCACCCTTAGTAGCAGCATCTTCAACCCGTTTCAAAAGCACATGCAGGCACCTCGTCATGTCAATTTTAAAAACGTTTTTATCAGTATGGCAGACAGAACAATGATGACCATTCTGGTGGACATTGGCTTTGCACTCTCTTCAAGTTCACTATGTTCAGGTTCCTCCCCCATAGTTATCCTCCCTCTTCTTTTATTTTAAAATTTTTCCCTATTCTTTTTAAAAATTTATTGTATTGAAGTAGAGTTGATTTACAATGTTGTGCCCATCTCTGCTGTACAGCAAAGCGACACAGTTATTTGCATATAGACATTCTTTTTTTATATGTATATTCTTTTTCATTCTGGTTTATCACAGGTTATTGAATATAGTTCCCTGTGCTATACAGTAGGACCTTGTTGTTTATCCAGTCTATAATATGATAGTTTGCATCTGCTAATCCCAAACTCCCAATCCATCCCTCCTCCATCCTCCTCCCTCTTCTTTTAAAATTGCTGTAAGGACCAGCAACTAAAATAAGATTCTCAGTAATGATCATGGTATATAAGTATTTTTTTCTATGCAAAAGCAAAGGCTTCAGCCAAGACAGGGCTGCTTGTCTTTGCAGGAGAAGCCTGGTTTTAAAAAGCCAAGTTTGGCAGTATTAACTGAGTTGATTTCAGCACATTATATAATGTGCCCGTAGCCCGTACATGCTGACTGGTCAGGCACTCAGGTAATAAACACCAAGCGAGCGATATGTCATAACAGACAAATGGGCTGTTTAAACTTACAGTGAGTAGAGAAGTGTTTTCATTGGCATGGAGACTTACCTGTCAATCAGCCCCTGCCCCACTCTCATTATGGACATGGCATTGGGTTGCTGTCAGGGATATAAAAGGAACCACCAGACATGGCTCTTGCGTAGAAGGCTTTTACGACCAAGTTGGGAAAATGAGGCATAAAGAGATGAACACATACAGACGCGGTAAAGGAAGACTTGTGATGCTTGTCTATAAGTGCCAAATGAGTGGTCCAAGCACAAAGTATAGCTATTCTGCTACTAGTCCTTCAGTTTGGGCTCAAAGGCAATGTTAAATGGGTGGACAGGTACAAATTTTTCTGAGTTATTGAGTCAAAACATAATTTGCCCTGGAACATAGAGGGAGCTAGCTGTCACAAATGTTTTCAGGGTATCCTTTCCTTCTCTTATGATTGGCAAGAAAAACTTAAAATCTCTCTCTCATCAAATACCTCTCCCTCCCCCACTCCAGCGGTCCTGCACAAACTAGGCAGGCGCCTGGAAATCATAGAGGGGTTTCCCCAAGGCGATTTGCTTCCTTATCAAAGCCAGAGTTGGGGACTTACTCAGTTTTTCCATTTGGGTGGAGGATATTGGGAGACCCCCACATCCCTCATCCCCCTGTCCCAGGCCTTCCTCTCAATAGATGAACCCAAGGCTCACTGAAATGAGAAGCAAGTACAACCATCAGGGACATATTGAAAAGTGACCATAAATGGATTCCTGAAGCTAGTCACCGGATAAGACAACACCTTGAAACTCAAGCTTTCATTATTATTACATTTACCATATTTTCTATACAATGTATTCATGAGTGATTAAAAGTCATGGGTAAAGGCATGGAGAATTTTTGATCCATCGAGCGCTGCAATGAGGACTTGAAGGTGTATTTTTAACGCTCTAAATGTCCTCTTTGCCTCCTTTACTAGTCATGTCCTTGGACTCCCCAGGCCTTGTTGTAGGTTGGGTTCTTCAGAAACAGATGCTCAGAAGGCTCTGCGTGCAGGATGCTTACTAGGGATGCACGTCTGTGAAAGAAAGACATAGGGAGCGGGTTTGGGCAGAGGGAGAAGTGGGACTGTGATGTGAGCCCAGCAGAGCCAACAAGGAGCCCCAGAGTGGCTATCCTGTCTGAGTTTCCCACATTGGGTTGAAATTTCTGGGCCTCTATCCCTCACCCCTCTCAGTCATTGGATGCAGCTGCCCTGAGAAGGGTGTGACCTTGAGCTAGGAGGCTCTCTGCAGCTGAGGCTGACCCTGGAGGACCTGACAGCTGTGATTGCCTGCTGACCTCACACCCCACAGCTGGGCAGCTCATCTTGCCGTGAACGGGTGCCTGGGTGATGCATCTCTGTGTCTGCTACCGTCTCACTAACTCCATAAAGTGGGAAGACAACCGTCCCTATTCCAAGGAGTTGTTGTGAGGATTAAATGAGATTTTATGTTTAAGCTACTCAGCCCAGTAGCTGGAGGGATTATTGTTCAGTAATCCTTTTATTTAAACCTGTACAGCAAATTCTGTGGGGTTTTTTGGCCTTTTAAATACTTTAAAATTAACTTCTTTGATAAAATGTACATAAAGCAAAATTTACCATTTTAATCATTTTCAAGTGTATTGTTTAGTGGCATTAAGTACATTCACATCATTGTGCAACTGTGACTACTGTCCATCCCAGAATTTTTCCTTATTTCCAAGTGAAAACCTCATACTGTTAAATACTTAGTCCCTTTTCTTCCTTCCCCCCAAGCCTCTGGCAACCGCCGTTCTACTTTCTGACTCTGAACTCATATAACGAGTCTACTTATAATATATGGTACCTCGTGTAAGTGGAATCATACACTATGTGTCTTTTTGTGACTGGCTTCTTTCACTTAGCATAATGCCTTCGAGGTTCATCCATGTTGTAACATGTATCAGAATTTCCTTCCTTTCAAAGGCTGAATAACACTCCATTGTATGGGATATACCACGTTTTGTTTATCTATTTATCTGTCGATGGACAGGGGTTGCTTCCGCCTTTTGGCTGTTGTGAATAATGCTATGAACATAGATGGGCAAGTAGATACTATTCTTTTTAAAAAAACGGTTTCCAGCTTTACTGAGATAAAATTGATATATAATATTGTGTAAGTTTAAGGTATACACCGTGTTGATTTGGTACATCTGTACATTGCAAAGTGATTACCATTTCAGCATTAGTAAACGCCTGCATCCTGTGACATAATTACCATTTCTTTTTCGTAGTAAGAACATTTAAGATTTACCCTCTTAGCAGTTTCAAGTGTATAGTATCGTATTATTCACTATAATCACCTTGCTGTACATTAGATCCCCAGAATTGTTAATTTTATAAACAGAAGTTTGTACCCTTTGACCAGTATTTTCTTTGCATTTCTCCCTCTGCCTAGCCTCTGGTAACCACCACTCTGTTTCTCTGAGTTCAGCTTTCTTGATTCTCCATATAAGTGATATACTACAATATTTGTCTTTCTCTGACTTATTTCACTTAGCATAATGCCCTTAAGTTTCATCCGAGTTATTATAAACATCAGGATTCCCTTCTTTCTCATGGCTGAAAAAATATTCCACCATACGCCATAGCACATCTTCTTTATCCACTTGTCTGTTGATGGACACTTACGTTGTTTCCATATCTTGGCTATTGTAAATAACACTGCAACAAATGTGGAGATGCAGATATCTCTTCGAGATCAAGGCAGGTACAATTTTTCATCCCATTTTCTAGATAAGAAAACGCAGCTCCAACAGATCAAGGGACAAGGCTAGCAACCAAACTCATATCTGTCCGGCTCTACATCCAAGCTCTTGACTGCCGTCTCTGTCACCTTCCTTCTCTGACAGCTAGGACGGATAGCCTGAATATCCTCTGTCAAGCCCGAGGCTATGGGAAGTGACAGCTATTTCACAGAAAAGTTGCTCTGGCTTCCCCTTCAGCAAAGGGAATTGTTCAAGGCTCTGTTGCCCACCTTTGATGTGAACCCTCTCTGTTGGTCCTTTGCCCTCTGATTTCTGTCTCATTGTTCTATGTCTACCTCCTTGTTGAGTTCCTTCAAGCTGAGGAAATCTATCATGCCAGGCACTACCCTTACTATTCTAAATTCTTAATTCATTTAAGCTTCTGACTAACCTGATGGGGCAGGTATTGTTAATATCATCCCATGTTGTGTGTGACGCAATGGAGTCGCACAGAAGTTAAAAACCTGCCTATGTGCACACACTGTGGCAGAGGTGAACACAGTCTGTGTTCCACACCACTATACCATGCTGCCTCTCGGACCGAGACAGAAATTCAGACCCACCTGTAGACACAGCATCCCCCCAGCCGAGCCTAGACACACATAGCTGAGGCGGTGCTATCATGCTGAGTCTGCTCTAGCCATCTCTGTCCACGTGCTGTAGCTGGGCTTAGGTCTTCCCTATTCACAGCGTGCTGAGTAGCAAACCTGGAGGCCATTGCAGCTGCCTTGGTATTCTCCAGCCCTCTCGGGTCTGGAAACTGTTAGAGGAAGGCACAGCAGACCGTCTGTGATATGGCTGCTTCTCCCTCCACCTAGCTGGAGCCAAGAGGTGGCGGGGCAGGGAGGGGGAGAGAGAGAGAGGCTGCCTACTGCCTCTGTATTTATCCCAAATCCATATATTATTTTGGAACATTCAGTATTGTAGAAATATGCAAAGGGATAAATCACTCCTTTTGCCATCTGGTCTCTGAGAACCTTCCCAAGAACTGTAGCTTCATTTAATTTTGTTGTGTTCCTTTCTCAACCTTTTTGTGCTTTCCATCATCTTTTCTTGGCTGCGTTTTGGGGTTTGTTTTGCCTTCGGTTGCTTGCTCCTTTCACTGTTTCTGGGTTTTACTTTTGAAAAAGAAATACCAGCTCTCGTTAGTCAAAGTTACGCCAGATTCTTTATTTGGCATGGCACTACCTCATGGCTATGTTTTGACCTTCATCTGGAGCCTTGGAGTGAGGTGTGGGTATTTTTTAATGCCCCAACCAGAGGCATCAACCAGCTTGATGGTCGGTAATGAGGAAGCAGTAGGACCCTGTGGTCTTAGAATTTCTTGGCAGTGCCTTTATGGCAAATGTTTCCGTGAGATGAGCATGGTGGACCAAGCCGAGGCATTGCTACGTGGTTCCAGAGTCCTTTTAAATGAACAAATGGGTTGGCACTCATCTAATGGGACTACAAATCCAGGAAGGTTACTTAGAACATACTGCGCAAAGGTTTCTCATTGTTTGAGTGGGAGGTTGCAGATAAGCAAAGGAAGAAGGCTAGATGATGATTTATTTAGATAATGGATAGGAGTTGGACATCAGTAGGAACTCATATTTAGCCTCCTATAGACACAGATGCTTAAGTATAGAAATATTTGTAGACATGTCTATATACATGGATTAGTAGGCACTTATATTTTCTTGCTCTGTCAGCTAAGAGGAGCTAGAAACAATGATACCCCAGCAGCAGTGAGCACACTTAGCACCCAGATCTTGGTTTCTAATACCATTCTCCAGTAAAGGGAACAAGGGCTCCATGGAGAAATGACTGCTTTTAGGACTGGGATATGAAATATACAAGATGAGCCTAGTACTGAACATCTTATAGTTCAAGAAAATAAGGAAATGCTCAAAACAACAGCAGCACGAGCACCATGGTGGAATATGTCATAAATGGGAAATAAAGAGGCTTAACATGAGTTAGATGGATCGTCACTGACCCCTTTTTACTCTTATTAAAAACTGGGCTCTTGGCACTAATGGCTGACTTAAATATTCTTCGTTGTGACGGGGTTTGTGCTGGATATCATTTTGTTGCTCATGTGAGTTGGTGGGACGTGAGTTCCTCTCTTTGGGTTCACAACCACAGTAACGTCCCTGGGCTCTCACAGCCCAGTTTTGGAGACCAAGGCAACTTGAAATGAGGAGAGTGAAAAATAAATCACATTTCTGAGGAGAAAATCAGGTCGTTGCAACTCAATTATTAATGTGCAGAACTGTGATGTAATGTAGCAGCCCAATTAACAGGTGTCTCTTGGGGAATAATCAAGGCTTAATTTGGCATGATAATTAGTAACCTCCCCTCCCAGCTTTGGATGGGGGCCCCTGCAGGACAGCCTGATGGCTGGTAATGAGGCAGTATCACTTACTTTGCAGCCATGTTAATTGTATCTTTCTGTGCATGGGGACAAAACAGATTTACCTGTTTCTAGATCCTGGGATGTGCCACTGGTCTAATAGAGCTGTGCTCATTTTCTGGTCTTGCCAACCCTGGCTTTGCTGAAGGGCAACACTGTTACACTTTTGAGATTTCTTTAATTGGCTGAGTTGTTGTAATGGCTACATTTCAGTCTTATTTATTTATTTGTTTGTTTGTTTGATAGACTGGGGGGCAGAGTTCCAGTTTTATAAGACACGTGGCCAGAGTTGACATGTTCGAAACAGGAAATTTGTCCTGTTTTGTGTATCTGTAATAATGGGTGACCACAGTCACCCTGGCATAGCTGTCTATCACCTCCATGTGTCCCAGGGCACTCCTGTCTGTTACAATAAAATGCTAGATGTGTGTATAGTCACAGAAAGCAAAAACATGAACAATTACAACAACTACAAAAAAAACATAGAAACACAGAGAGAAAAGAAAACAAAAACACATTAACTCGAATCACCCATCAACTGAGAGATATTAGCATTCTGGTATAATATTTTTTAAGTTTTACACACACACACACACACACATACACAGGTCTGTGCACATATAACTATTGATCCAGATATGATTTCTATCTGCAAAATTGGAATTGTAATGTACACACTATTCTGTTAACATGTTGTTTGCTCTTAGCAGCAGATTTTGAACTGAACCCACACCAGCTTATCCTAAACTGTCTTCCTCTGAAGTTTGGGAGCTGCTGGTCTATGCTCTGAGAATTAAGCTGATAAAAGCCCCTATTTTCCCTGAAATCATATATTAAGAACCATTTTTCTTAAACTATACTTCGGAAAAAGCTCTGAGCATCTAGAGGGCTTTCCCGTTTTTGTTTTGTTTTATTTTGTTTCGCTGTTGTAAACATCGCTGCAGTGAACATCCTTACATATACATCTTTGCTATATCTAATCCCTAGAAGAGCCAGAGGTCAGAGGGCATGGCTATTTTAAGGTTGTGGATCAACTTTGGGGAATTCTGTCTCCCGAAGGTCAGGTGCATTTACAAAGCCACAGGCATATGTGAGACTCCCCTCCCACTGCTGCTGTGAAGTACATTTTTAATTCCAGGTTCTGCAACTTTAGTGGTGATGTAGGAGGCCAAAAGAGAAAGTTTATTAAATTCTTATTTATGTATTCAATTTGCATCAGGCTCCCCACCCCCCACCCCCGCCCCAAGCTCGAAGCACCGCACGGAGAACATCAAGCCTGTAACTCTTAGCTGTGTTGGTCTGAGAGAGAGGCCAAGGGGAGATGGAGGGGAAGGGTAAAGATGGAAGGAACGTGCTACACTGCAAAGTAAAATCTCAGAATAGCTATCAACTCAGGTGGCTGAGGCTCATTTGAGGTACTTTCTCAAAAGCCTAGGTCCAGAAGGAAAGCTCTTTTTCATCCCACTCTTGATTCCCTCTTGCATGGGTAGAAGGAAAGGTCACAGTGAATTTTTGTGTTTGTTTGCTGCCGACAGGCATCTGGCCGAGCAGGTAAGTTGGGGCAGAAGACCAGCCCCACCTTCTCTCACCAAGCCCTGCTCTCTTGTGTTGAGTTTGCCCTACAGAGCCCCCCTTCTCTATGAAGCCTAGTTATTGTATGAGCTGCAGAGACCCCCAGGATGATCAGGAACAGACACACATGCAAACAAGCAAAAAACCACTGTCTTTCCAGCTACCTTGAGGTCATCATCTATTTTCTTACTTTCCTATCTCTTTTCTTCGATGACGCAGGAGTGAACTTCTAAAATGATACGGTTTTGTAGCTGACGTTTTTGTGAAAAACGTTCCTTTCTCCAAACACCACCCGACGAGGACCCGTTAAGATCTTTCTGCCATGTTCCTCCTGCCCCTACGTTGGACAATTCCACACCAATATTTTCCCCCCAACGATTTAAGATGCTCTTAATTGCTTTACTGCAGGGAAATAGAACACCTTTTAAGCCAACAGCTGAGCGATTTGCTATGACAATTCTGCCACTCTGCATTCACTTAATTTCCAATTAATCAAACATTCAATAAATCATTAGTATAATTACACCTGCTCCCATCTTTCACCCCAGCACATTAGCTCAACTCAGACAGCCCCCGGGACTGGCTGCGGGGAAAGTGCTCATTTGTCTGTCCTGGCTGGGTGCACAGCCTCACTCCCTGTGAGCCTTGAGAAATGACGGGTAAGAAATTGTAATTATTTCAGGCACCACAAGTTTGCTTGGTTTCCTTCTCTGCTTCTCGCTCCAGTGCATCCCCAACAACTTAAGCCAACATCAGAACATCCTAGTAGCAGTGGCTGGTTAATTTCAGCAAGTTTTTTTTTTTTTTAATCATTTTTATTTCCCAACTGTGCCTCTTTTCTAATTACACCATGTCCCCAGGTGAGCGGTAATTCCCTCATCACCATATATCTCAAGCACAGATTATTAAAATAATATAGCTTATGTCATATAAATGTAACAGAAAGTATCTTAAAGATGCTTTATTGAAAGCTGGTAAATTGGTTCAACAGATGAATGTTTTAAGGCCTGTTTTTAAAAGGTTGCACAAGTATAAACCCACTGAATTACTGCTGCAGTTTCACACGAGCGGATGCAATTATTTTAAGCATCTAACTGTGCAAAAGACAGATCTGAAAGGGAAGGAGCTAAATTCTCCGAGATTAATTAAAGGGTTTCATTTTGCTCTTGATTTAAAAATAAATTTCAAGCATGCATCACTTGTTATTCTCTTGAAGAATTTGCATTACAGGGTTTTAAAAAAAACGAGAATGTTAAGCTTCACGAGTTCTTCGTACAACATAGCTGGCAGCTCGTAAAAAGAAGCGTTGACCTATTGTTGCAAAAGCGTATTCTCCTACATATATCTTTCTACTTTTCCATTTGTGAAGGGTATTAATCTTAAAACTCATTTCCAATGTAAGATGGTGCATTTACATGCATTTCCCATAAGGTTGCTCCTGATTCGATCTATGCCCATTGATTTAATTTCTTCTACCTCTCAGAGCCAGTGGTGCTGAAGGGTTTATGGTAATTATAGTGTTGTGGGTTTCAGTGGAATGGTTCCCTGGTACCTTAAGTGTGGGTTTGATTCTCACTAAGCTCACCCAGCCCCGGAGACACTGAGGCAAATATCTCTGAGGCCGGGAGCGCACAGGCCAGATCAGAATGCTGGCTGGTACACAGCCCAGAGGCAAGGGGCAGCCGGAGAGCGAATGGCCCAGGGCCACTGGCCAGATGGATCGCTGTTCTAAGGGGTCCCTTTAAGGTGAATCACTTGGTGATTTTGTGAGTTGGCAGACGGTACAGCCACCTGTACTCACCGCGAAATGAGACACGGGCAACCTAGTGGTCTGAAATATGCTGCTCACCCTTTGAGGGATGGCAGGGTGTTGCAAGGGGCGACGTGCCTAAGGGGGTGGGGTGTGGGGAGGCAACCACAGCCAGAAATACCCTGGAATTTGAGTTGGACTGAGCAGGGTTCAAATTCTAGAAACCAAAACGTTCATCTAAAACAGCACTGGCCAAGAGAACATGATGCATATGTCATTTTAGTTTTCCTAGTAGCCACATTCTTAAAAAAGTGCAAAGAAACAGGTGAAAATGCATTAAATACAATAATATATTTCCCTGTAGTTCACTATATCCAAGGTATTATCATGTCAGAGTTAATATAATATAAACGTTAAGGAGATAGCTTACATTCCTTTTTCCATACGAGTTCTTTTAACTCCACTGTGTATTTTATACTACCAGCACCTCTCCTTTTGGACCAGCCGCAGCCCAAGTGTCCAGGAGTCACCCGCCTCCTATGGTGATGGCTGCCATATTGGATGGTGCTACTCTAGCTCATAAGGGATCAGGATATTCCCAGCTGCAAGTGAAGGAAACTAGCCTCAAATTAGCTTCAGCAAGAAAAGACCATTTGATTTCAATGTAACTGAATCTAGAAACCCAAACGTTGCCTTCAGGAGAGTTGCCATGTATAGGCTCTGGTTGCCCTTATGTGGACCATTAGATGGTAGGAAATTGACCCTTGGCAACCCCAAGCCTATGTGGACCTTAAGTTTGTGACCCCAGGGGATGAGAGAATATCTTCCCCGATAGTTCTGGCAAAAACAAATTCACTGAGTAAACAGACAGGCTTAGCTTGTATCACATGCCAGGGAGTACTCTTTCCAGAAGAGAAGGAAAGGGGTTGATGGCCAGACCCATCAAGGCTCCATACAGGGACATCCCCCCAAAAAACACTGTTGCATCAATCCACACATACCCACTGCAAATGCAATGATAACAATCTGCTTTAAAAGTTACATTAAGAACTGCTCAGGCCAGAACTTTGGAGTCATTCTTGACGCCTCTATTTCTTAAATATCGTGCACCTAACCTCTCCCCCAGGAAATCCTGTTAACTTCCACATATATCTAGAAATATCCTCCTTCCCACCATGGGGGCCATCGCTGTGGTTCAGGTCCCATCATCTCTTGCCTGGATCACTGGTACGTCCTCCTACCTCTACTTTCACTGAGGGAAACCTCTCCTCCCCCATGCCTTCCATCTCACTGAGAATAAAAGCCATTTCCCACAAGGCCCCCACGCTCCGATCCCTACCAGCTTCCTCACCTTGTCTCTTGTTACTTTTCTCCTCACTGACCACCGCCCCCCTCCCTGCTACCCTGGCCTCCCTGTCTAGACTCGGTCCTCCTTCAAAATCTTTGCAGTTGTGTTTTCCTCTGCTTGGAGAAACCTTTTCCTGCTACCTCCCAACTTAGGTCCTTACTCAAATACCACCTTCTCATGCTCAAAATTGCATTGCATTTCCCTACATTTCTCACTCTGCATTCTTGCTTTTTAACTATTGCATTTGGCCTTTATAACATAGCATGTATTTTAAGGATTCTCTCCCTCTCTCTCTCTCTCTCTCTCTCTCTCTCTCTCTCTCACACACACACACACACACACACACACACTACATTGTAAGCTCCTGAAGGCAGATATTTCTGTTTAGTGCAGTGTTTCTGTGCCTAGAACAGATTCTTTCAAGAGGCTCCACAAATATTTATCTAATGAAATACTGATGTACTTGGAATGTGGAAATATACAATAAAGAGTAGCCATCATCATTATTTGTCATCAGAGGCTGTTTCCACATACAGTGAGGATAAAAAAAAAAGGGAAAGCTGCTATGAACATGTAAGTGCCAGTGCACCCCCCGCCCCGCCTGCAGTCTGGGTCTGCTAAGTACTCATTACCACGTGTGCCTGACACCACATTCTTGCAGTGGCGCATCTGTCCTAGGCGTGGACGGGCCAGTCTGCCTCGTGACTGGGCCACCCTCATAGCATTTGGGAAGTTTTACTGGGCACCATCCTGACCCTTCTTCTCATCCTTCTAGAATTGTTTTTCCCCAGCCTCTCCAATTCAGTGGATGGTATTATCATCTCTCCAGTCGCCCAGGGCATCATCTTCAAAAGCTCAACCAAGCTGAGCACCCAAGCCTCAGTCCAATGCCTTCCATGGCTGGAAAACATAATTTAATCATTCATTCTTGCATTTATTTTTTCAGAAAACTTTCATTGAAGTCCTGCCATAGGATAGGCACCCTGATAGGCACTGCAGTCAGAATACTTCCTAAGAATCACTAAAAATATGCCCACTTATCTCCGCCCCCTCTTTCTACTTCCTGGGTCCAGACTCCATTTTGCAGGTGGACTGTATGCAGTATCTTCCTCACCAGCCTCATGTTCTCTCTCTATCTTGCTTTGTCTCCTGCCCAGACCCAGGGTGATCTTTTCCTTCTCACCTGCAACTCTGATCACATCACTCCCCTGTTCTCCAAGAGTAACTCGGCGGACTTCCCTGGTGGTCCGGTGCTTAAGACTCTGCGCTTCCACTGCAGGGGGCACGGATTTGGTCCCTGGTTGGGGAACTAAGATCCCACATGCCACACAGTGCGGCCAAAAAACACCAAAAGTAACTCTCCCTCACTGCTCATGCGGTTGAGCCCCAAAGGCTCACAATAATCTTCATGATCTGGCCCCTGCTAACCTCCCTATCTCTATATCTCACCAAACTCCTTTAAACTCTAAACTCCAGACCAGGGTTGCTCACCCTTGGCAGTATCTGTATTTTGTGTTGGGTCATTTTCTGTGGTGTCCTGTGCATCGTCGGAGGTCGAGCAGCGTTGCTGGCCTCCACCCACTAGTTGCATCACTCCCCAGTTGTGACAACCCCAGATCTCCCCAGACATTGCCGAATGTTCCTTAGAGAGCAAACTCCTGCCCTTGCTGAGAACAACAGCTCCCCCCTCAAAAAAATAGAAATGTCCGTTTCTTTAAAATACAGTGTTCTCCCTTGTTTCCACACCACTGTACAACCTTTCTTCCTTTCTCTTTTCTGATCCACCTCCTTACTTCTGACTGCTAACTCCTGCCCACCTTTCATAGCTCAGCTCTAACAACACCTCCTATGGGAAGCTTTCCTGACTTCTCCCCAGGTAGCAGGGATATGGCAAGATCCTCATGGCCCTATGGGGGAGATCAATCTTAGAGTGGTGCGG
The DNA here is from genome assembly GCF_963455315.2 of Globicephala melas. NCBI lineage: Eukaryota > Metazoa > Chordata > Mammalia > Artiodactyla > Delphinidae > Globicephala > Globicephala melas. The sequence continues at coordinate 32,473,254 of NC_083328.1, read as the reverse complement.
AGATAGGTTTGATCAGACTTAGAGACACATTGCATGTGGGAAATACGGATAGGAAGGGGCCACCTTCCTGGTGGTTCAGTTGAGTCCCCCATACACAGACCTGAAAGAAGGATTCATGTAAAAACAATTTATTGGGGAGGAAATCCTTGCAGTGGTGGTGGTGGGATGGTAAAGTGATACAGAGGAGAGAAGGTGATGGACAGTTTGTTTTATCAAGCCACTGACCATTTTGTGTAACTGGAGTTTAATCCCACTGTAGGAATGCATGCAACCATGTAGATATACACCATAGAGTTATCCCACCTAAGAGCAGGGGAACTGGGGTATTTATACCCCAGCTCTCATTAGTCATTGGTTGAGGAACTATGCTTCTCCAGCATTCCAGGTGGGCAAAGCAGTTTCATCATCTAGCAAAAGAAATTCAGGCATTGAACATGAGTACATTGAATATCAGGCCAGCAAGCCCTGACATTGTAAAAGTGAGGCTATCTGTGTAGGGCATGTCCCCCCATGTCTGCTCCACATGGTGACTCCAAGGTTTGGAGTCTACAAAACTGTGAGATGAGCAGTGCCATTTTCAAAACAGAGGAACTCATCAGGAGAGCTGGCTTGTTTCTTAGAATAACAAATGCTACATCCTTGAGAGGTTGCCCTTGAGGTTCTGGTGGCAGTTGGCCTAGGGTCTTAGAAGGCAGCTGAGAATGAGGAAGCTAAGAGTGAAAACTGATTGCGACTGAAGAATCTAGGTGTGGAGGCATCTTTGTGGAGATGGTAGTTAAGCCTTAAAGATGGAAGAGGTGGTCATAGAGGTAGAAAGTATGTGGGGGGGATAACTGGAGAAGATTCTGTAATTGGGATTAGCCTTGCTACTTCCCCTGAAGTCTGTGTGCAGCAGTGGGGAGTGGGGATGCAGGGATGCCTGCCTCTGGGGACTAAGCCACAGCATTTCCAAATAAAGACGTTTCACAGACACTCCTTAGGATGAATTTAAGGGGCTAAACCTTATCACTCACACACACAGAACAGGGAACCTTTCCCTGAGGCAATGCAGGAGAAAGTTTTACACTTTTAAAAACCCTGTTGTGTTGCATTATCTTCAAAAGTTCTTTAGCGTGTGGGACCCAGATGAGGAGGGGCAGATGGGGTTAGTGATTTTGAATGCTACAGCTTCATCTTGGTGCATTATAAATATGGGATGCTATTTAATGTAGCAAGCCGTCAGGTTAATAAACAAGTGATTGCCAAGTGTAATTGGCAAGGAAGGAGGTTATAATCTGTAAGGAGCTTTGTGTCCCAACCAATTTATTCTCTAACAGAACTTCATTGCCTCCGTTGCAGTGAACTCCCAAGGAGTCAAGCGCTAAAAACCCAGATTGGCTGAGCTTGGTTTCTCTAGCGATTTTTCCTTTTTTTGGCTTCTTCTCCCACCCAGATAAGACACTTGGAAAACCCGTTTCTTTAAAATGCCGCTGTTCACCTGGCCTAGTAATGCTTGGCTTGTTCTTTGTGGGTGGCTTTTATCCTGAGAACTGGAAAGAAGTGAATTGCATGGCAGAATTCATTTTAAATCCTTGTAGGCTACGCAGAATCGGGAAATAAAATGATGTGTTTCATGAGAACGTTAACTAGTACTGTCCCGGTAGAATCTTAGCAGAGTATGAAGGTGCCTTGGGATTAAGGTTCAGCCTTAATCCCTGTCCTCGTAAACCTGTCTCCTTGGTCCAGGGGCTAATGCAGGGCTACCATGCACAGCTGTCCAGAGTTCCAGTGCCCGACTCTAGGGGGCGCTATTTATCTCACAATCTAGGGGAATGGAGCCACTACACTTGTGTGAGCTCGCCGTGCTCAACTGCACATGGTGGTCCTGGTGAAAAGATGAGTTCTTTGGGGAATTAGATTGGCCTGAGGCAAACCCCACAAAAAGAGTGACCATGGACGGGTTTCTTCATTTCTAAAATGGGGATTATAATACTCTTCCTCATAGCATTGTTGTTAGAAATGATGCAAGAAATTGCCTTTGCACATACTTTCCCTTTGCCTAGACTACCCAACTGGGCAAGGCCCTCTTCACCTTTCCAGATCCACCTCGGATACCATCTTCTTGGTATTTCTGGTAGCCAACCCCCCGCCCCAGTTCCCTCTTCTTTACTACATGTAAATATACGTATGCAGCTGGGAGATTAGAAGTGCCATTGAAGGGTAGGGGTTGTTTTGTTTTGTTATGTTTTTGTTTCATTGTGTTTCTCATATTTTGTGGCCAACTCTACTTTCATATGCCCATTTCTGCAGCTAAAATCTGATTGTTTAGTTGTTTGCTTGCTTGCTTGCCTGCCCAGAACTTACTCTTCCATCCTCTGCGAATGGAACCCATCTTGGAATGGTTTGAGCAGCTGCACTTTCCCTTCTTAGAGTCTCTGTCATTCAGACAGGACTGACACCTCCCTCTATACTCATGGGTATCTGCCATGACTCGGGCTTGTCCAATCAGCATTTTCCATTTCTCCGGGCCCAGTGATTGGTTCACCAATGGGCACGTGACCAGCTCTATCCAATGAGATTTGTTCCTGGAAAGAAACTCTTTTTCCTGGGGTTATGAAATGAATAGGACTCTGGCTTCGGATATCTAATGACCACGTTGTAGTACATGGGTGCCATAGACTGAAGGTTTGCACCCCTGCAAAATTTATATGTTGGAAACCTAACCCCCAAAGTGATGATGTTTGGAGACAGGGCCTTTGGGAGGCAATTAGGTCATGTGGATAGAACACTCATGAATGGGATTAGTTCCCTTATCAGAAGAGACAGGAGTGTTTTTGTTTTTTTTTCTCTCTCTCTCTCTGCTCTCTACCATGTGAGGATACAAGGAGAAGGTGGCCGTATGCAAACTAGGACGTGGGCTCCCACCTGACATCAGCTCTGCTGGTGCCTTGATCTTGGACTTCCTAGCCTTCAGAACTGTGAGAAATAAATGCTTGTTCCTTAAGTCTGTAGTATTCTGTTATAGCAGCCTGAATGGACTATGACAATGGGGAAAGCCAGTCTGAACACAAAACAAAATGTTAAAAAGGGGGCTTCCCTGGTGGCACAGTGGTTGAGAGTCCGCCTGCCGATGCAGGGGACACGGGTTCGTGCCCCGGTCCGGGAAAATCCCACATGCCGCGGAGCGGCTGGGCCCGTGAGCCATGGCCGCTGAGCCTGCGCGTCCGGAGCCTGTGCTGTGCAACGGGAGAGGCCACAGCAGTGAGAGGCCCGCGTACCGCAAAAAAAAAAAAAAAAAGTTAAAAAGATATTCATTTCTGAGATCATTTGAATGTTGGCACCTGTATCGACATGAGCCTGAAGCCTTGAACTTTTCAGTTTTGTGACAAATCAACCCCCCCCCCCACCTTGCTGTGTGTGTATAAGGTAGCACTAGACTGTGTACCCGCCAATGGAGTCTAATCTACTAGAACATGAAGATTTTCTGAGCAGGATGGTGAATCTGCTTGACACCTTTTGGCACTCATCATGTCAAGTTCAAAACTGCCAAACTCAGAAGTTCAGAGGCAGAGATTTGACAAACAAAAATCGTGCATAGTCACCAGATGAATTAAGATAGCCTGAGACGTGTAAGTCATCTTTCACCCAGAAATCTAGTGATTTTTATAGGTCACATCCCAGACAACTCTCTCTGTCAGCTTGGCAAGTGTCTTCGGAACTGACAAGTGATGAACCAGTTGAAAGCCCCAGTCATGTGGTTTGATTACTGATGCTGCTGCTGGACCAGGGATGTGCCATTAGCATGTGCTGTGGGGGATGTGAGTCTGCACATGGACCCAAAGGAAAGACTGGGTTCTTTAGACATTCCCTTGATTGACCCAGAGGGAGAATGGCTTCTGCCCAGGGGGTCCTGGAGTTGAAGGCATGAAGGTGTATGTCTTTGTCTTCGTTCAGCACCAGTGACCAGTTCTCACCCAGCTGGTGGGTATTTTCTGCAGAAAACCTGACCACTGAGTTCCTTGCCAAGCTATCTCAAACCTTCACCTTCATCGTCTTATCGAAAGAATGTCACCGTACAGAATTATAACAGCAGCTAATATTTATTTATTGGTCCTTTCCATGTAGCAGGTATGCTGGAACTATTCCAAGTCCTGGGGATGAAGTGGTGAATGATACCGACCTATCCTTGTTCTTATAAAGCGTATGTTTTAGTGGGAGAGATTGATGGTAAAGAAGTAAGCCGATATGTGAACATGATAGTTACAGGTTTTGATAAGCGATGTAAAGGAATCCGTACAGTGACGCAATAGAGTAATTGATGGTGGTGATAGTTGGTGGTGGTAGGAGAGGCCCATCTTCAGAACAGTTAGTTCCAAAGTGAAGCCATTTCGGAGGAGGTAGCCCTTGAATGGAGACCTACAGGTGACGGAGGAGCCAACCAAGGATAATTCAAGAAAGGATGAGCCAGGTGGGGAGAACAGCAAAGGCGAAGGCCCTGAGGCTGGAAAGGGGTTGGCATGGCGGAGAAGCAGAAGTGAGCTCAGTACTTCTGAAATATAGTGGGTGAGAAGGAGAGATGTGTGGGATGGAGCTAGAGACGGGAGGGGGTCAGCTCATGCTGGGACCCATACAAGTGGTAGGAAACTTGAGATTCATTCATGAGTGCATTACCCTATTTGCTGATGAAGCAGGTGCTCCCAAAGGAAGGAGGATATCGCTGGGTGGCACAACTGTGATTCCCTAGTTCTTTCTGCCGGATCCATCTACTTCACCCTGACAGGCTGCCGCCATGATGTGAACTGGTTTCTAAGCTACAGATGGACCCCATAGAAGATGGGGCAATGCCTGTTTAACATAAGTATCATGAGGGTTACAAAGAGATCGTGACTGTAGATCTCTTAGCTCAGCAAAGGCAGAGTCAGTGCATGATAAATAATGGGATGCGTCCTCTGCGGGACGCCCAGTCTCCACTTTGCATAATTTTTTACAAAATTTAATTGTGGTAAAATACACATACCATATTTACCATCTCAACCATTTTAAAGTGTACAGTTCAGTAGTATTAAGTATATTCACATTATTGTGTAACCAATTTTCAGAACTTTTTCATCTTGCAAAACTGAAAATTGATACTCATTATAAATAAGTCCCCGTATCCTCTCCGCCAGGCCCCGGCAACCACCATTCTACCATCTGTCTCCACGAGTTAGATGACTTTAGGGACCTTGTATAAGTGGAATCATACAGTGTTTGCTTTTTGTGACTGGCTTGTCTCACTTAGTGTAATATCCTCGAGGTTCATCATGTTGTAGCATGGGTCATATTTCCTTCCTTTTTTAAGGCTGAATAATATTACATGGCATGTATATACCACACTTTGCTTATTCATTCATCCCTCAATGGACACTTGAGCTGCATCCACTTTTTACCTACTGCGAATAAAGCAGCTTTGAGCATGGGTGTACAAATACCTCCTTGAGATCTTGCTTTCAGTTTTTGTGGGATTATTCCCGAAAGTGGAACTGCTGGATCATATTCTAACTCTAATTTTTTGAGGAACTGACATATTGCTTTCCACAGTGGCTGAACCATTTTACATACCTGCTGAGAGCGCACAAAGGTTCTAATTTCTCCACATCCTCGCCAACACTTGTTATTTTCTTTTCCTTTTTTTTTTTTTTGTTTGTTTGTTTGTTTATCATAGCTTTCAAAATGGTAGTGAAGTGTTCAGGGCATGTAATCTTGGCTATCTCCTCAGGAAGTGTGCCATTTGTAGAATAACTGGCAACGTTTCATTTTCTCACTTCCGTCCACAGCTTCCTGGTGAAAGTGGGAAGCCATTGATGGAATCCTTACCTTGAAAGTAAACGAATGGCATTTTGCCCAGAAGTATAGTCTCCTGTATTCAGTACCATGTTCGTCTGGGGTTTATGAGAATCCACAGATTTCTTTATAATAATCAACGGGGGGGGGGCCTTGAGTTTCTGTGTTGTGCACTTCAAGTCTCCAAACCATACCCATTTACACATGGCTAAAATGCTGTTTCTGACTTAGAGTTGCACAGCTCATAATTAAATGATTTGTAGGAGCAGTCTGAATTAAGGGCCCCGTTCATCAATACTGCATGAATTATGTAAGCATATCTTCATTTTTACATTATTTATCTCGGTGGCCAGATGGGTACATTGGCTGTAATATTCATCAGTAGGAAATCCAAATACAGCTTTGGCACACTGACATCTGTGCCTAGTCTGACCACCCAGGGGCTGGAGTGCATATTTGCGGTTGGGGATGAGGGAGCCCTCTGCTTCTAGGCAGTTCAGGGGTGCTGCAAGTTCTGGTTGTTGATACTTGATTACTCACCCCTAAGTAGCTCCCATCAGTGCTAAGTAGAAAAGATCTGAGATGCAAAGACTTCAGGGAAGGATAGGCAACGTTATCTGAGTGTTGATGTTGACACCAATATTTTCACAACCCATGCGTCTTGGCTCTGAATACTAGTGTAAAACAGAATAATAGCAACAGCAAATATTTAGGAAGGCAGTATAATACAGTGGATGCTAGAATACAGTGAGTCCCCTACATACGAACCTTCAAGTTTCGAACTTTCAAAGATGCGAATGTGAGTTCACATGTCCAGTCACGTAATTTAGTTCACATGTCTGGTGTACATTGTCACATGCGTGCATCCTCTACAAGTGGTTGTGCTTTTGCAGAGTACTGCTGTACAGTACTGTATAGAGTACAGTAGTACAGTATCTTTATTTCAAGCCCAGGATGTCCGGAAGCAAGCATAAAGCAGTGGTGATGTAGCTGGTACTACTGTACTTTTCAAGGTACTGTACTGTAAGGTTAAAAATGTTTTCTTTATTTTTTTGTGTTTGTTTGTTTTTTATGTATTAGTTGTGTGAAAAGTATTATAAACCTATTACAGTATGGTACTATATAGCCGACTGTGTTAGTTGGATACCTAGGCTAATTTTGCTGGACTTATGAACAAATTGGACTTATGAATGTGCTCTCAGAATGAACTCATTCGTATGTGAGGCACTTACTGTACAAGTGTTTATGTCCCCCCAAAATTTGTATATTGAAACCTAATCACCAATCTGATTAGGAGGTGGGGCCTCTGGGAGGTGATTAGGTTATGAGGATGGAGCCCTCATGTAGGGGATTAGTGCTCTTATTAAAAAGACCCCAGAGAGCTTCCCAGCCTCTGCTGCCAGGTACGGTACAAGATGATTGTCCGCAAATCCTCACCAGGCGCTGGATCTGCTGGTGCCTTGATCTTGGATTTCCAAGCTTCCAGAACTATGACGAATACATGTTTTTATGGTATTGGTGGTATTTGTAAACCATCCAGTTTATGGTATTTTTGTTATAGCAGCCCAAATAGACTAAGACAATGGATAAAATTGTGGACATTGGGGCTTAAATCCTGGCTCCCCCACTAAGTACTGTGTGGCTTTGGACAAGCAGTTTCCTCATGTTCCTCACCTGGACAATGACATAATACAGGTACCTACTGTACAGAGTGGTTTGAGGATTTCTTGAAAACATGTGGGTCATAAAATGGAGCATCATACAACTGTGGATAAAAAAAGATAACAATTTAGAGGTACCACTGCAGAGTGATCTCAAAGGTCTGCTATTAATGAAAATACAAAGGGCAAAATGTTATATAGAGTAGGTTCCTATCTGAGTAGAAAAAAATACAATTATAGATTGAATTTGTTTGCATATACATAGCATTTCTGGAAGGTTCTGCACAGAAAACTATCTGGTTTCCTCAGAAGTAGACGGCAGTAGGGGATATCTTCTTTCCGATTTTATATTGTGGGTTTTTTGTTTGATTTTATTACGTGACTATATTAATATTTTTAAAGGCAAGCTTTCATTTTTAAAACAAAGAATGATGTAGAGTAATATACATCTGTCCCAAGTGAAGATATTTTTTTACAATGGAATAGAAACATTTTTCGTAGCTGGTGATGAGCTCACCTAGACCCTGGTCTTTCTATGTCTTTTCGGTCTTAACTTTAGGGACCTGGGTGTCCTGCCCTAGGCTTCACACCACTGTTTCCCAGCCTCACTCCCTGGCTGAGCAGAGAGCACTCACCCAGGTATAAACCAAGGAGAAAAAGGGGAACTAGCAGGACCCCACGCTGGCCCTCAGCTGAAGGCATGTGAGATGCCTACTTAGCAGTTTGGGAGAAGTGGGTATTTTCCTCAAAGTCAACATTTGAGAGCTCTGCTGAGTCATCAGTTCTCAAACTCCACATCCAGGACATATTTCTCTTTCTTCTGTAAACGAACCAAAAATGTTGAGAAGTCTATCGTTTTAAGCTGTTTTATGGGGCAGTTTGCCTTTTTTCCAGCAGCGTTCTTCGTTTGATTTATCAGAGATGATCCTTGGTAATTCAGTTTCATATTGTTCCCTGTATCTGATGATAAACACTTGAGAGAAACCAGGAAATCTATTTTTATATTAAATAATAACACTGGCCCTTTCATTATCCTTTCAGAATTGCAAATCAACCTTGCTCTCTCCGCTAAGAGAGAGGATCTAAGATTTGTTCAGTGTTGACTCCTACATCATTATGTTATTCAGTGTTAAATATAATAGGACTTTGTTTTGCAGAGCCAGAAGGGGGCAGTACATTTCCTTTTTTACTGTTATTAAAACCGAATCCAGGTTTCATGCATAGAAAGAGCTTACCCGTTTTCTCTAGAATTCGACCAGTTTTTCCCCTGTTGAGGGAAATTTTTGAGCTTCATTGTGACTCTGGTTTTATGTAATAGTCTCAGGCTTTAATTAGAGTCCTTCCAAATTACTTCCTGTCAATGGACAAAAACAAATTTTCCACTAGCAAAAGATAACTCCCCCACCCCCACCCCCACTTTGTAAATGAGACAAAATCATGACTTGTCTTCAGCCCTATCTAGGTGACGGTGGAAATGCTAGCAGATAAACTGAAATCAAAGTAAGATGCTTTGGCGTGTGCAGGTCCCGGTAAAAAATGAGAGAAGAGAATGATGCCTTTAAAGTAAACAGCCACCGTCCTTGTAATCTTCCACTGCTTCAGCAAACGCGGTGATTTCAATCATGCGTGCACGCCCAAAGACCAAGTTAGCAAGGAGTGTTTGGATTGAAACCCTCAGCGTGCAAACATGCTTTTCTTTTTCTATGACTCCTTCTTCCTTAAACTTATATCTTTGAATACCATTAGCTTATGTAATTGCTATGTTCCCTACCCGGGTACCTAATATATCTGGCTAGTTTTAAGGAACGCCAAGTGTTCTCTGTGGGATGACTTGGGGGTGGTTTGGGAATTATTATTGGCTGCGCTATAAATGTCTGGGAAGAGAAACAGAGGACACACCCAGGACACAGTTCACACCTCCTAATGGCACAGCCTGTGTGCTACCCAGACTGGGAGGCAGGGCAGACCCAGAGAAATGATTGCACACAGCGAAAACTCATCGTGCCTTTCAAATATTTGGATATATGGCTATACATAGACCCTCGCAAGTCACAACTCCATAGAAGGAAGAGCTCACACTCGTTTTTTCCTATAATTCCAACTGGGCATCTCTGAAGGATATTTTCTTAAGGATCCGAGTTCTCATTAGTCTTCATTTTCCAGTTGTTGCTTTTTTTCATTTTTCCCGTGCTTCCACCTACACCAGATGAAGCACAAAGCAAAAATTAGATTATACACAAATTGTACACTGATTTATTAGCCTGAGCTAGGACTCTAATGAGGGGAAAGGAAACAGTGTAAACAGCTCTTGGGAGATCTCTTTGAGTGGAGTTGGGCAGCTACACTGAGTTTCAGTGTGAACTGGGGCTGGGGGGATGCTAGCTCCTGCTTCCTTGATGTGGGAATGAGGAATGCGTCCACTTACAGATGCCCCAGGCACTTATCACATAGGTTGACACGTGTAAGCACCTCCCTGAAGTACCTCCTTGATTTCACTAGAACCCATCCGACTTTTGCCTTGACAGGCAATTCAGTCTTCAGTGTTTTCCATTGTATTTTACTTTGTTTCTCTGTCCCTCCTCTGATGGCATGTGAGCAGGCTTATTCTTAGAGTATCAAATTTCATGATTTCCTTTTGAAATCCTACAGCCTATTTTGGAATCCCAGCTGTAGCCCTTATGCACTTAGAGATAGAGAGAAGAAAATTCCCATAGGTCCCTTTAACTTCCTCATCTGTAAAATGGGGAGATTGTACTAGCTCTGCCTTCATGAGTTTGTTCTGAGACTTGTATGAAATAACACAGTCGGGTTATTAGCATCGGGCCAGCCATACCCTAAACACAAGGCAATCCAACATTTTCTGTTTATCCTTTTATACTGTTGTTCCCTAACTTTTTCTTTATGCGTTTTGGCAAATTTCTTCAAGCAGTGCCACTTCTGACAGTCACATCTGAAGCGAAGCTTCTACAAGACGACTCTGGTGTCATATTTTTGCCTGTAAGCAATTTTCAGCTTGGGGAGATACAAGGTTGCAGTTTACTCATCAAATAACTCAAAAACATAACTTTCGCAAATTTCTCTCTTGTGTAAACAGTTAAAACCCTTTCTGTCTCCTTAGAGAGGAGGCAAGATTCCTTGAGCCCAACTGTATTTTGAATGTTTCATAACCTTGAAAATTGTTCATCTCTATGAAGTAATCCTTTTATTACATAATATAAAGGGAAGATAAAGTTGTTAATTCTCGATGCATCTGAAGCGGTGACATGCAGCAAACAGCTCATTATCCCTCACACAAAGCATGATTGCTCAATATAGGGAAACATTGCTTTCACACGCTGCCTTATATTTGAGCTTCCCCATGCTGGCTAATGCCGGATATTGATTCTGAATAATTCAAATGGCAATAAAATTGGGTTTTCATGACAGTCAGTCAGAGGCATTTTATCTTTAATGCTCAATGGAAGAAACACAGTGTCTTCTTACCTTCTGAATTTCAAAGCCATTAAAGTAATGGTAGGTCATTAAGCTAAATTTCTCTGCATAATCGAGATAGTTAATCTAATTCAAGTTCCATTCAAAACAGTGGCGTAGAAGAACTGATGAATTTTCAGTTAGTCCCGTACATGTATGTGTATCTGTGTATCTGTGTATACATGTATGTATGTACACACACAAAGTAGTGCTGCTTTTACCAGCATTCATTTCATTTAACACAATCAACAAAGCATATGGGGATAACTTTAGATATTCGTTTAATCCTGTTTTTCAGATATTCTCATGGCCTCAGATATGAGTAGCTTCTGTGGCAATGGAAATACTAAACTAAGGAGCTTAGTTTTTTATATGGTTATTCTGATCTCTTCTTTCTCAGCTACCACTGCACAGTAGGATTGCCTGAAATACGTAATATTATACATTTCAGAGAGAGAGAGAAAGGGAGAGAGTCATCGAGCCCCAGAGATTCTGACTTGATTTCTCTAAGATTGGGGTCTGAGCATCAGGGTTTTTTAAAAGCTCCCCAGTTGATTCTAATATTCAGCCTGGAGTAACAACCATGGTGAATCTAATTCACTCATTCACTCATTTATTCAAAAAATTGCGTATCAAGTGCCTGCCATGTTCTACAGTCCTGCAGGTGTTCTAGTGGCTAACAAGATGAGCAGGGTAGTCTCCAGGAGCCTTCAAACGAGTCCAATAGAAAATTTTAAAATGCTGATGTATACCGCAAAACCAAAGACAAAGTCTGTGTGCAGCTGCCCGGTCAGCCTAATACTTCTGCCTCTAGGACTGTTATTAAAACCCTGGAGTGTGATTTGCTACTGAAGGGTTTCTGGCTGTCTGCAGAGTTTACTTCATTCTGTTCTAAGTTAAGACCTGTAAACCTTAATACAGTTGGGCCCTCAATCCGTGGATTCCACATTCATGGATTCAACCAGCTATGAATTGAAAATATTTGAAAAAAAATTCCAGAAAGTTCCAAAAAGTAAAATTTGAATTTGTTGCATGCCGGCACCCGTTTACATAGCATTTGCGTTGTATTTACAACTGTTTACATAGCATTTACATTGTATTAGATATTATAAGTAATGTAGAGATGAGTTAAAGGGTACAGGAGGATGTGCTTAGGTTATATGCAGATGCTATGCCATCTTCAATAATGGACTTGAGCGTCCCGGGATTGTGGTGTCTGTGGGGATCCTGGAACAAATCCCCAGCAGAAAGCGAGGGATGACTGTTGATGATCACAGATGTGTTTGTTGGAAAGTAAGAATATATGTGAAAGCAGAATTCTGCCTATTTGCAAGTTGAATTGTAAAGTCATCTTCTGTGTTAACTTAGATCAGGTTGTTTCTACCTCTGTGAAAGAGTGATACTTCTCATGGTTAAGTGCTGTTACTTGTAAAACAAATGAGGTTTGGGAGAAAGCTGTTTAGAAGAGAGAATGGCCCCATGATGTGTCTTCCTAAAACTTGCATGGAATGCCTCGCTTTAAGAAGAAAGAATGGCTTATCAAAACCTCAGGTCTTACTTAATGTGTTGACAGGTGTTTCAACTTCTTGAGCATTTTCCTCCAGGAAACAATTTGGAGGGTGTGGGAATAACCATGGAGATAATCTTAATGCTCTTTAGAAATGCCTGGGCTGTAGGTTGAAAGGACATTTTTTCCACCTCTGCAATCCCTGCTTGCTTAGATTTGAGTGTTTGCTTCCCTAAAAGAAGCCTAAATAATTATAACTCTTTATCTGTCTGGAGAGGAGAAGCGGGCATAGGAACAAAGCCTGAAAAAATATGAAGGATTTTTATGGGAAGATGTAGAATTGTTCGCCAGTGCAAACACTAAAAATGGGGGGGAGCAAAGGACAGTGAGAATTCATTTGATCTCACTTGTGTTCATTTTAGAACATGAAACATATCATATAGTAAGCAGTAAGTATGTGAGATCCACATATACAGTCCTGAAAAAGGAGTTGGATTCAGGAATGCTAGCGATGCTATTGGTGCCCAAGGAGATTGATCATTTTGTGGCAAATTTCCACTAATGAGTAAGTAAGGACTTTCACATGAAATGCCGCTCTCCTGGAGTCCCCAAACTATTTTCAGAGTCATCATTAGAGACGCTAAGACCAAACTGGCTTTTAAGTGGATTACGGAATTCTAGAGGTGAAAGACACTTTAGTCATTTATTAGTTGTTTCTCATTCCTGTCTGGGGATCAGAACCACAGGTGAACTTTGCTCAAGATGCCCAGACCCCAGCCTGTTTTCCTGAATCAGAATCTCCAAGTATAGCCTCTAGAGATTCTTATCTTTACAGGGTCCTCAGTGGGCCTTATTATGATACAAGAACAAGTATTTAAGAACCACTGGCCAAGTTGGAACCTTTTATGCTACAGTCAGAAGTTTCTATCTTGCAACCCAGATCAGAAGCCAGACTCTAGATTCCTATTGTAGGAATATCCTTTGTCTTTCAAAAACTGGTTCTATCCCTCCCTTGGAAAGCCTGAATTAGAGGATGATACTGTGGGAGTGCTGAGGATGGCCAATGAGTTGCTGAAAGGGGCAAGTCTACAGGGAAGAAACAAAAGTCAGATCCTAGAGGACTTAATTCAGATGCTCTAGTCTAATGTGAAATGGTAAACTAGATCAGGAAGTAGAGTCCAGCACAACTAAGAAGGATCTGGAAATATTGCCACAATGGTGGGCAGATGCTATGGTTGTGAACCATTGACATCCAGTGCATGGCTATACTTTAGAAACAGGGAAACAATGACCCAAAATTTCCACATTGCAGAAAGCTGCCCTCCCCACTTCTGTCTCTGGGCTTGCCATTTCCCTCTGCTCCTTCAGACTTGGAGCTGCAGGATCTCTATCCCTCTGCCTGAGGGCATTTCCCAGGATTATGGCAAGTTGCTTGGCTTATGTCCCTAGGAAACTAGAACTGTGAGGGAATTAACACCCCAGCAAGCAGCCCTGAACCAATGACTCTTGGGAGTTGGTGTATAAATACTCCAGTTCCCTCACCCATGGGTGAGAGGATACAGATTTCCCCACGTTGTGTAGCTGGCTTCTTAGTGAACCTTTATTAAAGGATGCCTTTACTTCCCTGTGCACCTTCCTTCCTCCCCTGCTGGGTTCCCTGTGCTCCCAAATAAACTATTTGCTCTCAAATCCTCAGCTCATCTCAAATCCAACATATAGGAATAATGTATGAGGCTAGCCAAGCCTACTAAAAATGAATTTGTAGTTTTTTAAAGGATTCAGGAGAATCTCAGGGAACCCAATTGTGAGAAGTCAAATGAAACTTTAGAGGTCTATTCCTCTTTTCTCCTTCTCTCTTTCCTCTGCTTCTTCTGCATGGTCTCTGTTCTCTTCTCTCTCTATACCTGATCCTTCCTTCTCTCCGAAGTCTGGCTTCCCCTACTTACCCGTAGTTCCTGCTTCTCTACAACCTCAGCTGGTTCATTCCTCGATAACAGCGGTGCCAAATCTGGTCCAGAATCCACAATGAAGTACCAGCTCCAGCATTCACCAGCTCTGAGCCCTAGGCCCTGGTTCAGATTCTCAGGCGGGAAGAGAGCCTCTGATTGACTCAGTTGCCCACCTGGGAATGAGCTGCTCTAAGGCGGGTGACCCCCCTGGCTCAGCCACTTTCACTGCCACCCTGGGAGGGGCGACTGAGGACAGTGAGTTCACCAGGCTCGTTGAGTAGCTCTTCCGGGGGATAGACATAGGATGTCAATCTAGAGCAGAGTTGGCGTGACATGCAATTGCTTTTCATCCCGAATAGGTGAATTTTCCTCCATCACGTGGCAAATTATCCACAATGATTAGTGCACACTAGGTCTGCAAGGCAACAGCCCTGTATGCTAACAGAAGGAAATTGTAGGGAAGGACAAGGTGAGTGCTTAGCATTTATATAGGATGTTGAAATCTTCTGTTACCTAAAGCACATAAGCCTGATTTATGCCACAGGAGAACACACATGTTCTGTTACTGCAGCCATATGTGCTATACGCCTACATTTTTAAAGAGTAAATAATGAGTATTTTTTTTAACCTTGGGCAACCATAATTTAAACTTTTCAAAACATATTCATATCTTAAGGTCTGTTGATCCATGAGTCCTATTTCATGACAAGTGAGGAAAATACCAATTTCTGAACAAAGTAAAAGCTAATTTTACCCTTTTAAAAAGAGATCACGGGCTTCCCTGGTGGCGCAGTGGTAGAGAGTCCTCCTGCCGATGCAGGGGACATGGGTTTGTGCCCCGGTCCGGGAAGATCCCACATGCCGCGGAGCGGCTGGGCCCGTGAGCCATGGCCGCTGAGCCTGCGTATCTGGAGCCTGTGCTCCACAACAGGAGAGACCACAGCAGTGAGAGGCCCGCGTACCACAAAAAAAAAAAAAAAAAAAAAAAAAGTGATCACAATTTAATTGTAAATAATAAATAAAATTATTTTGAATAAAAAACTAGTTTATTAAGAGATGTAAACCTATAGGGTTCCCTTTGACATAAAAGATGCCAAAAATACATAAATATACACAACACTGAAATACAAATATCAAAATGTGAATAATGAGCAAAAGCAACCTCTTACCTCTCATATGTTATTAGAAAGTGGGGTTTTTTTGTTTTGTTTTTTAAACTATGTGCTTGTTAGCAGATGCCAGAGCCCAGGCAAACTCTATTTTTGAAATGTGGCCTTCAATGTAGTGGAAAAAGAACCATGACTTAAGCAGGTCTATAGTCCTCCCATGTGCGGGATGTGCTTACCTGATTTACGCCACCCACGTATCAGAGCAGAGACTGTACCTGTCAGCTAAATCTCCTCAACGCTACAGCCTCCCGAAAATTAAATTTAAAAAAATTTCATCGTGGGTTTTCTTAGTGCAACAGAAGAATTTGCTAAGTCAAGCTAGTCAAATATTTTTGTAATAAACCACTTCATAATTAATATGTAGCCCATATAAATGATGATTATAACCTACAGTGGTTGAAAACCTGAGCTCTTTTAGGGCAATGAAAATACTCTGTATGATACTATAATGACGGATACATGTTCTTATACATTTGTCCAAATCCATAGAATATGTAACACCAAGCACGAACCCTAATGAAAACTGTAGGCTTTGAGGGGTTACGATGTGTCAACGTAGGTGCATCAATTGTAACAAATGTACCCCTCGGGTGGGGGATGTCCATAGTGGTGGAGGTTATGTATGTGGAGGGATATGGAAAATCTCTGTACATTCCTCTCAATTTTGCTGTGAACCTAAAACTGCCCTCCAGGTAAAATCCTTAAACAAAACAACCCCTCAACAAACAAACAAACAAAGAAACCCTGAGTTCGGGAATCTGACAGAGCTGGGTTCTAATTCCATCTCGATGCCTTGCTGGTAGACAGAAGAGGAGGTCCTCACTGCAGAGCTGATGTTGTCCTGGGGTGCACGGCCAGGGTCCCTTCCAGTCGGTGGTGCCATGTTGTCCAGGGGACTGGTGGTTAAACAGTCTGAATAGCGTCTTTGCCCAAAGGGTTACAATAAAGACAAAATCTATCCAAGAGTTTGGGGGACTCAAGGCTCAGTCCTGGCATCATTGAGATGGAGCACATGCATGTGCTTCTTCTTGCCACAGATGTCTTAAAGAATTTCCACACAGTCCGCCTGAATGTGAAGTTCCAATCATCTTACTGGCTTGCACAGCCTTCTGCCAGAATTACACAGAGTTCAACAGCTTAATTTCAACTCTTTTTTTGCTTTGGATCCCAGCCCACATCCGTAAGCCTGGCAGCTGTGTGAAGTCTGACCCCTCCGTTCAACTCTCATTGAATGTCTGTAAAGGCCCTTTGTTGAGTACTGAACATTGAAGGGTTTGTATAGATGTATTTGCTTTGTTCAAGAGGAAGAAAAGAACATCCTCTGGGCTGAGTTTTGAATTCACAAGATTGCTAATCATTGATCATAACAGCTCAGATTCACAGAACATTTGTGTTTAGGTGGCCATTTCCTTGACATGGATTATCTCATTTAATCCTGTCAATAAACCTGGGGGTGAAGGTATTAATATCCCCACATTAGAGAAGAGGACCTGGGCGCAGGAAGTTAAGTAACTCATTCAAATTGCCTCAAAGAGTAAGTGACCAACTGGGAGTTCAGTCCAAGTCAATCAGAAGATTGCATTCTTAACGGCTCTCCCTAAACCACCTGGGATGACATCTCTATTACCCAGATGTTCTTGCCTCTGGGATAACACCTGGTCTGTCTCTACAGGTATCTTGTTTGCAAGGAAGACTTCTGCATGTACTCGGCATCAGATCCTCCCCCCTTTCCCTTCCTTCTCTTCCTCTCACTTTCTTCCTTTACTTCTACCCAACAGGGACACATAAATTCCACTTAAAATATGCATAAAAGATTTCTTACAAAATCTGGATCCATAAAACGAAACAGGGGCAACATACAAAGAAGACTAGTTTTCCAAAAGTTTTTGATGCCTCGTAAATGTTATGAAA